>NC_140080.1:84384995-84984995 GCF_964194135.1 Talpa europaea | reverse complement strand
CAAGGGCTTAAGCACCACACTATGAAGCAATCTGCAGCCTCTGCAGCATAAGTTCGATCCCTGGCCGGGGAGCAACCCACATGGCACAGCAGACTTCTCCTGACTCGCCTGCTGCTCCCCTCAGCAGTGTGTTACAGTCAGTCTGCCTGTTCTGCTCCCCACTCTGTCTCTGGTAAATCCTCTCACCCCCGCATCTCTGGCCTATACCCCAGCTCTTGTATGCATAAATAAATAAATCTTTTTTAAAAATTAAAAAAAAAAAAACTGTGTGAAAGCTAAAATAAGGTCTCAGTTATTGTGTGCCTCTGGTGAGATGCTCTTTTCTCTGGCTTTGGCTTTAGAATTGGCCAACTGCTACTGGTGGCTGGTCCTAAGAATGTATGGAAATTAACAGGTTCCTGATCAACCTGCCATTTCTATTTTGTCGATGTACCTATACTTGAATACCTAAAGTCGCAGTCAGTGGAGCTGTGCCCTTGTTGACAGCCGATGATGTGCGGGTACTGGTCTCTGGTAAAAACAGAAAGCTCCTTCTAACTCTGTGTGTTCAGATGCTTTAGAACTCCAGGTTGGGATATCAAATACCATGTTTCCTTTGCTTGGACCTCTGCATCTTCCAATAGAACCGGTATTTTAAATGCTTCCGGCGTCCCACACCAGCCCATAGAAGTCCATTTAATCTGGGCCTCCCTGGTGGCGCATCGGTTGAGCACTGGGTTGCGAAGCTTCCCACAGCCTCTGCAGTGCCGGTTAGATCACAGGCTGCTCCCTGGCCACTGGAGGAGGGTCCCACATGGCCCCACATGGCGCGCAGACCTCTCCTGCTGCCTGCTGCTCCCCTCAGCAGTGTACTTCGGTCCTTCTGCCTGCTCTGCTCCCCGCTCAGGCTCTGGTGAATCCTCACCCTCCTGCTCTTCTGACTGTACCCAGTGCTTGTATAAATAAATAAATAAATCTTTAAAAAAAAAATTAAAAAAAAAGAAGTCCATTTAATCTAAAGTGTGAATTATTTCACATGCAGAATTATCCAAAGTAATTACTGTTCGTAACGATGTTTTTTTAATCAGGAAGTGCATTGCATTGTAAATCCAAAGTAAGAAATGATTCTCCCACCTCTGCTTTATCTCACCAGTATGACTGGTGACAACCCTCTCGTTGCCTGGCAGTGACGAAAGAGGCCCCAATTCCAGGCCACTTAGAGTGGTTCTTTTCAGACCCAGGAACAGAGGGCTGGGATAGAGACTTGAAGACTGGGACAGCTGTGCTGACGTCAGTGGAGAGGGGCCCCCTTTCTGTTTCAGCTGTGAGGTGTGGTGCCTGGTTCTTGTAAACCTCCTGTGCCCCTGACTGCTGGCTCTTTTCCAGGCCAGCGCTCTCAGCCAGATCTCATCTTGCACCCCCCACCCCCTACCCTCTCCGCCCATCTAGCCAGGAGAATCAGGCAACATCCAGGGACATTTTTGGTTGTCACAGCTGGGGAGGCACTCCTGGCATCCTGGGTAGGGAAGCTCCTAAACAGCCACGACGCAAAACTATCCATCCCCAAATGTCATTAAGGCCCTGATCAGGACACTCTGCTCTAGACCCTGCCGCTGGTTTGGTTTCTTTTCTCCTTCCCTTTTCTGGATTCACATTGTGTCCTCAAACACTCTCCTGCCTTCCAGTCTTGAAATGAGCTCAAGCTCAGGCCCCTTTGAGGTTTTTCTAAGGGCTTTACTCTCATCACAACGTGGAAATCAATTGAGTAAAAATAACAAGGAAATGACAGTTTCAGGAAAGCTTATTAAAAGCTGTCTATGTTAACCACTGGATTTAAAATAGAACAAAATTCGGATCCTTCTTTAGGCCTCAGTCCCTGCTTCCCAGTTTGGTTTCGTCCTTCCTGGGCTTCCCTCTGTCCTTCCCCGCACTACTGGCCTCGGCACGCCTTGGCGGTGGCCTTCTCACTCTTCTTCCACATGAGCAATGATGCAGTGAAGAATCCTTGGGTGACTTTAACAAGGTGTTACGGGAAGGTTCCTCTATATTGCATAGATCCAGCCAGAACGAGTTTTCGTTGCCCCTTTTCTCTGAAGAAGTTCACAAAAGAGATGACAGCATAGCATTCCTTTAGTTCTGCTAAGTTACAGCACAGGGGGCCCTCGTCTCTGCTCCTCTCTCCTCCACTAGCGTTGTGGGTATGTGACCCACACACCCCAGGGCCCACCTGTCACAGGCCCCTTGTGGCACTGAGAGCTCTGCTGCTGCCTCATGAAATTTTTTTTTTCAATTTTTATTTGCTTACATAAGGTGTAGTCCCTGTACTTCTCCAGCCACCATAGCACCCGGGATCCATCACCAAAGTCTCTTGTGCTCTTCTCTCCCCTGTCTTGACCTGCCTCCCTTCCCTACCGTGGCTGCTTGCCTCAGATCTATGGTCAGCTCGCAAGTTCTGTCTTTTTCCTGACCCTTTGTTCAGTTTTCCTATGTTCTGCCTCAAAGTGAAACCATCTGATATTTTCCTTTTTCTTTCTGACTTATCTCACTGAGCGTAATCGATGGGAGGAGGAGGCAGACTTTGGCTGACATCACCTGCAGTTGACAACTTGCAGAGTATCACTCACTAGGTCAATTGATTAAAAGAGTAACTTGATCATTTTCTTAGCATTCCTTGATCTACCATCAGCCTCTGATTTCATGAATAGAAGGATCTGACCCTGTTACTATATGATCTAACACAGAGCCCGGCATGTCCGTGCCCTTCCAGGCTTGTATTGTTAAGAGTAGGATTGTGTAATCACACTGTCCTGAGTATTCATTCCACATGTACCGTTGGCGGGTTATGCAGCTTTGGTAAGTTACTGTGCTTTTCAAAATGCTGTGGGGATGATTCACTGAATTACTTAACGCACTTAGCACAGTGTCAGGCTTATGGAAAGGGCTTGGTGGGCAAGGGATAGTTGCCCTCCTCTTTGTCCTCCTACTCCTTTTCCATCAAGGGAAGATGACTGGGCATTAACAAGAGACTTGGGTAAACTCTTTCTCTGTTTACCCTTAAACAAAATGGTGTGCTTTTAAATACACATCGACACTGGTCTTCCTGCAATGAAAGATAAGAGGGCAGTTCTCTTCCTCCTGTCCTCTGCCTGGGAGAGGATAACATCTTTGATTTCCTTGGGTAGTCAGTACCCATCAGCTCTGTGTATGCACTGCCATTCTCTCCGAAAAAACCAAACCAATCATTTTCAAACTGAGAAAAATCTCACCTACATCAGGATCACCTAGGTGCTTATAAATAAAACTGGCCTCTTAACCCTGGACCTACTGAATAGAATCCCTGGGACTGAAGCCATTAAAAATAAGCCACCCTTGGCTGTTCTTCTATATAAACACATGTAGAAATGCTGTTCTGTACACTGGTCTCACTTCCTTCCCTTTGCATAAGCTGTTTCCTTGGCCTGGAGTCATCTTTCCTGTAGAACTCTTACACATTTTTGAAGGGCTGCTTCTTCTGAAAGTTTTCCCACATCCTCCAAACCTGAAGTTAATTTTGTGTCTTCATTATTGCAGTTACCTGCCTTGTAGTGTTTTGCTTGTGTTCCACTGAATGGTGAGCTTCCAGAGGGCAGTGATCATCGCCAGGGCCCTGCCTGTACTCTGGATGCCTGTGCATGTAATGGGGGTTCAAAGATAATTAGTTGAATTTGGATTGATTCTTTAATAAGAGTGTGTGTTTGTGCGCATTTTTGAGGAGTTATTTGTGACTGTTTCTTCTTTATCCTCTCCTCTGGATATTGCCCGTAAGACCAGTCGAACAAATCCCCCCAAAGTCCCAATTAAATCTAGACTAATTAAGAGAAGAAAATGCTTCACTTGTGTTCTGGGTTATTTCCCTCTCAAGAAACAGATTTGATCATTCTTCTCACTGAAGAAGCGACTTTCTTTCCACACCTTCCCATTGGTCCTCTGAGGCTCTAAGGTCAACTGCACGCCGCTGTACCTCCCATTCTGCCATGGGTGGAAAGGTGCAGAGAATAACTCTAGTTTCTAGCAAGGTGGTTTCTCTACCTATCTGCACCTGTTACTGATATTTGTCACTTTCATGGTTTGGGGTGACTTTTAATGATTCTCCATCTACTGGTTTACTGGATTGCTGAGGTCGTCAGCAATAAAAACTGAGGCACCCACGGGAGTGTGCCAATTTTCTTATATGCTAGAGGGTCACAGGGAGAACAGGGTGTCAAGATGCACCTAAATGGTCTGATTAGTGGGGCTGAGAAAGGGATGCAGTCACTGAGAATGAGAGCACATTTGAGGAGTCTTCAAATATTAAATCATCGCCCCTTAGAAGAATTACATTGCCTTCTTGACTTTACACCTGACAGCTAGATTAAGCTGAGAAAATTATTGGATTTGGCAGATGAAATTAGATTTTTGGTATGTAAGTTAGGATTTATGAAAGCAAGAGTGTATGGACATGTGGAAGAGACTAGATGGTTGTTGCAGAGGGGGATTCCTTGCAAATTTAGGAAGGCTCGTCTTTTCAATATTATTGTTTTTAGACTCCCAGTGGTTGGGAAGTTATTCAGTAAGAAGAATGGCAGGTGCCACAATTAATGGAATTCACAATGAGTAGTTCAGGAAATTTTAAATTTAGGAAGAGTAAGGTCGTCCCCTCCCATGGTCCCTTCCAGAGTGTTCAGGATTACAAAGTGACCAAAGGTAATGAGAAAAGGTCATTGAAATTGGTGAGAGGAACTGACCGACTTTTAGAGTAAATTTAATGACAATTCATAGACAAGGGGATGAAATCGGAAAGTTGAAAGCAGCCTGGGGAAAGGACATGTGCCTGTTGGTCATTCATTGAGGAAATGGCTTGGAAAGAAAAAGTGGTAATTGTACCAGTTGGATTCAGTTTGTGTTTACAAAAAACAAAAAACAAAAAACAGAGCATACACTCCAGATATTCCAGAGAGTTCCCTTGTGTTGATCCTTTGTAGTTGGACTCCCCTTCACGACCACCCAGATAGCTTTGCCTTTTTCAGAATATAATAGAAATTGAATGATACAGTTTGTAAACGACTGGCTTATTTCACTTAACATAATTTTTGCTGTATGTACATTTAAAAAGGATTCTAAATACAATTTCCCCCTCCCCAAATCAATTCAATAAAACAAAATGGGACTCTAAGAAGGATGTAGGGAAAAGATGTGATAGAAGGGCACATTGAGATACAGTCATCCTGAGAGGTCTATTGTAGTTCTCAGTAAAATTAGGTGAGGGCCTCCCCTGGTGGCACAGGGGGTTGAGCGCAGCGCTGTGAAGCTGTCCGCAGCCTCTGCAGCGCTGGTTCTATCCAGGGCTAGCCAGTGAGGGTCCCACATGGCGCGCAGACCTCTCCTGTCTCGCCCGCTGCTCCCCTCAGCAGTGTATTTCATCAGTCTGCCTGTTCTGTTCCCCACTCTGTCTCTGGTGAATCCTCTCACCCTCCCGCACATCTGGCCTTTACCCTGGTTCTTGTATAAATAAATAAATCTTTTTTAAAAATTAAAAAATAATAAAATTAGGTGAGTTCATTAGTTTTGGCAAGTGGTAGAAAGGATGGAGATGAGGGCAATGCTGAACTTGACCAGTTAAATATTTCCTTTTCTTAAACAAGTGTCTTTTCTTCTCTGACCCTTCACACTCCCCCTCCCACCTCCTGGGGGGAGGGGGAAGGGTTGTGAGTGGGAACACACACACATTAAGGATATGTATTTCCATTTTCATGGTTTAAGTATTTCATTTATTAAAAGGTCATTTGTACATCTTAGATTCAATCCAGGTTTATTTGAGGACTCTCAGAGGCCATGTGGTAATACCAGGACTTGCTATAAGCTAGAACTGTGCATTTGTTTCTTAATTCAGGATTTATTTTGCAAAATTTTCCTCCCTAAATTTTTATATCACTTTTCTTTGAATTGGTAGGAATTTTAAAACTTATTTTTAAATAATGGAATGTAAAATTTTATTTTTGAGGCCTAGAACTGGATTTTCAGATATAGAATATTAGTTGTCATATCTATACTTATTCCATAGTTTATGTTTTGGTAGTGTTGTTTCATTTCTTCAAATTAAATTACATTTGTGTGTTATATATAAGATATATATATATATATATTCATTCCTTCAAATAATATTTCATTAGGAAATAGCTGACTTTTGTTTTATTTTTCTGTAGTTGTGATATTCAAAGTACGGGAAGATGTTAATTCCCCAAAGAGAGAAAACAGGCAGGGTTTCTTAGAACATCTATCATATTCATCAGTTATTACTTTCACTTAACTGTTTTTCTGTGATTAACGTGTTCATGTTCTCATTTATGTTGACCACATATTTTGCTGATGGAATTTGGAATTTGTAGGGAGATGTAAGCAGATGTTACCATATACCAAAGATCTTCAGAGGAGAGTGACACATTCTATTTTAATATGCTACTCTTGTTGCTGGTATTTGAGGTTATTATGAATCTAACATGTTGCTATTCTACCATAAATAGGATTATTTTGCTGTATCGTCAAATGTGTCTGGGGGTGAATATCTGGTGCTCTTTATATATGCAGAAATCAGACTATAAGTCTGAAAAGCCCTCAGAGTGGCCAAAATTTACTAACAGTAAATGCAATAAACCTTGTGCCTACTATGTAACAGGTGCTTTGCATATATTGCATTATGTTATCTCCAGAAAAATCTTGTAATAGTCATTGCTGCCACATTTTACAGAAGAGAAAATTGAAGTTTCTGAATTTATAAAATTGTCCATGGTTATGCATTTAGAGCTGAGATTTTTTACTTAGGTTTGTGTATCCCTCAACACCTTCGTTCTCAGTCCTGTTGCGCCCATTTTAGTAATTCACACAAATATTTTCAGCATCTGCTACGTGACAAGCCCCAGGTATCCGGGATTAAAGACAGATATACAGAGTTCTTAAGGATCTCTTTGAGAGGCTAGAAAACAGATGACTCTTGAGGACAAAGACCCTATGATTGTCTGTCTTATTTACTGTTGCACCCACAGGACAAACACAGCACATAGTAGGAATTCAGTAAATGTATTCAACAGATGAATGAATCAGTGAGAGGTATAGTAGTTAACTAGGAGAGAGAGTGTAGAAGGGATATAAAATAAAAAAGCTGACTGTCATGGATCTTCAGTTTTTGAACAAGCAGTTGTATGCCTCAGTGGCCCATTGGGCATGAAGAGCCCTCTTATGTGCTCAGTGGCACCTGGGATGATGACCTGGGGTGGCTGAGAGGCTAAGGAGACCCAGACTCTGTGCCTGGGTACTTGAGTAGCAGAGTCAACATGAATGTGCCATCCTCTTTTAAAGCAAGGATGTTGGAAAGACATTTTAGAAACGTTTCCTCCAAAATGACCCATTTCCACTTTAAAACAGCCTGAAGGGCTAACCTTGTTGGAAAAATCACACATGGAAGAGCTCTTTCCCTATTGATATTGCATCAAGGGGTATATACTAATAATTTGTTTACATTTCCATGGTAAATTATTATAATACCACATTTTGCTGTCGAATGAACCTTTAAAACATTGAAATTATAATCTTTGGAAGATACCTTATAAAGAACTGTATATATATTGCACAGCATGTAACAGTCTTAATACTGGAACAAGTGAATAGGTTGCATAAAATAATGACATTTTTTGAGTAATATCTTTTGAAAAAATCAGGATGTGATGGAGCAATTTATGTTTGGAGTACCATTTAGCTTTTTTGTAAGGAAGAAGATGGGCAATTAGCAAACTTACTGAAATGATTTTAATTTCATTCTTCAACAGCATCGATGCGCTACTTTCTTGTTCCAAGAATGTATCCATTAACAGTGATGTTTTGCCTTACAGCTTTTCTGGGAGAAGAGGCTACAAGGACTTAGTGCATCAGATGTAACAGAACAAATTATAAAAACCATGGAACTACCTAAAGGTCTTCAAGGTATTATTTAAGTTCAGTTGAGCACCTACTGTGTGCCAAGACTCTATGTTACATATTGTGGAGTCTAAAATGATTGAGACTAATCTTTACTTTGTGGGATAGATCGTGTACCCTGCTGGAAGACGTATTTCTTGTGTTTTAGGAAACCCAGGGAAAATGTATATGAGAAGCTTGTGTGTTGCAGGGATGCTACAACCAAAGGTTCTCTTATGTGTAAAATTTTGACTTTAGGTGAGGTTCATCAACTAAATTAGCCCATGTGCTGCTTTTAGAACCAAAACAAAGCCACACTGCAGAATTTCCAGCACTTATTCTTTCTCTCATCCTCTTACCAGAACAGCTAACACTTTCCTCTGGCCTCTCCCTTAACAAATTGTCACTGCAAGTAGCAGTAGAAATAGCATCATTTTCCAGGGACAACAGCAAGTGGTAGCTGAGGTGGAGAACTCCTTGCTAGTCTGCCTGTCATATGTATTAATTCCAAGTTCTAGAGATGCATAGTTTTTCAAGTAGTAGAATTTCAGCTTCTAAATCTTGATATATTATTGATTGCTCAAAAATCCTCATCATTCATGATTAGAATATTGTCTCGTTCCCTCTATGTTCTTGAAAAGATTGCTTTCATTAGTTTAACAATATAGGACTGGGCCTCCCCTGGTGGCGCAGCGGTTGAGCGCTGGGCTGCGAAGCTGCCTGCGGCCTCTGCAGCGCTGGTTCAATCCCCGGCCACCGGCGAGGGTCCCACATGGCGCGACAGACCTCTCCTGCCACGCCCGCTGCCCCCCTCAGCAGTGTATTTCGTCACCCTGCCTGTTCTGGTCCCCGCTCTGGCTCTGGTGAATCCTCTCACCCTCCCGCGCTTCTGACTGTACCCAATGCTTGTATATATAGGACTTTAAGCAATGCATTTAAATGTAGCCACGCTGCCAGTTCCCTACACATAGCCAAGGTGTGCAATTATTAAACTTCTTGATTTGGATATTTTATTGTGTATTTGAAAAAGCTGCTAATGGTACAGGTGCAGCATGTTTTCACTGGATTTTCATTTGAAGTCCCAAAACAAAGAAGATTAGTGTTGAGATATTGCTTGAAATTGAAGTTAAATGCTATAGAAGAAACTATTCCAGGACTCTGGCGCTACATTAATAAGAATATTTGAATATAATTCGACTTTGGTAGGGATTAAGAGTATTAAAATATTTGGTCTTGCTTGAGGAAGTGGAGCCACCTTCTAAAAAGTTTAGAACCTTGGAAAATGTTCATTTTAAAGTTATGTTAAAATTTTATCAGAAGGTGTGGCTATTTTGTTACTATTTCCTTAATGTTAGCGCTTCCATGTACTGGAACTGTTAAGTAACTGTTTATCCCTTACTGCTTTGGCTGGTATCAGTTTGAAATATAGGATCACAAATATTATAGGTCATGTAAGTTTGCTCAACACATAGAAACTCCCTTTAACTGCTACCTATTTCTAATTGCAGGAGTTGGTCCAGGTAGTAACGATGAGACCCTTTTATCTGCTGTTGCCAGTGCTTTGCACACAAGCTCTGCACCCATCACAGGGCAAGTCTCCCCTGCTGTGGAAAAGAACCCCGCTGTTTGGCTTAACACATCTCAACCCCTCTGCAAAGCTTTCGTTGTCACAGATGAAGACATTAGGTAAGACAGTTTAACATAACTTTAACAACTTGTTTTTTCCATTTAATAAACTTTATACCACCTGTTAGTTTTTGGTGGCATATCTACTAAGTGATGACTCTATCAGAAAGTTGTATGTTTTTTTTTTTTTTAGTTTCCATAAATGGAATGGAAGGTGATAAAGGATGTTTAATACAAATACATGTTTATAAAAAGTAGAGGTGTTGTGTATAAGGAAAAATTATGATCCTGTCCGGAGGACAAATAAGATAGAGTTGTATACTTTGCATATCATTTTTGCAGTGACTTTTGCAACTTGGAATTCTTTCTGCTCGAAAGAACCCCTTTCATATCAGTCATGCCTTTAGTGATTACTTCTTGCATGGGTTTGTCTGCAATCCAATCTCTTTAAAGTAGATCATAGAGATGCTGCTTTAAGTGCAGTTGTGTTTTCAAAGTTCAATTTACTTCTCTTGATTATGTTTACCTCACTTAAGCTCAATTTAGAGATTATTTATCTCTGTTTCACCTTACTGCAAGTAAAGATTTAAGGTGTCTCCAAAGACATAGCACACAGAGATATGCAAGATGAGAAGCAAATGGGAAAGATGAAGCAAAGGGTAAAGCAATAAAACACAGCCAGGAATGAAAAAAGGACACGAGCTGTATCTGTTAACATGTTTTACTCTTTCTAAACCTCAGCCACAAATTAGGTTTTTAAACAGCAAACAGTGAAAGGAAAACACATAACTCAGCTTGATAATGCCCAGAAAGTATAAGCAAACCATTGCTTGGGAGAAGCAAAACTATTCCCTATATTAAGACCAGAAAGAAATTCGGTATCATTACTTTATAATGATATTGTAGATTATTGTATTTTCTTTAAAAATAGAACAGTGGCTATACTTCACTCTTTCAATCTGAATGTAAATCAGTAAGTGTTCCTGGAATATTTTTCCTAGACAAAACCAGCAGATGGCACTTTTGAATCATAATTTCAAAATAGGTTTTATAATTTGTATGTTTTTAAAACCTATAGAAACTTGGCATGAAAATGTTTGCAAATGCTAGAATCTGACTAAGTTTATAATTGAAAAGCCTTCCTTGGATTTTAAAGTAGTTCCTTTTATGTAGATGTAGAATAGCTTAAAGTTGCATTCAGATACCTTGACTGCACAGAATTTGTGATCAGCTTTGTTTTTTAAGAAAAACAAAATATGAGAAAAAGAATTAACTGGCCCTTAGTATTATTCTTACCCTTGAGGAAGGAAATTACTCAGGAGACAAGTTCTTTTCTGTCTTGGAATGAGTACCCAGTTAATCAACAGTGATTCTGCCAAGACATTATGGTGCTGACTGAAGTGACATTATGGAAATGTTGATGGTATTAGCACCAGATCTTTTTGATAGTAGAGGAAATGGTCTGAAAACTAGATCTCCATGATTTTCTTTTAGAGTAAACTTGTCTAACAAATTGCTCATTTGATTTAACAGAAAGTTGTTATAACAGAAAGTATTAAGCAAACATTTCTTGTTGGGTTAGCACAGATTCAAAATAAAGTGCTGCAATTGGAATTGTTACACTTTGTGCAATTGTGTTGTCAATGTTTTTTTATATTCAACCTTCAACCAAAGGTCTCCATATTAAGTATATATTTTTTCAGTATACTTGATAATTTTGTCTCCTATGGGCATGTCTGTTTTCTAACACTGAATGACAAATCCTCATAAATTTAACAGTTTAAAACAGTCCCCATTTATAGCTCATCATTCGTAGATCAGAAATCTGGACCAGCTATGACTGGGTTCTCTGCTCAGGATCTTACAAGGCTGACATGAAAGTGTGGGCTAGATTTCATTTCCTCTGAAGCTTGGGGTCCACTTTCAAGTTCCTATGATTATTGCCAAATTAATTCCTTGTAGGATTGAGGCCTGTTGAGGCCCTTTCTATTTGTGATGGGGGCTGTTCTTGGCAGTCAGAGACTGCCAGCACTTTACTTATTCCGTGATTCCCTCCACGGTTCCTCTTCTTCTTTTAGGAAGGGCCTTTTGGACTCTTATTAGGTCAGGCGCCCTATGATAACCTCTTATTTGTTTAACTCAAGGTCTGTTGATTAATTACCTAATCCTGGAGTGATAGCCTATCATTCACAAGTTCTGTTCATTGTTAAGGGGAAGGAGTTATATGGAGTGCATTCAGTGGGTGGGGGAAGGGGTGTCTTGGGGATTGGGTTAGAATCCTGCCTACTGCATGCAAATGCTTTAATTTCAAGTTTCAGATATATGGAAAGTCATGCTCAAGACAAGTGAATCAGCAACAGATGTTAGAGTTTACAGTAGACTTCTCCAGCCAAAGGCACCGTGTGTTCACTTTTCCCTGTCTTCCTAATGGGGTTACTCTAGGGCAGTTGCACAGATGCTCATATTCTCTTATTAGGAGGGAGAGGCTGCCAATGAGATGGATATGACATTTGTCATAAAATTGGAGACTCTGAGCCATAGGCAAAACTATAAGAAATAAACAATGTGTTCTCCTTGACCCTACTCTGCAAAATGAAAATCTTTTGAACTCCAGTTTCTTTTAATATAACTGAGGCTTTAGAACTCAGATGAGCTCAGGGACAGCCTCCCTCTTTTTGAAAATTAAAAAGAAAAAGTAGAAGTCTAGACCTTTTATCTCTTTGTGTTGCATTTGGAGTTTAATAAAGATGACATCTGAGGCTTTTGTGGCGCACCATATATGTTAACTTCACCACTTGGAGGTTGTCTCATGAGATAAAAGAGATAAAGAGTAAGTGTCATGGGCTGGAATAGAATAAATGTAATGTTACAACTTACTGAAGCCCCAAGGAGGTGAATACTCTGAATCTTAGTGGAGTCTTCCAAACCATTGTTCCTCTGCTCTTCTGCTTCCCCAGGTTTGGGGCCGAACTGTGTTTGTCTTCCTTAATTATTGCTAGAGAAGGTCACTCTTTCTCTGTAGACCCCTCAGCATTCCTTGTTGCCCCCTTACTTGCCCCTGGGCTTCTCCATCTCCCACTGCATCCACCCTAAGTACCTTTCCTCTGGTCTCAGAGACAGTTTGTGCTGGTTTCTGTTCAAACCTGACCGCATCCCACCCCCACCCCCCAACCTGCCCCCAGGCTTTGCTGTTCTCTCTTCCCTGTTTTTCTAGGACCTTTATTTCTAAGTCTTTTCCCTTCTCTTGTATTTCTTCAACCTTTGCCTCTCTACTTAGTTCTGGATGTGAGTTTTTGTTTACCAACCTTGCTCGCTAAAACTGTTTTAAGATTTGCTCTCTAGACTTGTCAGGGAGCTGCTCTCAAATGTTTTCTGCTTTTTCAAGATAAAACACATACAATAGCCTTTCTTCCTGTGTTATCCATGTAACAATCCAGAACCTTTTTTATTTTTGTGAATTGGAGTTATCAGCTCTCACATTTAAGGTCTTATTGCAACCCCCAAGACACAGAGACACTTCTGGCATGTTCTTAACCTACTAGGCTCATCTCAGTTGAAGGGGTGCTTTTCAGATTCTGTCCTCTGTACTCAGGATCATGTGGTTTCACTTCTTTGTGATGACCTATTGCCAGCAGCCTGGGATGTGAGGAGAGAGCTCCGACTGGCTTTCCCTGAACAGAGCCATTAAAAGCCAAATGAAATCCCATTTCTTCCATATTTCTGTGCCTCACTGAACAAGTCTCTTCTTTATTTTCTGTTATTTTCCTTTACTATCCTTGTCATTTCTCATTATCCTTTATAGCCAGAGCCCCAATCTTCACATACTTGAAATTCTTGGAAGCTGATGAAAAGTTGACTAGAATGTATCTATTCCTATCAGAATCCCCTGTGAGATGAGGGAATCTTACCTGCCGGTCTGAATAGCCATCCCTCTTGTTAGCAAAACTCCACTCCTATGTGATTTGGTTTTGTGACTGTAGAAGCAACTTTTGCCAAGTGTTAAGGAAATTTTTGTTAGTAATGTTCACGATTTTGAAGTAAATATAAACTTTAATAACAGCTTTATAGTTCCATTACTTGGGGGGCAAGTCATCAGTGCTTTTCTGTTCTGTTTCTTTTTAAAAGGAAACAGGAAGAACGAGTACAACAAGTACGTAAAAAATTGGAAGAAGCACTGATGGCAGACATCTTGTCACGAGCTGCTGATACGGAAGAGATGGATATTGAAATGGACAGTGGAGATGAAGCATAAGAATATGATCAGGTAAAGTAACACAGGGTGGGCAGGGAACCTTGGAAACTACTCTTGAATTTGTGGCCTTTCTCAACAGTGAACAAAAAGACTTCTCTACATAGATTAATTATACAAGGGCTCTTTTTCGGCTCCTCTCTGCACTTAAGAGCCATATAAGTCGTTGTATCCATTTGTTCTCACTGTGTGAAGACATTTATTCCCCTCTAGCTGCTTGCAAGGAATACAGCCTCCTTTATGAACACCAGATGGAACAACTCTCTGGTGTCATTAGGAAAAAAAAAAACAAGGGAAGAAGAAAAGTTCCATTTAGGTCTGTCAGCCTCATCAACATGGCTTTTTAATGCTCCTTCTTTAGCAAGACAGACCTTAACTTACTTTTTCATATGTGTATGTATATGTTAAAGGTTGAGGTTTACTGTGTTACTAAGATTTACCATCATAGAGAAATGTTCATGTTATCAAGCATCCTAAGAGTAGTTGCAAGAAGTTACTATAAAAACAGGCATTAAAACCTTTAGCTATGAATGAGATATGAAATACGAATATCAAATACAAGAATAGTTCAATTTGCAATTGCACAGTACCATCTCTCCCAGGTTAAACAATAGTAAGACTTCGATGCTTACCTAGTACCTGTAAATGTTATGGAGTAAAACAGACCTTAAAGTAAAATAAATCATTGCTAGTAGAAATTTTTCTAGACAGTCTCAATATATGTTTCGATTTAGCTGAGACTATTATGTTATTTTGTCATTTGTATGCCCCACCATATCTTGCTTTATGCTGATTTAAATAATTACAGAAAATATTTTCTTAAGCATACAGACAGGTGCATTTGATTTCTTTGAAAATGACTTTCAAAGGTTATTTTCCAAATAAAACATTGAAACAATGAGGTGCTACGCTGAGCACTTTTTTCTTGACAAATTACTGTAACTGAATGCTAATCAAGGTTTTAAAAATGTGGATCTAAGTGAAATTTTGCTCACCTGAGAAATCATTGAATTACTAAGTTTGTTTGTTTTTCCTTACAGATAATTTTCGACAGACTTTCCCCAAGAGCAAACTCTAGAATTGAACAAAAAACATTTCCACTGGGTTTTGCCTATAAGAAAAAAATGTACCCGAGCACATAGAGCTTTTTAATAGCACTAACCAATGCCTTTTTAGATGTATTTTTGATGTATATATCTATTATTCAAAAATGATGTTTATTTTGAGTCCGAGGACTTAAAATTAGTCTTTTGTAATATCAAGCAGGACCCTTAAGATGAAGCTGAGCTTTTGATGCCAGGTGCAATCTACTGGAAATGTAGCACTTACATGAAATATTTGTTTCCCCCACAGTTTTAATATGAACAGATCAGGAGTACCAAATAAATTTCCCAATTAAAGATTATTGTGACTTCACTGTATATAAACAGATTTTTATACTTTATTGAAAGAGGACACCTGTACATTCTTCCATCATCACTGTAAAGACAAATAAATGATTATATTCACAGACTGATTGGAATTCTTTCTGTTGAAGAGCACACACAATAAATAGTCCCTCTGTAGGATTCCTGTTTACATTCAACTGTGACTCCTGGGCCTCAGGATTGACATAGAGATGGTAGAAAAGTGTTCATCCATTTGTAACACACCTCTGGATAGCGTGAACATGGCTGCTTTTACCAGAATTCTAAGTCATCATCCAGCACGTGTATTTGTTTCCTCTTGCCTGTGACTAGTACCTTTTAATTCTATAAAAGTAAGGTATTTTTATCCTTTGGGCATGAGTAGGTACTCAAGGATCTTTTGGATGTTACTAGAGGTTCATGTTTATTGCTTTACCTAGAACATTTTACATTTTCTCTCTTCTACTAGCTTATTACGTGAACAGGTGCAGGTCAAACCCTTTGCCACAGAAAAAGACAGCTTCTGGGCAGATTAGCTTAATGAACCAAATGGTAATACTTCACTAATTAGTACCCATACACCGAAGTATTGACATCTTTTTTCCTATTGAAACTCATAAGCATAACCATTTAAATTCCTTGATATCTAATTATCCAAAACATGGCATAAATGGCATAAATGATTAAATGAGGTTTTTAAATCAAAACATACATTACTCTGATACCGAGGAATGCAGGGAGTGGTTATAAGCAAATTTTGGGAAATAGAGCAAACGTAGTCCTTCATAACTCTCAGTTCTTTCAAAATTGGACCCAGAAGTGATGTGGTCAAGGATATGACCAGTTCCATATGAATGTCTCCTGTACCTTTTATTATCACTACCTCCAATACCTTTCCAGTTCCAAAGGAAGGGAAAGAAAAGAAAATAGTCAAAGCAATATGACTGACTTGGTTTGGGCTGTTGTCTCTCTGGACCTTATGCCAAACTACATAAATGCCCATTTCTTAGGATTCCTGATTTACATTCAGCTCAGCTCTCTTGGCCTTAGGCCACAATTTCCTCAGAACAGTGCTGCTGGCAGGTGACAGGGATACTTGCAGACTCTGGGAAGGCTGTCGGCAGAGGGTGCCTTCCCCTCAGACTGTCCCAATTGGGATAGCAGGGGAAAGTCAGTATTGATTTCTTTTTGGAGAAATAGTATGAAGAGTTAAAATGGATGTTCAAAGCCTTTTTCTTAGCCTTCCCCAAGTCTGTGATTCTTTATTATAATCAGAGTGGGGGTAACTTCACCTGTAATCATATGCTCTTTATAAAGCAATCCAACCAAGATATATGTGCTTAAAACAGCTCTTGTAAAAAAAAAAACAAAAAACAAAAACCCACAATGTACGCACACACAAATTTGATTTTTGCTCTTAGTACTTTGCTCAGGTAGAGAACAAGGTATGAAAGCCATTACATGTTGTCCAACTGAGGACCATCCTTATGTCCAGGTGTTGCCAACACATCCACAGGATGACATGTCCAAAATTAAATTCAGCATCATATCCCCAAAACCCACCACCATCTTGCATTCCCCAATGCTGGTAAAAGCAAATCAACTGCTCCAGCTGCCCAGGTGTGACGCCAGGTGGTGCCCTTTCTCTTGCCTTTAACACCCCATCAATCAGGTTAGGACTATCGATGGCACTTCTCACCTTCACCTCTTCATTCCCACAGCCATTGCCTTCATGCAACTTCTTTTCCTCTCCTCTTCTTAGTGGTTATCTTTTCTCTCTTTTGGTTTTTAAGCCTGTTCCCTTCTTCCATCTCCAACCCTCGTCCAACTCCAGATGGTCATCAGAATGATCCTTAAAGCAACTGTGACCATATCATTTCCCTGCTCAAAATTCCTCAGTCTGCATATGCAGTTTAGGATAATTTTTAGAGTGAGCAATATGAAATGAAAAGCTGTGTCTGAACCCTAGTTTGCCATTTGCGTGACTTGTCAGGTTACTTAATGGCTTTGAGTCTGTCTTCCCTCAATTAAATAGGAATAATAATACCTACCTCATAGTGTTGTTGTGAGGATGAAATGGGATTCTGTGTGTACCGTGTTTAGCGCAGTGCTTGGCACATAGTGCTTGGCACATAGTGCTTGGCACATCATCATTCCTGCTCATGGTGTCAGTTTTACTTCCCTTCAAGGGGCATTGGCTGATAATGCTAACTACCCTCCACCCACTCCCTCTCCCACAACCTTTATTTTCTGCCTCCACACCATTTATTTTCTTTGTGGAAATCTTCTTAATCTGTATGTGTTTGTTGACTTTTAATCTATCACTCTACTAGAATGTAAGCTCCTTGAGAGCAAGGATGTGTCTTGTTCCCTGCGAGAACCCTAGCATTTAGCCTAGTGCCTGGCACAGAGTAAACACTCAGTAATTGTTTGTTGAATAAATGCAAAAATGATCAAAAGGCTCTACATGATCTGCTACCTGCCTATTTGTCTAACTCATCCTGCCACACCCCCCATGTACCTTCGACTCAAGAAAACAACATTACCTGCTCCTTCGAAGTGCCCTCTGGGCCTCTCTGTCTTTGTACCTGCTGTTGTTCCCTTTGCCTGAAACAACCTTTGCCTGCCTGTCTACCTGGCAAGTTTCCCGATCATTGGTCCCGTCTCAGCTCAATGGCTACCTCCTCTGTGATGCTGTCTCTGGTTTCTCCCGGCGGATATTCCTTTTCCCTCTTCCAAGTTCTCACTGCACTTTGTAAATTACCTCTGTGGAAGCACTTTATTGTATTGTAAAAGTTTTTGCATGTCTGTTTCTATTTTTAGAATGTAAGCACCATGAAAGCAGAGACTGATCCTTTCACCCCAGTGTCCCCAGAGCCTAGCACAGTGCCTGGCACATACCAGTTTGTCAATAAAAATTTATTGAATGAATTTGTGAATGAACTAAGAGTCTTGCAGTTGAGAAGTGTTGCAAGATGTATGTATTATCGAGGAAAGGAATGGCTCCGGTGGCTTGTTTTTCTAGAGAGGAGATCTAGAAAGCATTATATAATTTCTTCAAATAAGTTGTTCGAATTTTTAAGTAATATAAGTTGACTAATGTAGATCTTCATAAACGACTGCAAAAGATATCAACGAGCTTTGTGATCTCTCAATGCTACAAAGTCCAAAATCAATATTTGCACTATTAGTATTTCCATAGTAAATGCTATGCGAAAATGTACAGCAATAAATTTTGAAGCTTTAAAATTGTTTGTGTAAGTCTTCAATGACTTAACGAAGGACATCTCTGGCCTGTGTTTCAGAGAGACAAGGGGCTTCAGCCTGGGGTTGAGGACTCTAAAGCCTTCAGACCTCATTCAGTGACAAGTACTTGGTCAGTCACTCTACCTGCATGTCTAGTGACAGGAAGGAATGAATGGGTTCTCCAGAGAATCAAGCAGAGGCTGCTTTAGATCTTGTGAGGCCTCAGACTCCAAGCCTCTGCTGAGGTGGGCATAGCTCCCTCTTCCTGTCCCACCTTCACTCCTGGGGTTCATGGGTGACCCCCAGACATAGGATACATATTTCAGTGGTCTCTATGAAGCACACAGCTGGAGTGGTTCCATTGATCACGTATAGCAGGACTAGCTAAGGACAGTGGACTGGGAATCAGAGTGAATGACTCTTGGCATGTGTTCAAAGGTAGGGTGGACTTTAAAACTTCACTTTACGCACTGATTTCTCTATAACAGTGCAGGTAAGTTACTTTTTCAATTATTTGGCTTTGTTTTTATCACAGGAAGACAAAACTTATTTCCTCTACACTTACACAGCATTTTGTAATTTTTCGACCATTCTCACCTTGATTAACTTCATGTCTGAATTGTAGCCTACACATAAACCATGTAAGATGCACATGATAGCATCCCCACTTTGGAGCTGGGGAATGTAAGCACCAGGCAGATTAAATGACTTAGGGGTTAAGCTGCAGAGAGAGAAACTGGAATATAGGTATGTGCCCTCTGTTTCTAGAACACTGTGACCTTCCAGTGTTCTTCCCTACCCAGGGAAGTGCCTCCCCACTCAAGTTACCCTCTCTGTGATGAAGAACGACACCGTTTGGTGCATCACATATAGAGTGCCCTTATAGGACGGAGTGGTTCTTTGTAAGAAACCGCGTTCTTTCCTGGGTAACTGGTTGAGGTTTTCCCTACTCATCTGCAGAGAAATCTTTACAGGGATTACTTCTCTTTTATAAGAACTGGGCAGGTGCAACTTCATAGTCACAGAGTGGTGGGAATTTTCACATTTTCTTTCTGCTGTTATTCTTTTATCTGCAGGTTTGCATTTCCTTTCAGATTTTTGCCTTATAGGCTTAATGTTGTGAAAATTTGGACAGCAAGATGCAACTGGACTGACCATAGGTCCCCAGGGAAGGCCTTCTTGGGGGGTGGGCACAGCAGTGTTCCTGGGGGGTGTACAAATATCTAAATGTTTAATATTTGTTTTCAACTTACTCTTTTGTGATTTAAATTTTGAGTTTTTCTATGAAGCTTATAATAAGTTAGTAGATCAGTACATGTATCTCATATGATTTGGGGGCATAGGCTTTTGTTTTTGAAAGGGTTTATTATTATACATGTTTGGAGATCACTACTCAAGGGTAAGACTTGTCATCTGAGCTTCATGTGCCTCTGGAGTCAAGTTTTCCAGCCTCTCGCCGTCACATCAAGTTTTGTGAACACATGCTCGTCTCCTGGGGCTGTATCCAGAGCTTCTGTAAAATTCTCAGTAGGGTATATATATATCAATCACAGCGCCCCAAAGATGGTTATATATTTCATAGGTGATAGTCACCCCCCCCAAAAAAATAAAAATAAAAAACTCTGGTGATTTTGGGGGATTGGCACCTGCTTTTGGGAGAGTTGTCCTGAGCTATAGAACAGACTGATTCTTTACAGGAAACAAGTTATTTCCTGTATGATTTGTTGAGAATTTTCCTGCACAGAAGAGAAACAAAACCAGGCTCGGTGTGGGTGTAAGGAGAGGTGGATGGCTAGCTTTCTGAGTGCCTGGCTGATCACAGCATGATTTATTCTAAAAGATCTCTGACTCAACAGTAGGTAGCTGTGTGAAAAATCGAACATTTGGAAACTTAAGGGATAGAAATAGCAACATGGTAAATGTGCTATTTATGGTGGAAATGAATACCTTCTTTTAAAACCTTTCTCCTTCTCTTTTCTGTCCCCCCCCCACCCCTGCCCAAAATACAGAGTTACTTAGCATAATGTTATAAATGGGAAAACCACAAACTTACAGCTATGACTGGCATTCTTAAAAACTATTATGGCCCTTGCTGGCAAGCCAGAGTTTGGTTTATCAGAAGCTGCTGTGAGAATTAGTCACCTAACATTGAAAACAGTTAACACTAGGCGGGAGGGGAGCAAATGTGATATTACTCAGTAAGTCAAAACACGCTCCCCTTACCCAGAACCTCAGATTCATCTGGGCAGTAGGCGCCATCTTTGGTGACGACTGAAGTTCTCATTGTTTATTTAAATGAAACCCTCTACTCCATTGTCTCATCCTTGTAGATGCATAGAGAGGCAAGAGAAGACATGGTTGAGAGTTAAAGAACAGAGATTAATTAAATCTCTCCAGGGGATTTCAACCTCATGTGGAGATAGGTGTCTCAGAGTGGAGATTTGGGGAAGAAATAAATGTGATGAGTCAATGTAAATATTCTTTTAAACAGTTAGTACTCTGGTTAATTCAAATGTCCCAAATTTAGTTTCTACACATAAAAAGGGAAGCCTCTTAGCTTTTCCATTTCTTGAATTAAACTTCTCACTCCTGGCTAACACTATAGCCACCCACAGATGTACTGGTGCAACCTCCTGGCTCCTTCAGCAGCCATCGTGTGACCTTGTAGAGACAAACAGGAGGAAAAGCCAGCCCTGCAGGTGTGGCGTGGAAAGCCAGCAAGAATCTGGTTTTCAACAACATTGTTAAATTCTTGCACAACACGGATAGTTCATGTTGGTTTAATCCACAACGTGAACGTGTGTCTTAGTTTTTTTCTTTTTTTAAGAGCTTGCTAACTGGTACATGCATACAATTTTAGACTCAACTTTGAACACTCAGGTTCAGTTAGTCACCCAAGGCCCTGTCAAGTTTCCTTTCTCGCTGTCCTGGTTTCATATGCTACAGTGCATGTGCAGGCTGGCGTTCCCAGGCCGACTACAACGTTGTTTTATCTGCTCTCCCTGCTGCCTTTTCCTCCAACTGTTTCAGTTTCAATATTGCCACCAGATCTTTCTGTCTGTCTCTTAGATAATCTTATGTTCTGGGTCACATATGCAGTGGATTTCTGTCATTTTGTGTCTAGATCTGAATTCTATAAATGACATTTTGGCCCTTGGTCTACACCCCTTGCCTGGGGATACTCCCAACTGAAACCTTCAGTCAGTTATGGCACCCTATGTTTGTTTTCTGTTACTGCAGTAACACATCTGCAAAGTGAGTGACATAACATATCGTCCATTTATTATTTCACAGTATCTATGGCTTAAAATCCTGACCCAGTGTGACTGAGCTGTTTCTGGGCTTAGAGTCTCGTGGGTTGGAATGGAGGTGTTGGTAGGCCTGAGATTTTATCTGGAGGCTCTGGAGGAGTCTCTGCTTCCAGGTAGATTCAATTTGGCAGAATTCAGGTACCTGCAGTTGTAGGACTGAGGTGCTTCTCAGTGTGGTCATTCACCAATTTTAGTTGCTGTCCACATTCCCTGGCTCATCGCTCCTCTTCATTATTAATTTAAAATTAACAAAAGTGGGTCAAATTCTTTTCGTGCTTTCTTTCTCATCTCCCCCAGGGCCTTCAGCAAGTTTCTGTTAATGATTAAATTAATATATAGATATTCCAGAATGATTATATTTATTTATTTATTTTTTTATTTCCCCTCTGCTCACAGCCCCTCCCACTGACACCCCACCCTCAATTCAGCTGCTGTTATTACTATGACTTTTTTTTAATTAATAAATTTTATTTTTATATTCCCCATACAATTGCAATCCCCCCATTCTGACCCCAATCCCTCCCCTCCCGCCCCCCACCCCCCAAAAAGTGTCTCTGGTTCATAGTTTTTGTTGATTTTGATTTTCACTTTCTTATAGTTATTCATTTTCCTGGTCCCTTATTTAAGTTTTCTAGATTCCTGCTATGAGTGAGACCATCCGGTATTTTTCTTTTTCTTTTTGGCTTATTTCACTGAGCATGATCCCTTCCAGCTCCATCCATGTTGCTGCAAATTGCATGTGTTTATCTTTTTTGAATGCTGAGTAATATTCCATGGTATATATGTACCACATCTTCTTGATCCAGCCATCTATTTTTGGGCATTTGGGCTGTTTCCAAAGCTTAGCTATTGTAAATAGTGCTGCTATAAACATAGGGGTGCAGGTGTTCTTTGGAATTGATGTTTCTGTGTTCTTTGGGTAAATACCTAGGAGTGGAATTGCTGGATCCTGTGGAAGCTCTATGTTTAGTAGGTCCAGAAATCTCCACACAGCTCTCCACAGTGGTTGGACCAGTTTGCACTCCCACCAACAGTGCAGGAGAGTTCCTTTTTCTCCACAACCTCACCAACATTTGTTGTTGCTAGTTTTTTTAATATGTGCCATTCTCACTGGTGTAAGATGGTATCTCATGGTAGTTTTGATTTGCATTTCCCTGATTGCAAGTGATGTTGAACATTTTTTCATATGCCTGTTGGCCATTCGCATTTCCTCTTCAGAGAAGTTTCTTTTTAGCTCCTCTGTCCATTTTTTGACTGGATTATTTACTTTGTTTTTGTTGAGTCTCATCAGCTCTTTGCAGATTTTTGTGATCAGTCCTTTATCATTAGTGTTGTGTGCAAAAATTTTCTCCCAGTTGGTGGGGTTTCTCTTTGTTTTTGTTATTGTCTCTTTTGCTGTGCAGAAGCTCTTTAATTTGATGTAGTCCCAGCTGTTGATCTTTGCCTTCACTATCACTGCTTTGGGTGATGTGTCTGTAAAGATGTCTTTGATATGCAAATCACGTAGTGTTTCGCCTATATTTCCTTCTATGTATTTTATGGTTTCAGGTTTTATGTCTAGTTCTTTAATCCATTTTGAGTTGATTTTTGTGTATGGTGTGAGGTAGTGGTCAAGCTTCATTCTTTTGCATGTAGCGACCCAGTTTTCCCAGCACCATTTATTGAACAAACTTTCTTTGCTCCAATGCATCAGAATGATTATATTTAAAGAGCAATGAGCACGCCATTTCACTAAAACCTTATTTTTCAAATTTACTCTTACTACTCAGGAATACTTCCTTGCAGTCATCACATAAAATAAGCAAGAGTTTTTCTGCGGCTCCTTCTTCACAAATTATATAAGATAATTAAGACATAATTGCTTTCTTTTTTCTTAATCTGGAGTAAATAAATGGTTTAAGAATAAACAATAAAGCCACAGACTGAGTAATCTTGAAAACACTTTACCTCCTGGAAAGAAAAAGCAATGATCTCCATTAAACTTTAGCAATAATACTTAATTATTACAACAATTTCAAAGCCATAGGTCTTTCCTACCTTTAATTTAATATAGTACTGACCTTTTAAAAAAAATCCATCCTCTTAGGCCTCCCTGGTGGCACAGCAGTTGAGCGCTGGGTTGCGAAGCTGCCTGCAGCCTCTGCAGCGCTGGTTCGATCCCCGGCTGCTCCCCGGCCACCGGAGGAGGGTCCCACATGGCGCACAGACCTCTCCTGCTGCCCGCTGCTCCCCTCAGCAGTGTACTTCGGTCCTTCTGCCTGCTCTTCTCCCCGCTCTGGCTCTGGTGAATTCTCTCACCCTCCCGCGCTTCTGACTGCACCCAGTGCTTGTATAAATAAATAAATAAATAATCCATCCTCTTATCTATATCACATAGTGACTCTAGTAAAAGGGATAAAGCAGTTCAGTGAGATGATAGAACAGGAGAACGTGTCTGAACCTACATTATTTCTACAATGAACTCATCATATCTGGCAAGCCTGAGGCTCCAAAGTCAGCACATAAAGTGAAGATATTTATATTCAGAATCATCCCAGAAAAATGTTCTAAACAGTACACATATGGCAAGGGATATCTGAATTTAGAATGTAATTCTAAAAATTAATCTAAAGCAGTGGTTCTCAAGTTGGGGTAATTTTGCTCTCCAGGGAACAAAATTTTGGTCATTGCTAAGGGGAAGAAGGGATGCAGGGAGTACTGACATCAAAGGGTAGAGGACAGGAGTGCTGCTCAGAGCTTTGAGTGGGCAGGGCAGCCCCCACAAAGGTTAATGATGCCAAAACCTGGGTCCAAAAAAAGAAATTAAAAAACAAAGGGTAAAGGGAGATAGCCGAGTGTTTCATTTTGCCTTTCAGGTAAATGTCACTCTCCTGTGGTGAATGGGGCCTGGGTGTGTAGAGAATCTAAAATGCCCCTGCATTTCTGAAGGATGATATACATTTCTGTTTTCTCAAAAATGTTGATTTAAAATTGACTTGAACACTGAAATTGAGCATTTTCGATGCAGGGGCCTAGGAGTAGAGGTTTTCCCCGACCTTCAGAAGCTTTCGTGACACCACTTTGCTTTTTGAGAGCCCCTCACGAGCACTTGTGTTTGCCAATTAGAAGAGAGTTAAAGAGGATTTCAGTTTTACGACAAAAGGCAAAAAGTGAAACTGGAGTTCTGGGACCATCTCAGGCGGCCTCTTAGGCAGCTGGCCAGGCAGCAGCACCCGCCAGTGAGAGCAGGCCAGCCACACTCAGGACTACACAGTGCAGGTGCTGTGCCTGTCAGGCAATTCCTGCTTTCTCTGCTGGTGATGGATGCTTGAGGTTTGTTTGTTTGTTTGCTTTTTTCATGTGTTATTTGGTCAGATTCAGTAGGATTTCCCCCCCCCCAAAGATTTATTTTATTTATTTATGCATACAAGTACCTGGGTCTAGGCCAGAGGTTGGGGGAGGGGTGAGACGATTCACCTGAGGCAGAGTGGGAAACAGAACAGGCAGATATGCTGAAATACACTGCTGAGTGGAGCAGTGGGCTATGCAGGAGGGATCTGCTGTTCTCTGTGGGTAGCTCCCTGGCCGGGGATAGAACTTGTGCTGCAGGGTTTGCGGATAGCTTCACAGTGCTGATGCTTAAGGGTGCAAGGACGCACTACCAGGGAGGCCCATCTTGTGCTCGCTTTGTAGTCAACCCCTTCCCAACCTCAACACTTGTCAGCCACTGCTCAGTTCTCCACCCAATAGGGCTTTGCCTTTCCCAAGCTGTCATATGAATGGAATCGCACAATATATCACCTCATGGGTGGCTGACTAGTTTCACTTAGCAAAATGCATCTCAAAGTAAGTCAGGTGTCAAAAGTACATTCTTTTATTGCTATGGGTATTTTTTCTTATCCATTCCAATCCATTCATCTGTTGAAGGACATTACTCCACTCTGTTTTTAACTATCAAAACTTGATGTGTTTATTTTTGGGAGGATCAAAACAAACAAATAGCTTCATATGCTATGCAAAGTGAAGTTCCACATTCAGTTTGATTCAATTATAATTTTGAGGTTATTGCTGTTTTTAACCATTCTCTATTTTGCTTCAGAGAATTGCATCCATTCACCTTAATATGCGGTCAGGATTGTGTTGGATACAATAATGAAAATACAAAATAGTCTTCAAATGCAACATAGGGGTTAGACATCATTTTGCACTTCGGCCTGATAACCACAATCTTTGTGGGCCAAAGAGAGAAAGAAAACACTGTCATATCAGCTTGATGAAATTCTTATGGAATCATTGCTTAATCCTGATATTCAAGGTAACATTTCTCTATCAAGTTTTTTGAGTGATTTTTTGTTTTTTTCTTAGCTACTTTTATCCTTAGAATCAGAATTTCTTTGGTCATCCTAGTGTTAAGCAAATGTGGATGGGAACGCTTTCTGGCTGCAGCATCTGTCTGCAGTCTCCTGGTCCTCAAGATGATTCCACTGGAATTGGCTGGAAAGTGTGTGATGATTTTTTCATATTTCGGTGTGTGGCCTGCTGGAAGCTCTGTAAGAAGCCGATTGTCCACATAGATCTTGCTTAGCAGAACTTACGTTACAGAAGCATTTTCTTTATTTCATAAATTTCAGTTTTCATTTATTTTCTTCCTTGGTGGCAGACTAGTTGTTTTGTTGGAAGGTCTTGATCAGAGTTTCTGGCTAATTCCTGAAGGAAAAATGCTGACATCTGACTTCATCTTCTATGGTGATGTTAAAGAATAGAAAATTGGCCGACTGGCCTACTGAATTAAGTATTAGTAAATAACTATCAGCATGGTCCAGTGATGCACTTTCAAAACTGGTCCAACCACTATGGAGAGCTGTGTGGAGATTTCTTAACCTACTAAACATAGAGCTTCCATATGATCCAGCAATTCCACTCCTAGGTATTTACCCAAAAGACACAAAAACATCAATTCCAAAGAGCACCTGCACCCCTATGCTTATAGCAGCATTATTTACAATAGCTAAGCTTTGGAAACAACCCAAACGCCCAAAAATAGATCACTGGATCAAGAAGTAGTGGTGCATATACACCATGGAATATTACTCAGCATTCAAAAAAGATAAACACATGCAGTTTGCAGCAACATGGATGGAGCTAGAAGGGATCATGCTCAGCAAAATAAGCCAGAAAGAAAAAGAAAAATACCAGATGGTCTCACTCATAGCAGGAATTTAGAAAACCTAAATAAGAGACCAGGAAAAAGACTAATCAATGCAAAGTAATAATCAAAATCAACAAGCAGCTATAAACCAGAGACACACTGGGGGGGGGATTAGGGAGGGGGTGTAAGAGGAAGAACTAGAGGCAAAATAAGGGGGGGGGTGCAATTGTATGGGGAATATAACCAAAATGAAAATGCATGCATTGTACAAAGATGAAAAATGATGTAGGAATTATATAAAATAAAATATTCAAAAAAAAAACCCCAAAAACAAAAGCACTAACTACTTTTGGAGCTATGTGTGAAGATACATACAAGAAGGAGGGAGGGCATCCAAGGACATGAGCTTAGGGGTCTCTGGCAATCACAATAGGAACATACATTAGAAAAGGAAGTACAATAACTGTGCCTTCCCGCCTCATCTTTCCACTAGCTCAGAGGGAAGAGTTACAGGTTAAATAAACACTTCTAGGATAAACATTACTTTATTTCCTCTTGCAGTCCATTTTTTTTTTCCCATGGAAAAGGCTTACCAGGGGGACTTCCAGAAGCAGCCCATGGCATAATGAATAGTAATGTCAGACATAATCATTGTCTCATTTTAGACATAATAACCTTATAAGGTTGCCCATTTTGCAAATGGGAAAACTGAGTCATTGACGGCTTTCAGCAAGATCACTCAGCTGATGGGCATCAGGACCAGAGCTTGAACGTGGGCAGCCTGGTGTGCCAGAGTCCATGAGAACCTCATCTTTACCTGTCCATTCTGTCTGTGTGGGCTGGGTTGGTGCATGCACAGAAAGACCAGCATGAGTGATGGCCGCAGTTCTGGAGAGGAATAGATTGTGATAAAGTGAGAAAAACACCTTTTGGGCAGCATGGATATCAACCCCCATAACAGAGAAATAACATGACTTCAAATGGAAAGCGGCGAGCTTCAGAGGCGTAGGAGACATGGTAATGATAAACGTGAGAAAATACAATTTGGGATAGGAAAACATACAGTGTAAAACAGGGAATGATAAAGACAAATGTAGACAAAAAGCTTGTGCCAAAGCTTGAAGGAAAATAGGAGAAAGAGTCCTTATGTTGAAAGAAACCACATTTAGATGTTTTCGAAAATATTGCTTCTTCAGCGGTTTGCATCCACGCTTAAATGGCACGCTTTATTTCTTTAATGCTTCACTTTTCCTTGCCTTTGGTTGGAGAGGCAGGCTCATTACCTTCATTTTTTACTGGCTGTCGAGATAGCTCAGGTTGAGATGGGCAAATCTGAGGTAATGACCCAGGCCGGGTAAATGGGAAACTTTCGGTACTCTTAGGAATAAGTCATCAACTTAATATATTTCCTGAACGCGACATTCTTTCTAAAAATAATATTAAAAATGTATGCATGTTAGTTTCTGAATTGTTTTTATTCAAGAAAATTTCAGATGAGGCTTGCCAGCTCATTCATCAAAGTCCAAGAAATACTTAAAATGAAATGTACCCTGAGAACTAGGTATTGGAAAGTCAATGCTGAGTTTCTAAAATAACTCTTCCAAGGTTCTGTTTACCACACGCTTTCAGAATGTTGTCCTGATCCTTTTCGAGGGCAAGTCTGTAATTCTTGCCAGGCTAGATCTTGGGAAACATTTAGAGGGTGGGCTGCATTTTCTTTTCCATCTCTTCCAACTTCTTTCCTCTCCTCTTTTTTGTCTTCTTCCTCTCCCTTTTCATCAGTTCTAAGAGAGAAAAAACATCCAGAGTTGGCTCCCAGAATTGGATTATTATTTTCTTGGAACCAACATTTGGAATTAGCATTCACATCCAATCTGCGCTAGCAGCTCCACCATCACCCTCAATTATGTATGGCAGTAGCATAAATGCTGTACAGGGAGATAGAATCTCTGTTCTGGCCCAAACCGACTAGTGTTTTTGACAAAGGGCAGCTCCAGTTTCCTTCAAACACAAATACTGATGTAGACATCCTTCCTACTTATGTGCACGTTCCTAGGACATCTTTACCTCCTCCCAGTTAATTCAGTTCATCCCTCTATGCCAAGGTTTGTGTTGATCGATGGCTCATTTGGACACTTGTAAAGTCTCACACTACGTGGCTTAAGAATGTCAAAGGAGGTGGTATGTTCAAGCAAATTCCCTGTAGGATTCATCGTAGTAACTGTTTTTCTTCACCTCTTTTCAATATCTACACATAGATGTGTAAAGGAATAAGTGTTCTTTTTTTTCCAGCTCTTGGGGGTCACGGCCCCCTTGCTTCCAGCCTTTATTACCCTGTTTATTACTTTGCTGGGGCTGCCAGAAGAGAGCCCCACAGATGGAGGGGGTGGGTGCTTAGACAATAGACATTATCTTCTCACGTCTCTGTCTGCTGGGAGTCTGAGATCAAGGGATTGGCAGGTGGTTCCTAGGACTCTCTTTTAGACTCCTGCACTGTTGTCTGCATACCATACGATATGCCTGGGTCAGACTTCCTCTTCTGGAAGGAGCTATTAGATTAGGGCCTACTCTAATGACTTTACTGTACTTTAATTACCTCTTTAAAGTCTTTATCTTCAGGGCCTTCCTGGTGGTGCAGGGGTTCAAGACAGTGCCATCAAGCTATCGCCAGCCACTGCAGCATGGAGTGGCCACTGCACCAGGGAGAAACCATCATGGTGCAGCAGACCTCTCCTGCCTCTCCCGCTGCTCCCCTCAGCAGTGTATTTCTACATGTTCTGCTCCCCACTCTTTCTGGTGAATCCTCTCACCTCCCTGCACCTCTGGCCTACACACCAGTTTTTGTATGCATAAATAAATAAATCTTTAAAAAAAAAAGACTATCATCAATTAAGTCACATTCCAAGGTATTATAGGTTAGGGCTTCCACATGAGAATTTTTGAGGGGACACATAAAATCCATAGCACCTTAAGTACTTTTTAAAAATGTTGTTATTGAAGTATCATTATTTTACATCTTGTTAGTGTTTTGACAGTATAGGATTTCCCTCCTTAAGTGTGGTCACCATAGCCCTCCCACACATAGTCCTCTACCACAGACCATTGTTTCCCCTCAACCCTCTTTCCCCTTCCTCCTCTGAAATCCTAATATCTATGGTCAGTTTCCAAGGGTTGGTTTTTTTTTTTTTTTAAAGATTTATTTATTTATTTATTTATACATGCACTGGGTACAGTCAGAAGCGCGGGAGGGTGAGAGAATTCACCAGAGCCAGAGCGGGGAGCAGAGCAGGCAGAAGGACCGAAGTACACTGCTGAGGGGAGCAGCGGGCGGCAGGAGAGGTCTGCGCGCCATGTGGGACCCTCCTCCGGTGCCCGGAGAGCAGCCCGGGATTGAACCGGCGCTGCAGAAGCTGCAGGCAGCTTCGCAACCCAGCGCTCAACCGCTGCGCCACCGGGGAGGCCCTCCAAGGGTTGGTTTTAAAATGTGTTTTTGTCTGACCCTTTGCTTGGTTTTTCCTTATCCCACATGTCAGTGACACCATTCAGTGTTTGCCTTTCTCCCTTTGGCTTATTTCACTTAATATAAGCCCCTCCAGCTCATCCAAGTTGCTGCAAATGGCATGAGTTTATCTTTTGATTGCTGGATAGTATTCCATTGTCTGTATATTATATCTTCTTGATTCTCTCATCTGTTTTTGGGCATTTAGGTTGTTTCCGTATCTTGGCTGTTGTAGAGTGCAGGTTTCCTTCACATTATGTTTTTGTGTTCTTTGGGTAGATTCCTAGGAGAAGACTTTTTGGGTCATATGGAAGATCCACTTTTAGTCTTTTGAGGAACCTCCACACAGCTTTCCATAGGGCCGGGAGCAGTCCGCATGCACCAACAGTGTAAGAGGTTTCCTTTTTTTCCATATCCTCACCAGCATTTGTTATTTCTGGTCTTTTTGAAATGGGCTATTCTTATGGAACACCCTGAATGCTTGATATACCATATCTTAGATGTTGATATAATGGTGTGATTTGTATTAATGTTCATTGTTGTAAACCTGACTTCAGCTTAATACAGGGTTTCCTATCTAGAGCCCACAGAGTACTTGAGATCCATAAATATGCTGAAGCTGTATGCTAAAACTGTGCTGAAATTATGAACACCCTTCTGTCAGACACTCAAAGGGGTTGTAAGTACAAAAGATGTTAAGATCCACTGACTGATGTTAAGAGTTGTTTGTTGTTCATCTTGGAATACTTTTGCATAAATACCAAGTGCCCCAGCTTCTGGGCCGGTACCCAGCACACAAACACACACACACACTCACACACATACAACATTGCACAGCCTCCTACTCTACCAGACACTGACATGCTCTACAGATATGAACAGACGCCATCCTCACAGGGACTCTGCGAGGAAGGTAATATAGATAAGGAAATTGAGGTCTTGGAAGAGTTAGTAACTTAGGACTTGAACTCAGCAAATAGCAGAGCCAGGATTCAAGTCCAGACAGCCTCTTTTGAGAGTGTCAACTCCTACACTCCACTAACTCTTTTTCATGTTCAGTGCAAGATGACTCCACGCTGTGTTATTTGCACCTCTAAAATAAGTGATCTTCACAATCCTTTCCATAATTTACATGTTTATCCAGAACTTCTATTGGAAAAGAATTTGGAAGTGATTTGCAGTGCACACAGGTCATTTGGGCAAATTTCAATTATCATCACTTTGAATATTTCCATTTGGTGAATAGTTTTGCATGTGTTTTTACAATCTTGCATTCAAACATCCCCCATGCCTCTTTCTTTTTTAGAAATGGAATGAATTGTTTATTTCAGCATTATAACATTGGCTTATAACATTATATAGATTTCACGTGTACAGAATTACATATTAATATCTGCATATACTGCATTATATTCATCACTAAAAAGTCTAGTTTCTATCCATTACTATATCATTGGCCTCTTTTACCCAAGTTACCCACCCCACCCACCTCTTCCCTTCTGATAACCACTACTTTGTTCTTTTGTGCTCTTTGTTTTTATTGCCTTTACCACATATGAGTGAAATCCTACAGTATTTGTCTTTCTCCATTTGACTTATTTCACTCAGAATAATAATGTAAGCAGAAAACGCGGGGGTCGGCTACTTGTCGCTGCCGGAAGCCATTTGAACAGAGTCAGGAATTGAATCTATGACACACACTTCATTGTCAGCAAACAGGTGATCTGAGAGAAGGGGGGTATTTTATCTCAAAAACCCATTCTGGGTTCTCCTCCCAAGCCAGCCTTTTTCTCATGAACTAAACAAAGGCAGTTAACCATAAGCGAAGACCCACCACAGCAGCCTGTCATGGTTGTGTTACAGGGCAGGGAGAGGTGCACCCCAGATCCCCCCAAAACCTGCCTGCTCTAAATGTGTTCTGCTATCTGCCGCATCAAAACACAAAACATATGAGACTTTAATGGGAAGGAACTGTTAGGGGGAAAAGGATGTCCCAAAGCAAATTCCATATAGGCTTTGTGGACTCCACTCCCACCCCAGGTCAAAGCCAAAGACACTGGGAACTCCAAATCCCATCACCACCAAAGGAAAGGTGGCTGGGACCTGAGGGTGGGGTGAAGCAGCCAGGTGGATACAAAAGGCAGACACGTGGGCTTTGGGGCTCTCTCCATTTTTGGGCTCTCAGCCAGCTCGCAGCGTCTGGTCAGCTCTGAGAGTGACTTTGGGTTTCCAGGTCGTCGGATCGGGTAGGACGCATTAAAGACTTTATTTCCCTATTTTCTCCCTGAGTTGTACATTTTCCTTATTTCTTTTTCTCTTGTAAATAAACCTTTTATTAACCCTTTTGTGTGTGTCTGTAGTAGAGTATTCATAAGTCCCTTTAAAGCGCGCGGGTGAGGACCCACAGCCAGGAACTCGTTTAATATCGGGGTTGCTCTATAACAGAACTTTAATACAACTAGGAAACAATACAGGAAAGGCAAAGAATCTAGTTTCTAAATCAAGTACCCAAAGTTACCCGTCCCCTTGTGCGTAAAAGTCCATCCAAATGGGATTGGCCCAGAGCAAGGGCCCAAAGCCTGCCACAAGTCCAAAGCATCTTCCAGTGGGGACCCACAGAAAAGCATCAGAAACAACCAGACAAGTCTGGAGGGAAAAAAGCAAAACCAAAATCGAGACAAAACCACCATTGTCACCTCCCCATGGGTCTCACCCACATCTGTGTCACCCAGTCCACGACCAAAAGGCAAGCGCAGTTTCTTCACATGTCTCTAGGCTCCTTGTGCCTCCTCCAGGTCTCCTTCTGGCTCCATCCTGCTTCCTTCCTTCCTCTGTCTCCTCTGCAGCGTCTTCTCTCCCTGCTCAGCTCCACCCTCCATTTGGGTGGGGCAGGGAACCTGGAAGCTCCCCCTTTCCTGGGGACAACCCTGTTACAGTTGGTGCCCTGGTCTTCCTCTTGTCCCCAGAGTTTGTTGTCTCCTCTTTGGTCATCTTGACTTAGGTAGATCCTATTTTCCTGGGCTTGGGAAAAATGTTCTGTTTTCCTGATGACGTCAATGTCGACATGTCTTCAGGTGTCACTGGGGTAGGAGTCTCAAATAAGAGTTTTAGTTCAAAGAAAACAGAATTTTAATCACATGGTGTTTGCTTGTAGCCTCTGCTGTGTGTACGCGCAGGTTAAAATTTTTTTTAAGATTTATTTATTTATGCATGCAAGAATGGGGTGTAAGCCAGAGGTGTGGGGGAAGATGGTGGTGGTGATGTAACAGGGTGGTCCCCAGGAAAGGGGGAGGTTTCCTGCCCCACCCAAGAGAGGGTGGAGCTGAGCAGGGAGAGGAGAAGCTGCAGAAGAGACTGAGGAAGGAAGCAGGATGGAGCCAGGAGACCTGGAGGAGGAGCATGGAGCCTAGAGACACGTAAAGAAACTGCGCTTGTCTTTTGGTCGTGGACTGGGTGCCACAGATGTGGGTGAGACCCGTGGGGAGGTGACAATGGCAGCTTTTATCTTGATGTTGATTTTGCTCTTTTCCTTTTGGGCTTGTCTGGTGGTTTCTGACCCTTTTCTGTGGGTCCCCACTGGAAGATGCATTAGACTTGCAGCAGGCTTTGGGGCCTTGCTCTGGGCCATTCCCATATGGATGTACTTTTACCCACGAGGGGACGGGTAACTTTGGGTGCTTCATTTAGAAACTAGACTCTTTGCCTTTCCTGTATTGTTTCCTAGTTTTATTAAAGTTCCTTCCCATTAAAGTCTCCTATGTTTTGTGTTGATGCAGCGGATGGCAGAACCCATTTAGAATAGGCAGGTTTGCGGGGTTTGGGCTGCCCCTCTCCCTGTCCTATAACAGTGAGAGGATTCATCAGAGAGAGTGGGGAGCAGAACAGGCGGATCTACTGAAATACACTGCTGAGGGGAGCAGTGGGTGAGGCAGGAGAGGTCAGCTGAGCCATGTGTGTAGCTCCCTGGCTAGGGCTCAAACTCACTCATGCTGCAGTGGCTGGCGACTGCTTCATAGCACTGCCTTTAACCCCTGCGCCACCAGGGAGGCCCCACCACATCTCTTTAAAATGAGAACTTTTTGTTTGACCAGGGTGCATGGGTGAGGGCCATGGCTTCTAAACTGAGTAAGAACCACAATCACTTTAGAAGTACACATAATAACTGAAAGGTCCATGCAGGAGGCCGGAATGCAAAAGCCCACCAGGAAGCCCACCTGGGGGCAGGAATGTGGAAGCCTGCCTGGAGGATTCAGACAATGAGCCTCCCCCCTCCCCCTAAGGGTCTTTTCTCAGACAAAGAACCTCTACCTGCCCCATGAATCTTTTCTCGCCCTACAAACTTTTTCCCTCCTTAGGAGCCCAATTTCCCACCTGACCTCTCCTCGCCCTATAAAGGCCTGCATCCCCCTGACAAAGTGCACGGCTTTGCTGACCCCCACCTGGGGTCTATGAGGTCCGCCTGGGAGCAATAAACTTTCCCTTCCCCTGAGGAAGCTTGGCCTGGCTGTTCTTTACTGCGTCGTACTTTTCAATAACTTTTAAAGTCTTCCCAGTCTTTCTACATATCATAATCCTTTTACATTGATCCAAACTTTTGAGGGAAAAGGAAGGCATTCTCAATAGAATTTTCAGTTTCCGTAGGCTCTGGAGGAATACCAGTATTGTCATTGGAATTCCTTATATAGAACATTCTCTAATTTCCAGCCCCATAGATCAAAGGAGCAGTGGCATCCTGCCTGGGGCCAGGGTGGAGACAGGAATCAGTCAGTCAGCATTTGTTTTTTTGCCCCTCCTTGGCTGCCTTTCTGCTTTTTCTACCTTCCAACCCCAGAGGACAAAAAGAAATGCTTCATTTCCTTGGACAAAAATGTGCTTATATAACAAAATAAACTTGAAAAGGCACGTAGGTATAAATCACATCTTTTGTAATTTGGAAATACTTGTATTCTCTCAGCTTTTCAGAAATTACGGAATTTACTCTGAAACCACAATCTGGCAGCTGGTATTTGCTCTGATACTTTTTGAAACTTGAAAAGTGAGTGGGGGGAGGGATGAACTTGGAGACAAGTGTCCTCTGTGCCTGTCCTCTGGGGTCAGGGTTCCTTGTAAATGGAAATAGCTCTTCCTGCTGAAGGTGGGCCTCAGGAAGGGGGGTGCATTTGCAAAAGGCTTACAGATTTTCGTATTTCTTTTCCTTATCTTCTTGGCATTCTTTCTGAGTGACAACTGCAGTGGGAAACTAGAAAATTTTGTGAATAATTATGATGCTTTTCGAATCTATTGAAGGAAACGCATGAAATCCTAATGGGAGAAACACGGTATGTGAATGAGCTCCCCATCTGCGGAAATTGTCAATCCAATTATTTCAACTAAGTCGCCCATCAAATCAGATCCCTGCTCAATCCATTACAAGGTTATCAGTAGCAAAGACAGCCTGAAATTCCAAATGGATAGTGTCTGGGACAGAGTTGAAGGCACCACTGTAATTTCCATGGCATGGGCCTCTGGTGGGCAGACAGGACAGGAGGTGTTTCATTACAGTCCATGTTTTTGTTTTTAGTGTTTTTGTTTTTAGTGTTAGACATCATTACCCCTCCTGCCCTCATGGATGTTTCTTTAAAAAAATTCATACACACACACACACACACACACACACACACACACACGGCCTTAAAAATCCTTCTTCCATAGTCCATAGGGGTGAAGAGATTTACCTGAGATTATATTTCTCAGGTTTACCACTTTTCAATAAACGCAGCCTCTTCCCAGGTTTGCGCTGTAGACAGGCTGCTGTGTTGGAGATGGTAAGATTACCACGGCTGAGGAAAGGAACTTTAGGGTCGCTCTCTGGTCAGGTCACTCTCTCGTCAGGTGACACTGTTACTGCCCAGAAGAAAATCGATAAGGAGCCTCATCTGAACTCTCCATGCTTGGAAAAACAAGTCTTGGAGTGAGGAGCCTGCACCACACCCTGCTTCTCCCTTTGACCCTAGTGACTTCCCCAGGGCAGGTAACACCCCCTTTGGGGAGCTTTGTCCAGGTGCAATCAGGTAGTCCTGGGCCCCTATGTATGGCCAGGTGCAACCCAAGTTTTTGACTCAGGACTGTTTTACACCATCTTGGGATGCCAGTGGGTGAAGACTTTATGTGACAAGAGAGCAATTCCACTGTTGCTTTAGAACATAGTTTCCAGAGAACCTTAGAGTCTTTGTCCCTATTTGTGACATTGTGTAGATGTCCTGACATTAACTGTGGATCACTCCAATTTTAGAACACAATTTTAGAATATCTCAGGCCCATTTGGACAAATCATTTGGACTGTCTGCCTTTAGGGAGGCTGTAACAGGGTGGGCCTCAGGGAAAGTGGAGGCTCCAGGTTCCCGGCCCCACCCAAGGGAGGGTGGAGCAGAACAGGGAGGAGGAAGTGCTGGAGAGGAGACTGGGAGAAGGAAGTATTACAGGGCAGGGAGAGGTGCACCCCGGATCCCCCCAAAACCTGCCTGCTCTAAATGGGTTCTGCCATCTGTCGCATCAACACAAAACATATGAGACTTTAATGGGAAGGAACTTTAATACAATTAGGAAACAATACTGGAAAGGCAAAGAGTCTAGTTTCTAAATCAAGCACCCAAAGTTACCCTCCCCTCGTGGGTAAAACTCCATGCAAATGGGATTGGCCCAGAGCAAGGCCCCAAAGCCTGCCTCAAGTCCAAAGCATCTTCCATTGGGGACCCACAGAAAAGGGTCAGAAACAACCAGACAAGCCCAGAAGGAAAAGAGCAAAATCAAAATCAAGATAAACGCTGCCATTGTCACCTTCCCACGGGTCTTACCCACATCTGTGTCACCCAGTCCACGACCAAAAGATAAGCGCAGTTTCTTCACGTGTCTCTAGGCTCCATGCGCCTCCTCCAGGTCTCCTTCTGGCTCCATCCTGTTTCCTTCCTCAGTCTCCACTTCAGCTTCTCCTCACCCTGCTCAGCTCCATCCTCCATTTGGGTGGGGCAGGGAACCTGGAAGCTCCCCCTTTCCTGGGGACCACCCTGTTACAGAAGGAAGTGGGTGGAGAGCCAGAGGGAGACCTGGAGGAGGCACATGGAGCAGAGAGGAACGTGAGGAAGCTGTGCTTGCTTCTCAGTCTTGGACCCACCAGAAGGTGCCTTAGACTTGTGGCAAGTTTTTGGGTCTCAGAGGCCCTGCTTTGGGTCAACCCTGTTTGTCTGGGCATTTATCTATAAGGGTTTGGGTGTTTTGTGTGAACACCATTTTATCTATTCTTCCCCTTTTCTCATCTTTATTGCACACTAGTTATGTGAAAGCTCCTTTCCAAAGGTTTTATGCACTAGAGTATTCTTTGTCTTGATGCGGTGGATGGCAGAACCTATTTACAACAGAGCAGGCAGGTTTGGAGGTTCTGGGGTACCTCTAACCCTGCCCAGGAACAGGGCCAGTTCCTTAGTGCAACATTGGAGTGCACCTCAAAATTGCTCACCAGTCCCCCCCGCCGCCCGCCCCAAGTCAGACTTACAGACTCATCATCATGTTAGTGGGACAGGATGTCCTGAGCTAATTCCATGCAGGCTTTGTGGACGCCACCCCCACTACAGACCAAAGCCATCAGGACATTGGGAAAGACAAATTCCGTCACCACCAAAGGGAAGGTGGCTGGGACCTGAGGGTGGAGTTAAGCAGCCAGGTGTGGTATAAAAACCAGACACGTGGGCCTGGGGGGCTCGCTCTCTCGCTCGCCTCCTGGCTTCACGGCCCCTGGCTCGTGGCCTGCTCTCAGAGTGCCATTTGGGATTCCAGATCAGCAGATCGGGTAGGACGCATTTAAAACTTTGTCTCCCACTTTTCTCCCTGAGCTGTACATTTCCTCCTTTCCCCTTGCCTTGTAAATAAACCTTTTAGTAACCTTTCGCGTGTGCCTGCAGTAGAGCATTGATAAGTCCCTTTAAGCGCGCGGGTGAGGACCCACAGCCAGGCACCCTGTTTTGTATCGGGGCTGCCCTGTAACAATCTCAGCTCCCCCAGTGTCCATGTGCTTGATTTCCTTCCTTCTCCCCCTGCACGGGGATGGAACTTTGCATGACTTGCTCAAAATCAAAATTTCAGTTGCCAGAAGTTATCATTGAGATTCTGGGGAGAGCTTGACATGCCACAGTTCACCACCCCTTCCCCTGTGGCAATGATGTGGCTTTCACTCTCAGGGCAGCGGGGGTGTTTCAGCTTTGCATGACTCAGCCTTCTCTTCTAGGTGAGAAATGAAGCAAGGCAGTCCGGGCAGCCTGGGTCCTCCAAGCAGGGACAGTCCCGCGGCCTTCCCTGTATGGGGAGCCACGGGGGGGGGGAGGGGGGGGGAGGTTGGCAGTTGGCCTAGGGTCTCAGCTGCCACATGGGGCAGGAAATCAAAGATGCACATTTAAAATGCAAGCTATTGTTTCCAATCTGTCTGGCTGATACTGTAGCAGGCTTAAGAGTCGGCTCAGCACTGGCAGCAGGAGAAATAAACTCACAAAGTTTGCTTCTATGATGGCAGTTTTAATTGATAGCACTTGGCAGTGAGATCCTGCTTTTCTCCATTTCCCTTCTCTTCACACCCCTTTTGAGTTTAAGGTACCAAAGCAAACCTTTTTGCTCATATCCTTTCTTTTCCCCTGGGTCAAATGCCTAGCACATTCTGAATGAAAGGGAGAACCTCTAGGGGTCAGTGCAGCTTAAAAAATGGCCAGCGTGGCCTCTGCGGGGACTCCTGGAGGTTTCAATCATAGCTTTGTCCCTCTTTCATTCTAATGAGGGACCAGTCCCATTACTTCATGCTGAGTCTGGCTCTAGAAGCAATCCCCTTGATGGCCATTTTCCTTTAATATAAGTTTAAACATTTGCAATCAAAGGCAGTTCTAATTTGAAATTTAATACCGGGAGTGCAATTTTCAAATGTGTTGCCTTTCACCTTTTCTGTTTGATCCTAGAAGGTTACCTCCTTCCTACTGTTCTTTCAAAGCTTCTTCTAGGTGGGCAGAGGTCTGCTATCCTTCACCTCACTTTAACTCCCTCTTATAATTATTATTATTTTTTAAGTAAAAGAGCTTCTCTTCTCTCTCTCCCCTTTTATATACATGTGTCATTTTAGCTTTTGTCTTTCAAATTTGCAATCCTAATTTCTTTCATTATGTTATCAAAGAATAGTTAAGTTTTAGGGCATGGTGTGGGCAAGAATGATTTAAAAAAAAATAAAAAACAACACAGGGTACACCAAAATGGTAGGTGCGGGGGCGGGGAGGAGAATTTTGTTGGGATCTCTGGGAAGACATTGCAGAGTGTGAGAAGGACCCTGGGAATTTCTTGAGAATATGGTGTCTTCTTATTGAGGTAATTTCAGCTTCTCCTGTATGTCCTCAGGCCTCCTCAGTTTCGCCACTGCTACATCACTGAGGCTGTTCTCAAATCGTAAATGTCTAATTCCTGTATCCCTTTTACAGCACTTAGTTGTAGGTGATCTTCCTGAGGGACTTGGCCCTGCTGAACATTTCTTTCACATGTGACTTGTTTTTAGTTTTTTTCTTTTATTTTTTAATTGAGGGAACATTGATTCACAACACTGTGTATTATTTAGATGTATGTGACCACAGCAGAGCTGCCACAAAGGCACCAACTGTCCTCCATGGTCCACTGTGCTCCCCACCCCTGATCCTCTGATGTGATTTCTTGCCATTCGTTTGTACTGTTGTACCTCGTGACCTCCTAAGTCTGGGAAGGTAGATGCCAGGCACCTCTGCTACCACTGCCAGCCTCCTCCTTCCCCACTACCAACTTGGCACCTTGGATATGGCCCTAGAATCCTCCTTGAGGGTTTCAAGCAGATGCTGCAGTTGCTTAATGTTGACATGATGGGTGCCCGCCTTCAGCCTGCCTCTCCCAGATCCTTGATTCCATTTTATTTTTATATCCATCCTACCTGGATGACATCATCCCTTCCCATATTCTAACTGTTCATATGCTGAAAATACCCCATTCTTTATCTCCAGAAAAAATCTTCCTCTGATCTTTAACAGGGAGAGTTCCATAATCTATTAAATTTCTTCATCCCCTGTGGGCACTTCCAGCACGTCCAAAACCAAGCTCAACATCAGGTTCCACGAATCTGGATCTCTTGATTCTCTGGCTTTTTTAATGGGAAGAGTCCATGCTAGAAGTTGCTCTTCCTATTAGACCCCCTAACCCTCAAACCATCACTTCTTCTTTTGCCCTCAAAATCCAATGAGAAGTGCCAAGTGAACAGAATGAATAATTATTTGGCAGGGAGGGTTTTAACTTTTTCAGAATCTCTGTTAAAGTACCACCCCCATACATTTAAATGGTGTGCTTTGCAAACACAACTGCCCCCATCCAACATCTCCCTACAGAAAAGCAGTTCTTAACTCCTGGTGCATAACTCTGCAAGAGCAAGCTTTCTAGAATATAAACCTAGCCACAAAATTTCCCAACACAATAAACCTTTACTGGTTTTCCTTTGCCTATAACACCCAAATCTTTTAGCATGTTATCTGAGGCTGCTTGGCGGCAGTCTACATTTCCAGCCATTTTTACTGTCCCTTTCCTGCCTCCACCTCCAGCCCCCAGGCCTGGCATGTTTCTTATACACTTAATTAGTACAGATTTCCAGGCATTTTTCTTGAAGTTATCTGCCATGTGAACCTTTTCTTCTGAATTCTCTTTGGTCACTTAGCTAAAATATCACTTCTGCAAATGTTCCCCAACTCACCCACGTAGGCTAGTCATCAGAATTAGTTATTCTCTGCTCTGTGTTCCTGGCATGTGATTTACTTCTCAATACCATGTGTCATGCTCCTCATTGGGGACTCTTGCCACCCAATTCAGGGAAAGAGAGACTGCTTATTTTCGGGTCCCTCATTCCTTGCATGGTGCCTAGCACGTAACCGCTGTACATTCATTGTTTTGTGAAGGAAGGAAGCAGTGCATATGCCAGAAGAGGAAATGAGCCTTACCAATGGCATGCTCTGTTTGTTATGATTTCGTTCAAGATCAATCCCTAGTAAGGACTTTTAAAATTTATAAATGCAGTTCTGGGCTCTGCCAGGCACACAGCTGTCTTACCACTGCCCTGCTGGCTGGCATGAATGCAAAGGAAATGTGGTGTCCAGGGAAGTGGGAGGGGCTTTGACAGGTACTCTGCCCAGACTGTGTGTGCGGGAAGTAGGGGGTGGGGAGTAGGGGAGGTAATTACTCATAGAAATATCTCTTGGACAGACTGTAAGCGAAATGAATATTCCCAGGTTGTCATCAATAACAAGACCAGCTGATTTTTAAATGCAGTTTAGCTGCTACTGCCTGCAAAGCACAGAGCAGCCTGTGCAGGGAACACAGAGGAATGAGGTGGAGTCCTTGTCATTGAGGCGTGTACAGTTACACTAAGGAGGAGGATTTTGTGCAATGATGGTTTTGATAAATAGGGTTTTCTGTGTTTTGTAACCTACATGGCATTTTTTAAAAAAAAAGATTATTTTTGTTTATTTATGCATACAAGAACTGGGGGACAGGCCAGAGGTGCCGGGGTTGATAGGATTCACCAGAGACAGAGTTGGAACAGAACAGGTGTATCCACTGAAATGCACTGCTGAGGGGAGCAGCGGGCAAGACAGGAGAGGTCTGCTGTGCTATGTGGGTGAGCTCCCTGGCTGGGGATCAAATTCATGCAGCAGTGGCTGGTGATAACTTGATAGCAGTGAGACTTTCACCCCTGCACCACCAAGGCTTATATAGATGGGATATTTGAGTGTGAAAAAGGGCGCTATTAAGTAATTTACCAGCAATGCATTTGCAAACCAGGATTGTGCCCTGCAGAACGAGGCATATATGGTCACACTAATGAAGCTTGTGAGATGTGCAATGAGCACTATAAATATCTTAGAGAGAAGAAAGTAATCACTTTGTGGTTCACAAAGACAGAACTGAAGAAGTTGACTTGATCTAGGCTGTATCCCTGGTGAAGGGAAGATTTGGCAAGGCGGGAGAAGTGGGAAAGTGAGAAAATATGGAAAAGGGAGTGAATGAATTGAAGATGATGGTGGAAGATCAGATGGTTTGCACAGAGGACCAAGAGTAGATCCATTTTTTTTGGAGCAAAGGGCTTGCAGAGGTAGTGACGAGGTGGGTGGTGGGGTGAGGAAGCTAGAAAGGTAAGTGAATGTCAAACTGGAGGGGAGAGTTTTGGCTCTCAGGCTGGAATATTTGGATTTATTACTCAAAGCAGTGGGGGACCAATGACAGTTGAGTGGAATGATTTGTCCAAGAAAAAATTTTTCTTTCTTTTTTTTTTTTAAAGATTTATTTATTTATGCATCGAAGAGCTGGGGTACAGGCCAAAGGTGTGGGGGGTGAGAGGATTCACCAGAGACAGAGTGGGGAGCAGAACAGGCAGACTGACTGAAACACACTGCTGAGGGGAGCAGCGGGCGAGACAGGAGAGGTCTGCTGCACCATGTGAGTTGCTCCCTGGCTGGCCGGGGATCAAACTCATGCTGCAGAGGCTGAAGATAGCTTCATAGGTTGTGTCTTAACCCCTTGCGTCACCAAGGAGGCCCACAAGAAAAAAAATTTCAATTAAGTTCAACCTTATGACAACTTAAAGATATAGCAAGAAGAAGCTAGAGGTAAAATAGTTTGCAGTTTTCTAGACACAAGGTCATCAGGATATTAAGTGGGATAGTGGCAGAGGAAAAAAAAAGTTGTCTGTGTGAGATTATGTGAACCAAAAAAAAAAAAAAAAAACCCCAAATAAAATCTGGAGACTCTTTACTTATGTGAGCTGAGAGACAGAGAGAGAGAGAATTCAGGCAAACTCAAGGTTTGGCCCTGGATGAGTGGGAGGTTGTAGATGGAAGTTGTTTGGCAAAGAGAATTAAACTGGGAGAATCTGAAATATTTTGCTGTTTGATTTTGATATGAAAATAACACAACTTATTTAGAAAACTTGGTAATGAAGGAACGATGGTTGAGAATTTTGTAAGTTGGATGTGTGCCATTCCTGGGGTGTTCCTGATGTCCAATTAATTGCAAAGAAATATATGCAAACAGCAGAAGTGAAGGTGAAGCCTGATTGCTATGTGAATTTCTTTTAAAGATTTATTTTTATTTATACAAGTACTGGGGTACAGGCCAGAGGCACAGGAGGGTGAGAGGATTTACCAAAGACAGTGTGGGGAGAAGAACAGGCAGATGGACCGAAAACACTGCTGAGGGTAGCAGCGGGCAAGGCAAGAAAGGTCTGCCCCACCATGTGGATATCTCCCTGGCCAGCCAGGAATCAAACCCATGCTGCAGAGTCTGCAGACAGCTTCCAGCACTGCACTCAACCCGCTGCGGCACCAGGAAGGCCCTGCTATGTGAATTTTTAAGAATAACATGCCTTCTGTGTTTTAGAAACTGTTTCACTCACAAAAAATGCTTACTTCGGGCCTCCCCGGTGGCGCAGCGGTTGAGCGCTGGGTTGCGAAGCTGCCCGCGGCCTCTGCGGTGCCGGTTCGATCCCCGGCTGCTCCCCGGCCACCAGAGGAGGGTCCCACATGGCGCGCAGACCTCTCCTGACGCCCGCTGCTCCCCTCAGCAGTGTCCTTCGGTCCTTCTGCCTGCTCTGCTCCCCGCTCTGGCTCTGGTGAATTCTCTCACCCTCCCGCGCTTCTGACTGTACCCAGTGCATGTATAAACCAAACAAACAAACAAATAATAAATAAATAAATAAATAAATAAATAAATAAGACATGCCTCTAGAAAAAAAAATTAAAAAAAAAATGCTTACTTCAAGTGTATTAGTCCCTTACTCTGTGTCATGTATTTTGGAGAGAACGACATTTATTTTATTTTTTTTTAGAGATTTATTTATTTATGCATATAAGAGCTGGGGTACAGGCCAGAGATGCATGGGGGGTGGTGGTGAAAGGCTTCACCAGAGACAGAGTGGGAAACAGAACAGGCAGACTGACTGAAATACACTGCTGAGGGGAGCAGCGGGAGCGTCAGGAGAGGTCTGCTGCGCCATGTGGGTTGCTCCCTGGCCGGCCGGGGATCAAACTTGCGCTTCAGAGGCAGCAGATTATTTCATAGTGTGGTGCTTAACCCCTTGCGCCACCAAGGAGGCCCCAAGAATGACATTTAAAAGCAGCCCGGAAAGATTCACAGAAGAAAACTGGTCAGGACACATTTCATATGAATGGTGATGAGTTTAGACAAGGGGAAGATAAGACGAACAGCCTTATTGAAATATACTCACCAAAATGAATTCCTGTGGTGGCTATAACTAACTACAATAAAGATCCTGACAGGTTTTGTATGCTCGGGGTTGAGTAATTGAAGATCCTCTGGAGTTTATTTTCTATGGATTCAGAGTCATTCGATTCTTAACCAAACTTTTAGTTTCTCGCAGCTTCATTATAGTGGGTCTGTGTTCATTCATCAGAACTGATGCTATTTTATCAGCAACGTTACTTGTATTGAATATTGATGAGTTACGACAAGGCTGGATTCCATGACATCATCTAAAGGTGACTAGTTGGACAGAAGACTGATATAACTTTCTTTATCAGATCACTTTGACTTGTGCTCAGAAAGATGCTTGTAGTACTCATTTACCCTTCTGGCTCTTTCCTATGCATTGTTAGGCTCTCTGAGAGCCCATTATTTCTAGTGGTCTTCAGAGGGTGTCTCATGTTGCTAATGATACATATTTACTTTAAAAAATGTAGCTAGAACATTGCACCAATTTTTTAACAGTCTTGGCCCAAATAAAGCATGCCCCTGCAAGGCATTCTCATTTTCCTCCTCTTGGACAACAGATCCTGACATTTTCTGCCAAGACTCTTGGTGATGCAGTTGGTTCCAGTGCTGCTGCTCTTCTTGGGATGAACATTTGCTGATGCCAACCCCAAGGGTTGTGTGCAGCACTTGCCTCCTGCTGAACATTTGATGTGCTCTGTTGACAGATGAAGTGAGGAGACATGCTTCCCAGCTTTGTTATACTTTCGAGATCATGCTAAGACTTCTGCTCCCCAAAATACACTGAACACAGATCTCTCACTTTTTATAAGTAGCCTGCAGCTTTCTGAGACCCTAAGGTAAGACTGGAGGTCCTTCTGCCAGAGGACAGTGTGAGTGTGAAGGATGCAGTACTCAGAACTTTTGCTCCTCCTGGATTCCAGGACACAGTCATGTGGCCAGGTTGCTTCCTGGAGGATGAGCTCTTACCTGGAGCTTCTCCATTTCTCATGTCATTCTTACTCTGCAGCGCCTACTGGACATTTCTGGAAGACATACTCTGATGCATCTTTTTCCTAGCACAAAACTAACAGTCAGGTGGAATCACACTCTTCTGCTCATTCCAAACAAGATGTCCTTTTAGTTACAGTGAAGTTTCTGTTGCAAGAACCATGAGTGAGGTCTGAAATGCCAATCTCATTGTTCCACCAGAGGGCAGATGTGTCATGTCTATGGAAACACATACAAGTTATGTTTTACAATTAAGCCCTTGTTAATAATAATAAAAAAAATGTAAAAATTGTGTCTTTGTATCTTTCTCTGTATGACTTTAATACTTACAAGCATTAAGTATATATTCTATTGATATTTATTCTAAGTGAGTATATATATATTCTTGTAGTGGTTTTACTTATAGTTTCACTTAACAGTGGTTTTATGGACATGAAAAGAGGATTTAGCAAAAGAAATTGTTTTGTGTCACTCCAGATTTCCTTTGAAGTATAAAACATACATTATGTCAGAGTCTTTAAGAAGAAATAAATGTAGAATTAATTGGCATGGTATACCATTCTGGAAGAATGTTTGCTGTCATATCCTATTTTCCCCTCATATATCTTTGAAAAAAATACATTTATATACTCATTTGTTTCTTCTTTTTTTTGTTTTTAAAGACTTATTTATTTATGCATGCAAGACCTGGGATACAGGCCAGAGGTGCAGGGAGTGAGAGGATTCACCAGAGACAGAGTGGGGAATAGAACAGGCAGATTGACGGAAATACACTGCTGAGGGGAGCAGTGGGCTAGTCAGGAGAGATCTGCTGCACGATGTGGGTTGCTCCCTGGCTGGGGATCGAACTTGTGCTACAGGGGCTGCAGATAGCTTCATAGGTTGTGTCTTAACCCCTGGTGTCACCAGGGAGGCCCCTACACTCATTTGTTTCTACTTCATGATTTTTTTTTTAGCCTACAATTTCCAAGAGGCAATGTTTTGATTTTGACTATCCTTTTTGCCAATTTTTTTTTCTATCAAGAAAGTCAAATTCTGGTGAATATTATGGCTAAATTGTGGTTTTAGGGTACTCCCTAACCCTATGGAAATGGAAAACTCTTAATGGCAACGTGAGGTATATCTGATTACAAGTTTCTTTGGCTGTTGAGAAAATCAAGATGTAGTTGTTATTTTTTGAGGTCCAGATAAAGGGAAGTTCTTTCCATGCTTTATTTGGGCCAAGACGGTTAAAAAATTGGTGCAATGTTATAGCTACATTTTTAAAAGTAAATATGTATTTCTAAAGGTGTAGAACTGTAGTCTATCATAGTTTCAAAGTTGATACAGTGCTTAGAGCCCAAAGGGGTTTTGGGGACTTATGTTCTCCCTTTGCCTGTAGTTCAAAGAAAAAAAAAAACAACTTTACATATCCAGCATCTCAATACTGTTCAGAGACATCTCAAGAGAGGAGAGAGCCAGAGTAAAAGGCATTGAATTAATTTTGCTGAAAAGAGTGAGCACAGGGTGATTCAGTGGAATGATACTGCATGAGATGAGAGCTACAAGCTTTGACTACCCCCAGGAAGCCCTGTCTTTTCATTGCTATTATGAACTATAAAGACTCTGCTGCAGAGGCTATGGTAGCTGATTTCCTGCTCCAAACAACTCAGCGGATTCCCCCAGCAACACTGAGGGGGACTTGGGAGTACAGCTGAAAATATAATAATGTGATTTCACTTTTTCTCTATGTTCCCCCCCCCATTGATGTGCTTTAGTGACCTCAAAGATATTTTACCTGCACATTAAAGTTGCTGATGAACTGCATAGTGCAGCTCTCCCTGGTGGCACAAGGGGTTAAGATGCAGTGCTATAAAGTTATCGGCAGCCACTGCAGCATGAGATCAATCCCTGGTCAGGGAGATACCCACATGGTGCAGCAGACCTCTCCTGACTCACCTGCTGCTCCCCTCAGCAGTGTGTTTCAGTCAGTCTGCCTGTTCTCCACTTTGTCTCTAGTGTATCCTCTCACCTCCCACATCTATGACCTGCACCCCAGCTCTTGTATGCATGAATTAATAAATCTTTAAATAATAATAATAATAAACTACATAGTGCAATGTGATTCCAACCATCTATTTTAGGAGCTCGCCTTTGATTCTTAAAATACGGTCCATGCACCAGCCCTCTGGTATCACCCAATCACTTGTTAGAAATGCAGAAGCTCTGTGTCCCAACCCATGCATTGAAGTTTGAGAAGAGCTAGCTAAGATAATTCCTCCCTTGCTAGCTTCCTTCCTTCCTTCCTCTTTCCCCTCCCTCCCTTCCTTGACTTTCACCAGTGTTTTCTGGAAAGTCCACCTTCCTAGTCTTGTTCTTTCCCGAGAGTCTGGTCTACCTGGTGCAGGTTATTCAAAGTGAGAACACTTACTCTCATGAGCCTGAGGACTGGAATGCATATGGAGAAAAGGCTCAACACTGGGCTTAACACTCCCCTCCATACTACTTATTTTTTGGGCATAAAATATAAGGTGCCATTTGCCTTTCATTAAGCAATCTTGACAAAACTCCAACTTACAAGACATAAAATGAAGACGTGATTATTCACATTGTAAAAGACTCACTGCTTTACAAGGACATTTACTAAATTATTTCTGGAAATTGCCCTGGGGGTACATTTGAAATAGAATTTGACTCAGATGTTGATTCACAGTCTAATTTTTGAGATGGCATATAATATATAAATTGAGATATGATTGCACAGATAGTAGTTTGGGGCACATTATTAATAAATTTCTGAATGAGCTCTTGACCACTTTCCTCATTTCTTTTTCCTATTTCATTCTAATTTCTCTAAATCTACAATCTGGAGTGACTTCTTTTTATTCATCTACCAACCCATATAATACTATTGCTTCACATTCCTGTGAAGCCAAAGACTTTGCTGAGATTGAATTAGCAGAGGAGACATCTAAAGATGAATCCAAGAAAAATGACTCTTAAGCCTGATGAATAGTAATAGTGGTATTATGCTCCATTTGAGCATGTAAAGCCCTCCTTGGTAGTAAAATCCTCGATTGGAAAGTAGATACATTGCTATGGAACACTGAGCAACAGCACAGAAATTTTTCTCTGACCCTAAAGTATTATAACTGGTCAACCACATTGGAGCAGCCACTCTGCTCACCATCTCCTATGTTCTCATGGTCATTTTTGCATCTCTCTAATATGGTACTTATATTTTTATGGTGTAATCTGTGTTTTTGACTATTTCTCCTAGGAGTTTTTGGAGGGAAGGAACCTATTTTATTTGTCATCCTTATGCATCCATTGCCTAGCATATAATAGCATTTCACACAAGCTTGTAGGAGAAAACACTTAAGAATCTATTGTGCAACTACTGGTACCTTCAGGAAGAAGAAAGGATTTGACATCTCAGCAAAGCAGTCATACAAAGAGAGTGAGGGACTGATCTGTTTTCTCTTTAGAGAAGCAGCAGAAACAGGTTCATTAAAAATATCAGATTATAGCCTCTAGGTATTACCCAAAGAATACGAAAACTCTGATACAAAAAGACTTGTTGTTCCTGTGTTCACAGCAACATTGTCCACAATTGCAAAGTCATGGAGCAGTCTAAGTGCCCATTGACAGATGCCTGGATAGAGAAATTGTGGAATATATACTGAACGGAATACCACTTGATTATTTAAAATGCTGAAGTAGTGCCTTTGGGAACAAAATCAATGTACCTTGAGGTGATGACACTAAATGAAAGAAGTCAGAAAGTGAAATACAGATATCAGATGGTTTCACTTCTCTGTGGAATATAAATAATCAAAAAAATATACTGGCAAGTATAGCAAAAACAAATATTTGATTTAGTGAAAAATATATTGGGAACAGGGAGGAGAAGAAGGAGGGGGTTGGGTAAGGCAGGGGGCAGGGCATTGGCAAAGGATGTGTGGTGGAGAGTGAGTGAAGCGTATGCATAATATGGAGAAGTAAAAATTTAACCCTGAAGTTATATGGACATGTGAATGATTGACAAGTTTAATTTTAAAACATAAGATAATAAATTAGTATTTGGCTCAGAGATTGTGGCAATATGTGAATGTTAATAACTGTGAGGAGGAGATAGGAAGTGGAGGACACAGGAAGCTATGGCTGCCTCATTGAAAAACCTTACACAGGTACATCTGAGACTATTGCTGCTCTCAATGGCTAACCATGGGTGTGAACTGAGTCCCTAGGTCAGTAAAGAGCTCAACTCTACTGGAAATCTTGCAGTTTATGTAGACAGATGTTATTTTGAAAAACAGGACTTTTTTCTAAGCCTTGCTCAGACATAAGAATCAGAGTCACATCTTTGTCATCCAAGTATCAAACTAAATGCAAAGAGTCTTCCCTGATAGATTGAAAACTGACCAAGGCAACACATTAGGGGGTGGTCGACATCCTGGAGCCTCATTTCTTCAGTTGTTGGTGACTTCCCCTCCTCACTGCTGTCATCCTTTGGGTCCACCATATTCAGATACTCTCTTCTCATGCTATCTAAAGTTGTCTTTAATTCAGAAATTTGTGATGATATATTAGTTCACACTGACCGAGCTTATACTTTGGGATGAAAGCTATACAAGTTTTCTATACACCTAATTATGTACAACCAATCATTAGTGATATAGTAGTCTTCTGAATCTTCTGATTCTTCCTCACTAAGAAAATGATGAGTGGATGTGAAGAGAAGGGACTCTGTTCTTGTCTAGTCAGGACATATCTTCCTGCCTTATATACTGTGGTTGTCCTTGGAAGTTTTTTTTTTAAAGGTTTATTGATTTATGCATACAAGAACTGGGGTAGAGGCCAAAGGTGTGGAGGGTGAGAGGATTCACCAAAGACAGAGTGGGGAACACAACAGGCAGATTGACTGAAATACACTGCTGAGGGGAGCAATGGGTGAGTCAGGAGAGGTCTGCTGCACCATGTGGGTCACCTCCCTGGCCAGGGATTGAACTCATGCTGCAGTGGCTGCGGACAGCTTCATAGTGCTGTGTCCTAACCCCTTGTGCCACTAAGGAGGCCTCTTTAGAAGTATTTTTTTTATGCTGTTCTTCTCATTGTCATAGCTAGAGATTTCAGTTGATTTTATCAGGCCCCAGGTGCCTGAAAAAACTGAATTTATTTTTTTAAGATGAGGTAAATATTATTTTACTTACATTATTTATTTCTACTATGTTTCCACTCAATACTGCTAATTCTAGCAAAACTGTTGGTTGTTAATTATTGTTATCCCAATAATGGGGTGACAACTGTTTGCTCTTGAAATTTTCACATCTTCTATTCCACTTGCTTTCAAGGCTTTGCCTTTGGTCATGTGCTTTATGTTCCCCATGATCTACCTTGTATGTCAGTACTTGGAGGAAAAGGATCTCACCCTGGAGACGAGGAAGGTAACTCTGATCAGAGTTAGAGCTGAAAATGGGTCACATATTGGGTAGAATAAGGGCACCCAGGAGCTTCCTAAGCCACATTGCTAGGCATCTCCCTCTCCCAATGGAAGCAGCTGAGTAGTGATTCTCGCTGCTGATGGGCGAGCACATCATCCTATAGGGCTTCAAAAGTAGACTTGGTGACAAAAAGAATTAGAACAGATAGAATATAGAAAAAAGATAAAATAGATGGTGAGAATACTTTGAAGATAGTTGATCTGGCATAAGGAATGGTCCAGGAGCACCAGATGTCTCATGAATGGGACAGAATAGAAAGTTAAGAATTTTCCAATAGGGATTCGTGGAATTATAGAACATACAATCCTCTTCTGCCCACTTGAGAAACAGTTGGTGCTTGGAGATGGGAAAGTTGCTGACAAAACATTCCCTTTACTCAGTTTTTTAAATTTAAAAACTTATAGCCACATTTAACTGAGCATTTCAGAATTGAAACTAAATATGTGCTTAATTCCCTAGAATGTCAATCATTTTGTTTGGGTGATACATGGATAGTTGATAAGAGCTTGTGCTTTAGCCTAAGACCTGGGAGGGGAGCTTCTGAGACAGGTGACTGGTCCATCCACATTTTCTCACTCTAGGACTTTACAAACTGTTTGAGCCCTTTGGACTTCTGCACAAAGGTGGTGTGTCTGGGGACCTTTTTTGTGGCAATTGGAGGTGTGACCAAAATTGTTATGAAATGTAACTTGAGCAGCTGACAACTGATAAAACAGTTGAGCTTTAATCTTTTATGGGCTGTTTTAATGCTGTAAGCACTCTCTTGAAGGAGATAGGAAGCAAAGATATTGATTTTTGCTCCATTTGGGGTAGGTTGGGCTTTAGTTGTATTGACAGATGCTTGTCCCCGGGGAACATGTTGGGAGGAATAAATACATCTCTGGGTCAGACAGGCCCTGTCTCCAGGGGGTGCTAACTAAGAGTGAACAAGGAAGGATTCCTCTGACTCATGTTTTATACTGCAAAGGATTAGTGGAGAATGTTGGCTGTTACTATTTCTTTTGCATGGAAGAATTTAGGATCTTTGAGATTATGCAGTAACTCAGGGTCATCAATACCAATTACCCTAGATGAGACCCTCTTGTGACTGGCTAGACTCATTGGAAGAAGCTGTTTAATGATGCCTCCAGGCTCCTCAACATCTGCCAGCCAGTCTCGAATTATTGTATTAGCCCGTAATTGTTGGTCTCAACGTTCAAATTGTTTTCAGCCAGGAAGTTGTTTGAAGTGCATGATATAACTCTTAGAAATTAAACTTTACTATATTGGAGAAAGCACACAGTCAGGTTTGACCCATGAAAAAGAAGAGAGGAACAAAGTTCAATTTTAGTATCTGGAATAACAGATATTAATTTCCATTTTTTTCTTTGCATTTCCCATCTGCCCTGCAGATGCCTTTTTATCTTGACCAAAAATTATCAGTATAATTCTGTCAAATATCTATCAATCTGAGGCTCTCTCTCTAGATATGTAAATATAAATTCATCCATTCATTACTAATTTTAATGGCGACACTGTTTCATCATGTATCTTCTCGTCCTTGCATTAGGTATGTATTATCTCTGTACTCTTTCCACATCTTCTTAGCATAGCCAGTTTTTAGAAAATTATCTGTGCATTGATAGTAGGTTGAGCTTGCCAATTCATTCAACAGACACTGAGTAGAGTATATTGGTGTTGGAAGGAAAAATGCAGGGATGAAAGGATGGTGTTAAGGGGGATGAGTAGAAATAAAGAAGATAGACTCTTAGTGCTTCTTTCTGTGCTATTTCTCCCAGGAAAATGTAATTTTATCATCAGATCGAACTCAAGGGTCTTGTTCTCTCTTATGGAATATTGTCTCAGGAATCATGGGTAGAATTGTGGGAGTAGAGAGACATTTCTAATCTCATGTTATTTTCCCAAGTGAGGTCTATCAATGAGATTTAATAGGACATACATGTAGCTGTAAACTATTTGTAAATGAAAGGATCTCCTTTTTCCAAAAACCACATTTTTTGGTAAATCCCAGAGCAACTCATTCATAAAAAATCGAATGTGAAAAATAAGAGAATGAAGATAACCTCTAATTGCAATATCCAGAGATAACCATTGTTAACATTTTGAGATAGATGCTGCTGTTTTACAAAAGTTGCATTACCCTAAACATGCTATTTTACTGCCTAATTGTATTTCCTTAATAAATCATCAACATCTTTCTATGTCAACAATATATACATATTCACCAACAATTTTCATGGCTGCTAATTTTTCCATCATCTGTATATTTTTAACCAAAATGAATGGGCATTTATATTATTTCCAATTTTCTATTCTTATTTACAATGCTTAGGTGGGCATCTTTGTACGTACAACTTTGTATCCTTACCCATTTTTTATTTATTTTTATTTATTTTTATTTTTTAAAGGGTTTCATAATACTTTTATTTATTTATTTTTATTTATTTTTAAAGATATATTTATTTATACAAGAACCAGGGTACAGAGCAGAGGGGCGGGAGGATGAGAGACTTCACAAGACAGATTGGGGAGCAGAACATGCAGACAGACCATAAACACTGTTGAGGGGAGCAGCAGGCGAGGCAGGTGAGGTCTGCTGTGCCATGTGGGTATCTCCCTGGCCGGCCATGTGGGTATCTCCCTGGGAAATACAGTCAAAATACATGTACATTCTAAAATTGATTCATGCTGCCAAGCTGCTTTCCAGAGGGTGACAATTTATGTAATCATCAAAAGTACATCATCATTCCTTTTCCTTCAAACTTACACTATACCCATGTTTAGAATTTCTTTCATCAATTGGAGAGATGAAAACTAGTTCCCAATGATTTCAATTTTTATTTTTTGATTACTCATGATTTTGGTCATGTGGTAACTTTAAAGCTCTAGAGTTTAGTTTTGACTTCTTCAATATCCATCAAAATGTATCTGGGCCTCATTCCCTAGCACCCTAACCTATGTACTAATGAACCGTTATTAACCTAAAACAATACAGTGGGAGGGTCTGGAGTCAGGAAGGTGTACTCCAGTGCCAGGGTGTTCAGGTGTGTTCTCCATTACGTCTGACAAATTCAGTCCTCTTTGGAGGTAAAAGACTTGAATAGCATTTCCACATTATTTAAATGTGTTATTAAAGTTTTTCCATTATAAATAATGGCCCCATATGCATGAATGGTTGTTGGGAAACCTGAGTTTAGATGCCAGGGAAGGTAGTTTGCTTGACTAAGCTTGAACACATTGTAACATTATATTGTTACATCATCATAATATCTTGTTACAACATTACACTAATATGCATTTAGCAAATTATTGCCCACTATCTGCCTTCTCTGTCATTGCTGGACAGAGTTATCTGTTTTGTCATGTGGACAGAATGTTCTGATATATCAATTCCAAGCTCAGAATGCATATTTCTGAGATCTAGTAGTTACATTCATAAAAATTTATCAGAGATTTTGAAATACTCCAAAATGTTAACAGTGGTTATCTTTTGATCAGTGGTATGATTTTCTATTTTATTAAATATTATATATTGAGAGTTTTAAAATTTTCTATGCAAATATTTTTAAATTAGCAAAATCACAAAAATATTAACAATGGGTGTTCTGAAGAACACAGCATGTGGAAATAACTGGTTATAAGTCACCAGTGAATAATACCATGAGCCATTATGTATGTACTCTAGACTCATTTTATAAGCTCTGGGCTTTTGCATTTCCTGTTTTACCATATAGACCAGAAACCTCTTTCTACCTTATCTCTCAGCGACACAGTGGGGATTTCCAACAGCAAACATTACTGAGCATATGCTGTATGCCAGAAACTATTTTCAGTGGTGGAGATACAGTAGTGAACAAAACAGACAAAAATTGTTGCCTTTTTAGAATTTACCTTCATCTACTTTATCAAGTTATGAAAATTAAATGAGTTAAAACATATAAAGCAATTTGGACAATGACATCAGTAAACTATTGAATAAATAATAATTCTACTGCTTATTGTAATTATATTTAATACATATTAAGAATAATTACAATTCTTATTGTAACTGTTGTGAGCATCACATTAAATTTTAATGGAAAAAATGAGGTCCTACTAACCAATCACTGGGTTAAAAGCAACATGTGAAAGACAAATGCTGGTATTTAAGATCTGCCTTTACTGGAGCTGTGTCAGGACCTGAGGAATGATTTATTCAAGGTCATTTTATCATGTTAATAATTGATAATTATCATGTTAATTAACTGTGTTAATAACCAGGTAGAGGAGAGATACCAAGGTAGGGAGCTCATTTTTCTTTTTTTTTCTTTTTTTTTCTTTTTTTCTTTATTTTTTTATAGAGGCATGTTTTATTTATTTGTTTGTTTGTTTATACATGCACTGGGCACAGTCAGAAGCGCGGGAGGGTGAGAGAATTCACCAGAGCCAGAGCGGGGAGCAGAGCAGGCAGAAGGACCGAAGTACACTGCTGAGGGGAGCAGCGGGCGGCAGGAGAGGTCTGCGCGCCATGTGGGACCCTCCTCTGGTGGCCGGGGAGCAGCCGGGGATCGAACCGGCGTCGCAGAGGCCGCGGGCAGCTTCGCAACCCAGCGCTCAACCGCTGCGCCACCGGGGAGGCCCTGGGAGCTCATTTTTCTTTGCACGTGACAGAGGACAGAGACATTGCCATGGAAAGTCTTTTCGTCCCTGAATCTAGTACCATGGGGTCCCCTAATGTCTATCTTGTCCACTCCACATTCTTCTGTACTTCTGAATCACTTCTGTTTCATTTTATTACTACAGTACATACAAAGAACACCTCAGGGGAGAGGAATCTTTTAAGAAAGATGTTGGTTTGCAAAGTTGCCCCTGGGGAGAAAACAAAACAAAAATAAAATTTGTCTTTGAAACACCTGTCAGCATGCATTTTCCTGTGTGCCAGTTATGGTTTAAGGATTTTCTTCAGAAACATGAGCATAAATATTTTTTTGCAGACTCAGAGTTTAATGTAAGTAACTTGACGTTCCTTGCAGAAAGATTTGAAGAAGCAAAAACAAAAATGAAGAAACTCATGTTCATTTCCCTCCTCTTCTCTCCCAACCCTTGCCAGTCTGCAGTTTAATTGTAAATGCTACGTTTTCATTTTTTTTTTCTGGCTCAAATCCCTTGAGAGAATTCTTTGCAATTTAAAGACTATACTAAACCTTTAGGTTCACATTGTTATTATTTATAACAAGCTCTCATTGGCTGGGGGTTAAGACCACTACTGCTGCTAAAGTAATCTTTTTCTTCTTAGGAAAAAAAAAATCTAAGTTCTTCTGACAAGAAAATTAGATCATAAAGGAGAAAAGGGTACAGTATGGTTTATTTTGTAAGTCATACCTATTTAAGAGAGGCATTGTTTAATAGGAATTTTATAGTGCTTCTGGCTATGTTCCCTTCTGTCATACTTAGTGAGGAAGTTTACAAAGCAAAAAATTAAACACCTCGGGTTTTGCCTGAGGCTCCCTGTCTGTCTGGCATAGATCTCAGCAAAGGTCAATACTCCCATTTTGTTTAGAATTTTGTTTGAGGCAATGAATGGGAAGTTGTTGAAAATATGTCTTCAAAAAAGTCTTATAGGCAGGAACATACTATTTTAAAGGTTGGAAATAATATGTAATTTTGTTTTTGAACAAAATTAGCTGGCATAGTGCCAAGAACTGAACATGGTGTCTGAGTTGCTAGATTCTAAAGCTGGCTTTGCCACTAACTAGCTGTGTGTCTTTGGGCAAGTTGCTTTATGTCTCTGGGATTCAGAGAAGTATATACAATGAAGCCTTTTTAAAAAAAAAAAAAAAAACATTATCTTAATTTACTTATGCATACAAGAGCCGGGATGTAGGCCAGAGGTGTAGGCAGTCAGAGGATTCACCAGAGACAGAATGGGGAGCAGAACAGGCAGATTGACTGAAATACACTGCTGAGGGGAGCAGCAGGCAAGACAGGAGAGGTCTGCGGCACCATGTGGATTGGCTCCCTGGCCGGGGATTGAACTCAGGCTGCAGTGGCTGCCGCTAGATTGCTAGAGCTTCCTTGTGCTGAGACTTAACCCCTTGCACCAACAGGGAGGCCCTACAATGAAGCCTTTTAAATATTTCTGCTTACAACTCATAGTAAGAAAAGCAGTGTGCATTGTGACCTAGCATACATATATACATGTATGAGTAGATACATAAACATAAAGAAAAACTGTGAAGAATAATGACTCTTACTGTGTCTGATGCTCTATTTTCTAATTCATTCCATTTCATTTTCCTTCTTTTCATTTAGAGAAAAATGCTGGTTTAGACTCACTGAACCTATTTCACTCAAAGGTGGCTGCAAATCAGCAGTTTCATAAACACTGGGATAGATGTTGTTTAAAGTCTCTTTTAGGTAGAGTAACTCTTAGAAAGAATGATGAAAGGTCATGGAGTTGCTCTTAAGCAAGAAAATACCACTTCCCAGTGAATAATAAGCTTGTCTTCCCTTTTATGAGACTTGTCAGCATATTTGAAGTAATCAAATAGAGTTTGCCAGATTCTGCATCTTAGATGTGGTGAGAGATGTGTGAGCTTGTGGGATCCCATGTGTCAGTGACTGCTTCAATGGCACTGGGTCAGCATTAGGTGAAACTATGAAATAGGCTACATTTGTTTGCAGAATCTCCTCCTCCTCCTTTGCAAGCCTCCTTCTTCATTCTAGAAGATCCAAGTGCTGGATGTAGAGTCATTCTGTAATTCGGGTAGGGTTGCGTTGAGGGTGACATTGGGGAACCAGCTAAATTCCAAGCTCGTTTATGATGGACGATTTAGTAGCACAGAGACAGAAATTCATCTTTAGTGCCTGAATACAAATTTGTCTGAAAGCAAAAATCAAGTGATTCAGGCAAGCTCCCTTTCCTCTATTTAAACTTTTTTGACTATCATATCTTCACTGCTCTCTTATTTTCTGGAGTCATGGATCAATTCTAAATTATTTTAAAGTATTTAACTGATTAATATAATATGTTTAACTATATAATAGACTAACGATGTTAAAATATATAACTGTTTCTCAAGATTCTAGAAGAATTAATGGCTATGCCATGATGATAACACCCAGTAAGACTGACACATGGTGGTAAGAGAATAAATGGGTTTGTTCACTCTACAAATTGCAAACCTCTGAGAACGGTATCTTGTATGTAATATTTCTCATACTTACCTGGTCACAAAACCCCTTTATAGTCTCCTGTAGACTGTAAGCCCAGTGAGGACAGGTCACTTATTGGTTTTCTTTGACAGTGTCCTTAGTGCCTGACACATATTGACAATCATTTGTGGAATGAACTGTAGAATGGGTGCTGTTGAATATAAATTATTTGACTATATAATGCAAACATACATTAAAAAGAGTGCGTCATCTGAAGGCAGATATCTGTGGAAACACAGGAAAAGTGGAGTTTTAAGAGTCCACTTTGGCAATGTCCACCTGGGCATTTCAGTCCGAATATTTCCAGTTCTAAGAATAGGACCATCTTCCTGTAAGAGTTTAATGCTGAGGACTCTGAATTTTAAGTATTGATGTTTCTGCTGAATGAGATGTCAAGCCAGCTGATCCATTACATATTGAACTTATAAAATGTTCATTGCCCTTCCACAATTTGATACTCACTGAGCTTCATTGGGTCCCCTTGTAGATCTACCTAAAGTGTTAGTGGGCTAATGGCTGCACAAGTATTTACTGTATGAGGGTAATTTCTCTCTGCAAATGAATCCTTGATCATTTGACAGTCTACCTCAGACTTGTGATTGTTTTTAATTATTTTAGGTCTTTCCTCTGGGCTTGGGGAAGGATGCCCTGGCCACTGAAGGAAGCTATTTACTGTTTCCTTAAAATGGAGACTCAGATCCTATCAAGATCTATGAGATTATATCCCTGCCAAAGCAATTCAGATCTTCCAGAATTACTCATGCCAGACCATTTTGTATACATAGACCTGTGCTTCATGTAGAGTGGTTTGCACAAGTAATATTAAACAATGTACAACTTAGAGATTGTATATATATACTTACATTTGTAAACATATATGTTTATATATATAAATCATATATATATAAATCATACATATATATATATATATATATAAATCATACTTAATCCTGACTGTAGAATTTAGGTTTTCGGAGTGGGAGAGGGGAGAGCAAACTGGGGAGAGCTGCAAGGGATGATGGTGGGGGACTGTGGGTGTCTTGGTGGTGGGTGTGGTGTGGTAACGTACAACTGAAGGGCATGATCCTATAACTCACAACACTGTAAGCCAATGCTACCTCAATTAAAAAAAAATTAAAGAAGAGATTTAAGGATATACAGAAAAAAATATTTTTTACCTTACCAGTGGGTAAATCAAGGTTGCATTGACACTACCTGGGAGTTTCTCAGAGATGCCTGGGAGAGAACTATCAATAACTAATGGATCATAAACTGTGTCATTTTTTTTTTTTTGTGCTGGGAGAAGTTATCCTAGGAGTTGATAGTCTTTTCTATCTGCAGACTGGTGACAAGATAATATCTGTCCCCATGCTTTTATTGTACAATGCAGCATATGAACTTCTAACGTTAGAAACCTTTCTTTATTTTTACTTTAGTATTATTTTATAATAGTAACAACATGTAATTTACAAGATAATAGATTGTATATATATGCTTACATAAATAAAGTCATTTACCAGGTGCTTATATATCATCACATTTAATCCATTTATGAAATAGGGGTTATTATTATTCTTTTTTTTATAAATGAGGCCCATTTAAGGTGAGTTGCTTATCTAAATTCATCTAGGAGGTGGGTGGTTACATCTTTAAACTTCCAGTTGGTATTGCTGTTCACGTAGGAATAACTCCTTTCTTTCCCTAATATTTGGGGAAACATTTTATTGAAAGACAACATATCAAAAGAAAGGTGTCTATATGATGAATTTTTACAAAATAACTATAGTTACCAGCAGCCAGAATGTGTCCAGTTCCTCAACAGCCCCTCTCATGCCCAACCCAGGTATTGTCTGGGTCCTAAGGCTTGGGCCATAGTGGAAAATCTTTGTCCTATCTTCTGATCCCACACATTGCATTTGTGTATTTCCAACAATATAGAATGTGAGTCATGAGGTGTGTACTTCTTTGCATAAGTGTATATGTGTGTGTGTGTTTATATAAATATATTTAAAGGAAATATTAGGAGCTGATACATATTTCTTTTGTGGAACATGCCTATTATTTTGGAAGATTTTAATTGACTCCCTTTGAGAAGCTGTTTTGTTCTCCCCTGATGAGTTGAGAAGGCTGGCATTGAGATAAAGATGAATACACTTCTGTCAAAGGGAAGTTATGCCTGATTTGGAGCTCTGTTTGAACAGGTCAATTAATCAGATCGTAGTGGTAAAATATTGCCACTTTCAGGAATCATTGCAGGTGGTATTAAATTATAGAGTCTGGTCTTGATGTTTATGAATAACTCATAATAAATAAATAGACTTAGCATTTTTACAGAGTGACTAATAGAGTTTGACTTATTCCTGTACACTGATTTAATGTGTTCAATCTGCTGCCAGGAATGGGTGCCAGGGAAGCTTTACCAGCAAACAAAGTCAGGAGGAGGCACTTCTGTTAAGGGAGGGTAGGACCTTGCTTTTAAATGGACAGACCTTTTGCATAAATCATGTGGGTCTCAGCAGCTTGGAGAATGTCTTCATCTGCTGGACAGTTGGTGTTGTCAACCAGGCAGTTTGTTTATCTAATGTCGTAGAGATCTTCTGTTATGGCTCAAGGAAGCTTTATATCATCTCTTATGTTTCCACTTCTGTGTAATGGGGATGATGACATGGCCTGCCTCATGGTACTGTGAGGATTAAATGAGATAACACCTGCAAAGCATTTTGAATAGTAGTGGGTGAGTAGTAAGCACTCAGTCAATATTAACTTCAGAGATAGCGTAATGTATAAGGAGACTATATAATTTTTTTGAGGAATTCCAAGAGAGTTCTTTTTTTTTAAAAAAGATTTATTTATTCATGCAAGAACTGGGGTGTAGGACAGAGACAGAGTGGGGAGCAGAACAGGCAGAGCTACGGAAATACACTGCTGAGTGGAGCAGTGGGCAAGACAGAAGAGGTCTGCTGCGCCATGTGGGTAGCTCCCTGCTTGGGGATTGAACTCGTGCTGCAGAGGCTGCGGATATCTTCACAGTGCTGTGCTTAACCACTTGCGCCACCAGGGAGGCCCACTTTGCCCAGTTTTATGCATGTAAAGGACATACTAGGTTCCCACTGGGTGTGCCCTAGTGCTTACTGCCTTCAGCCACTCTGCTGCGGGCCTTTCTCGAGCGCACCCTCTCCCAAATGACGCTAATGTTCTCATGTAGGCCTGCCCCACTCTACCCTGGCCTCCAGCCATTCCACCAGCCTCCATTCTGGCTATTTCCAAAGACTCTCCCACACTGTTCCTACGGTAACCTTTCTAAGATGTGGCTCTGATCACATGTGGCTCTGCTAATATTCTGCAGTGCTGTCTCCTAGCCGTCAGATTCAATTCATGCCATCTTGGAACTGTGTGCCAAGGGCCCCTGAATCCCTCTCCTGCAGCTCTGCTCACCACTCCCTGGTTGAATCCCAGGGTTTTTCTTAGTTTATCACGGGCCTCTCGCCTGTCTAGCTCAGCACAGCATCGCTCTTCCTTTCTGTGCCACGGCCCTCTCCTCTTTTTGTTGGACTGGTTCTTACATGTGCTTCAAAATTTGGCTCCCTTCCTAGTCTCCAGCCCTTTCCAGGTCTGGGAGAAGGGCCTTTCCACCATGCCTCACAGCTCAGTCTCCCCGACCCCTCTGGCTTTCAGGATTGATGTTCTACCTACACTCTAATGAACTTTCCATCTCTTGTCTTTCTGCTCCACTAGACTGTGAACTCTGTGTGGGCAAGGCTGTTCTTATTTATTTTTACCTCTTCAGCCCATTGCCTGGTCCAGAGTAGAGCTCAAAAAGTGATTGATGTATGAATACATTAAAGGGTGTCATACAGGGAGCAGGGCCCTGAGGCAGTGGGACTACAAATGGACAGGACTTGATTGATGAAAGTGCAGGTTGTGGGAGAAGACCATTAGGAGGCACTTTGTTAGAATTTGGAGGAATTTAACAGAAGGTAAATCACAAGTATGTGCCAGTGAATGGAGTGACCAAGGGATATAGAGAGTGGGGTCCCCTGAACCATGTTGCTGGCACCTGTGTTCTTGTGACCAACTGGATTATTTTTTATTCTTTTATTCAATATGCCCCATGGCATTATCCAGGGTGGATAACTATGAAGCAACTCCATCTTATCATCTCTTTATTTTTTCTGTTATTAAATGTCCTTTTAAAAATGGCAAAAAAAAAAAATGCCCAAATTAGTGTGTTTGTTTGGTTGAAAGTAAAAACTTACAGATAACAAAAGTTTGCAAGGTCTTACTGTCTTAGTTTCCTAGGGTGGGTATAATAAACCCCACATATTGGGGGGCTCAAAAACAACAAAATAAAATTTTCTTATAGTTCTGGAAACTTAATGTCCAAAATCATGGTGTGGGTAGGGCCATATTCCCTCTGAAACCTGTAGGGGAGAATTCTTCATCTCTTGCCAGCTTCTGGTGGTTGCTATCAATCCTTGGCACCCGTTGGCTTGGAGACACAGCACTCCAGCCTCTGCCTCTGCTCTCACACAAAATGTTCCCTATAAGTCTGCATCTTCACATGACTGTTCTCCCTCGCTGCCTCTTTTGTCTTCTTAAAAGGATAGTAGCACATTGGATTAAGGACCCACTCTACTCCAGTACGACTTCTTAACGAATGACATCTGCAATGACCCTATTTCCAAATTAACTCACATTCTGAGGTCCTGGGGGTTAGGACTTCAACATAATCTTTTATAGGGAATACAATGATTCTACTTATAATAATTCTCACTGCTCAAATATTACCGGCGCTAACATTCTATCATATATTTCCCATATAGCAGATGCAAATGTGTACACATGTGCAATTTTTAGTCAAATTGAGATGATACTGGATATGTTGTTTTGTAAGCTGCTTTTAAAATTAAAATACCATCTAAGGTAATTAATTTTTATTATCTGATTCTTTTGTTTCACTTCGCAGCTCTTGTTTTCTGGCTTATTTATTTGTGATTTTAAGCCGTTACATTGGATATGTGACCCTCTAATGCTTTTTGGAATTGTTAAGCATATTGTCTGATTCTTAAGGATAAAGGATATAAGGATTATTAAGGATAAAAAGAAAATGATTTAAAGACCTAATATTATTGTGTGCAATCCATGTAAGCATGTCTTCTGCATATTTCTGCTCTAATTGACATTCAGAAATTGAAGGCCAGGCTGAGTGGCCACCCTACTCCATTGAAGGAGGGCTGAGGTCAAGTGTGATCCTTGCTTGAATATCTCCAACTAGATTCAACAAGCTGTGTGTCTCATGAAAAGTTTCATCTAAAGGTTCATTTGTTCAGAGGAACTTTTTCTTAACCTTTATTTTCCTCTACCTAACGCAAAAGTCTGTAAGGAAAATACAAAAGAAGGGAAGATTTGCTGCTTAAGCATAATCTAGATAATCAAGCAAGTGAACTAAAATAAAATGAGACATGTTAGAAAAGAGAGGGCATTATCTAATCTTTATTCTCTCTCCCATTTCCCCATTTGCAGCTGACCCTGGTGCTTTTCAGAAATAGGAACATGTTTTCTGCTTTAAAAGAAAAAAGAAAGAAAAGAATACATAATGCTTGTGATGGCAGTGATGACTGAATGGGAGTTGTCCAGCTGGGCTAATGGAAAATTGATCTTCCAGTGATCAGCACGTAATCCCTCTGAGACAGGGTTTTACGGAGAGAATGTTTTACAGAGAGAAAGTGGCAATCACCTATGTGGGAGGATTTATGAGATATTGGGAATAAACTCCCTGCCCACAAATATTTCTTCCTACTGACCCACCAAGAAGCCTGCAGTGATGCACTTCTGGAGGTATCAAAAAGGGACAAGTTTAAAGCACAAAGTTTATTTGCACCTAATACCATTGGCTTTGGTGGTGTGATAACTGTATGAACCTGGGAGTCATCAGAGTCATCAGAGTCAGGTAATGCAAACAGGACAAAGGAGTGCTATATTTTGTTGAGACCAAGAGTACACAGTGTTTAATTGCAAAGCGCTCCAGGTGAGTGGGTGTCATTAGGGAAGCAGGAGTTGAGGGGGGGTGATGGAGTGAGAAGGAAGATATGGCTACTAGGAAGCAAATATAGTACCACTGATGACAAACTACAGCAACATCTTTCAGACTATTTGGGTTCAAATCTGAGCTCTGCCACTTACAGTATTGAGAATTTGGTCAAGTTAAGGCCTCAGTTTCTTCATCTATAGGTGGGGGTAAAAGAACTCTCTGAAAGGGTTGTTGTGAGGATTAAGTGAAATAATAAAATGTTTCACACAGTTCTTGGAACAGTGTAAGTGCTCAGTAAATACTAGCTACTTTATTATTAATTGTTAAATAGTAAAGGAAATGTGTTCACTAGCACAGAGACTTGTTAAAGTGATCATTTTGGCAGCATTATGACTTTAACTTCTTACATCAGTACTTTACTAGGACCTCCTTTTAGAGACTAGGAAATTGGATTTATAGTTAAATAATTTCAGCCAATTTTAGGTAGCTAGCAAATCCTAGAACAGATTTGAATGGAAATCCCTCTAAGACTCACTGCAAACTGTGTGGACCTTGCCAGCAGCTAACCTGCAAGGCCAGGTACCTTAGTTTGCGTCTCTGGAGGCAAAGTCCAAGGTGAGGATGTGGAGGCAAGTGATTAAATGAGGGAGAGCCCTTTAGGGAAAACAAAACAAAACAAAACAAAACAAAACAAAACAAAACAAAACAAAAAAACAAGGTGAGAGAGTGAGGAGAGTTAGTTCAGGAAAGGGAGGTTCCCTGTGAGGATGTTTCCTCAGGGTTCATTGCAGGTTCTTGGTGGGAGAGAAGATCTAGAAAAAAACTCACAAACACTCCACAGTTGTTCATCCTTGAGATAAGTGGGCTGGCCTCGCGGGCTCACTGGATCCATGCCTGACTTGGGTCTGCCTCCTCTTCCTTCCCCTTTACCTGTGGGCGAAGTGATCTTCATTCCTGGGGTCAACTGTCATCTCTTAGCTTCCAACACTCTCAGCAGCTTAAGGGGTAGATTAGCTGAGGGCAGGTGACCCGTGTGGGGTACAGTAGGGAAAATGGGGTACAGTACAGGTTCTTTTTTGCCTTGCTCTGCTACTCTCTGGCCTCTACTTGCAGCCTTGTTTTCCTTCTAGGTGTCGTTACCCACACGTGATACTGTGCTATCGCAAAAAGCGCTCAGGAGTGAGAGCACAGGCATGGGCACCTGTAATTATGGACACCTGGGCTGAGAAGCCAGCGAGCACGGGGCCTGCGTACCGGCAAGTACGGAAGTCTGGAAGGGGCTGGAGTACCCGAGAGAGAGAGAAGCCAGAGAGGGAGCAATGCCGGCCTCCCAGCCTCCCTGCCTGCTGGTCTGCCATGTACCTGGTTCCCTGCTTCAGGGCTCCAAGGTGCTCTTCCATATGCCTGAATCAACAGTGAACCTGCCCAGTTGGGAACTGGTTGCCTATACAGGTACCAACAGCACATGCTGCACCAGGAAAGCAGGCAGATGAGCCCTACACAGGGTTACTCTGGGAGGAGTGTTGCTTGAGGTGACCTGCAGAAAACTACTGTCCTTGTGGAATAAAGTCCTAACTAGGAAAAATATTCAAAGTCATTGAATCCCAGAGTCAAGGCAATGAAAGAAGGATACAAGAAGATGCTGCTAAATCACCACGTTGTGAGCAGCCTGCTGAGGCCAGGTGAGGAGTGGGGGCTGAGGGGTGGCCCTTTGGGGCTTTGTCTTTCAGTTTTTAGGCACCTCCCTACAGTCTATGGGAATGGAGGGAGAACATAACCCTGAATGGGATGCCCAGGATCTCCCCCAGGGCAGGGGGGAGTTGCTGAAAAGACTGTCTCAGCTAAGACGGTAAATCTAACTGGAGAAAACAGTGGAGTCAGACCAGAATGGTGGCAGGAATTTAAGGGTGAAGGCTCTATAAATTGAAGTTCCAGTTCGACTCTGCAGCGCACTCATTGCCTGAGTCTCTTTGCCCGTGTGGAGCACAGGTTTCTCATCTGTAAAACGAGATTGCCCCCCTAGCGCTAAACATGCCATTTTGTTGGCACTGAAGCCACATACTACCGAAGAGTGGCTTTCACCCAAATCAGATGTGACACTCCCTATATGCTTCACCAGTGATGAATGATGGGTTTACTGCTTATTCTTTGTGTTTCACTTTGAAAATCAATGAAGAGCTCTGAAAAATTGGTTTTAAATAACACTCAGCGAGCACATGTTTGGAGGAGATAGATGGTCATGGCGTGGAAGTATTCTGGGCTGGGAAGTGGGAGTGTGCGAAATCCACCAGCCCGTTGTTTTGGGGGCAGGCACAGCCATCACCTCTCCAGATGTAAAATTCCATGACCCATTAGTGTAGGTGGTGGGCCATTTCATGGGGCTCTTGATTTAAAGCAAAAGGGTGATCCCAAGTGGTGACTGCAGCCTTAGTGGTCTGCAGCACTGTCTCGTCTCAGAAGTTGGATGTTAATGGACTGCCTGGAGCTGTGATGATTTTTATCTCTGGTGTTGCCTTGTTCATGTAAACTTTTGCTTTTAAGGGAACCATATTCCCTTTGTTCTTAGTGTTCACAGTATCTTTTTAAAATTATTATTTTATTTTATATATTTTTTACATCATCTTTCATTTTCGCACAATACATGCATTTTCATCTTGATTATAGTCACTGTACAATTCCCACCACCCCTTGTTTTGATCCTACTCCCTCCCCCCCACCCCTGTAGTGTGTCTCTGGCTTATAGTTGCTTGTTGATTTTGATTTTTTCTTTAGTATAATTAGTTTTTTTTCTGGTCCCTTATTTAGGTTTTCTAAATTCCTGCTATGAGTGAGACCATCCAGCATTTTTCTTTTTCTTTCTGTCTTATTTCACTGAGCATGATCCCTTCCAGCTCCATCCATGTTGCTGCAAATTGCATGAGTTTCTCTTTCTTGATTGCTGAGTAATATGTACCACATATGGTGGTGTATATGTACCACATCTTCTTGATGCAGTCATCACCAGTGAGAATGACACATATTAAAAAAAACTAGCTACAACAAATGTTGGCGAGGTTGTGGAGAAAAGGGAACTCTCCTGCACTGCTGGTGGGAGTACAAACTGGTCCAGCCACTATGGAGAGCTGTGTGGAGATTCCTCAACCTGCTAAAGATGCAGCTCCCATATGATCCAGCAATTCCACTCCTTTACCCAAAGGACACAGAATCATTAATTCAAAAGGGCACCTGCACCCCCGTGCTTATAGCAGCACTGTTTACAATGGCTAAGCTATGGAGACAACCCAAATGCTCAAAAATAGTATCTTTTTTCCCCCTGCTGTTCTGTCCACCTGACTCCAATCTGCTTAGCCTCCCCTGAAGAAACTGAAAAGTAGCACCTGCATAGAGTGGTTTAAATGATGAGCAACTAGTTTCCAGGTATCTACTGACAATGACTTGGAGACTCTGACATTCAGAGGACAGCCTTGAGCTTACATCCCCTGGTTATCATTGAATATAAATGTCCTTTGAATATGCAGCACTAAACAGCAAGACATAGACAGTGGGAGTGCTTTTTTAATCACCTGCTATATCTGAGCTCCTGTTAAGTAATGGGTATAGTGCCATGTTCATCTCATTAAATTATTATTTTTTAAAGATTTATTTATGCATACAAGAACTGGGGTACAGGACAGAGGTATGGGGGTGAGAGGATTCACCAGAGACAGAGTGGGGAACAGAACAGGCAGATTGAAATGCACTACTGAGGGGGGCAACAAGCACGTCAGGAGAGGTCTGCTGTGGGTAGCCATGTGGGAAGCTCCCTGGCCAGGGATCAAACTCATGCTGCAGTGGCTGCAGATAGCTTCATAGGCTATGTCTTAACCCCTTGCACCAGCAGGGGGGCCCTTGTGTCATTAAATTAAAACAAAATCTATCATAGCTGTATGTTTGAACAATATTTGAAATGCTCTAAGCCATATGGAGTTCTTGATTGAGTTGACCTTTGATGGTTCTTGGATTCTTCCCTGAGAGTGTTGGTGGGAAGCAGATCTTTTCATTCCCACTACCACTGCAAAATGGTTTTGGCCTGCAGTGCAGGGCTGGGTGAACTGTTTATTCAATAAAAATATATGGAGAATCTATTATCACCTGCTTAAATGGTAGAAACTGGACAAATAAGCATACTTGTTGAGCTTATGTGACAGGTATGAAACTTAAATGACAGGTATAAAATTTAGATTAGAATTTTAAAGAAGAAACAGACCACCCTACAAGTTGGATTTTTACCACACGATATATAGTCTGCCCATAACTGAGTAAAAAAGACTCATTATACAACCCCTATTGTACCTCCCCTGGATGTGAGACTGAGCTATTAATCACTTACTGAGGCTATTATCTTCAATTCTTTTTTACTCAAAAGTTCATCTGGTAAAAAAAGACCTCTGTCTTCTAAACTACCATGAATATCTCGTAAGAGTGGTTTTTAGGTTTGGAGAAACAAATACAATTTGCACTTATCCTTCAAGTTAGCTTTGTCTCATGTACCCCAGGGTCTGGAGGGTGAGGTAGAACCTTGATTCCAGCACAACATCCTCTGCAGTTGAGTTGTTATTGCTCAACCAATAACAGCATTTAAAAAATGGGCTGGATATTTTTGCTTGTCTAATAAATGAGAAATGGAATTTATAGGGAAGAAAATAAACTAGGGATGGTTTCCTTTATAAAATTTCAGATGAGATTCCATTTAATCATAACCACAAATGCATGTACTTGATTCATAATTAAATTAACTGACATAAAAAAAAAGCTGTACACTTTCAACATTGAAAGAATCCCAGTAGAACTCAGAACAAAGTTTCTGTTGTTGCTTTTTAATAAGGCAGAAATCCTCATCAGTGGAATCAAGTGATATGTTAATTATTAGTGGGACACTAATGGCCCATTATTGCCTCCCATAAAAAGCTGAAACACCCCCCAAAGAAAAGCAACACAGGCAGCATTATTAACTACTTACACAGAACATTGTAAAATGTCACTATCTGTTAAACAGCTATCAGAAACCTGACTGCTTATTGAGTTGAAGAGAGCCAAAGAAACTAAGAAACAATTTAATTCCAAAGCAGAAACAAAGTTTATCCTGTTTTAATGCCTGGATTAGTATCTCACATTCCAAGGAGTTGAGGTCCATCATAATGATGATATAAATATTGGTGAATGTTCATTATTCTTTTCTGATGGTTTTGAATATTAATTTTGGTGGTTTGGTTTATTATGACAGGACCAGAAATGGAAGATGGGACATGGTTGTTTTACACATTGTTTACAGTCTTAGAAAATCCATTATCACATGAAAAATCTGGTCATGTAAAGAGCCTAGCTCTTAGAGAGTGTTAGAACTGACAATTCTCCAATTTTCAGAGGAGAAAATTGAGACCTGGGTAAGAATAATGGGCTTATTGAAGAGTCTGATTTAGGAAGGGAATAGACATGAAATACTTTTATTTTCTCTAATCAGTACCTTCAACCATGCTCCACTGAATCTCCCTCTATGACAGCTCAGGTTTATCCCATCACATTCCAGTCACTTTCAGTTACCAGCATCTCCAGTGCAGTCTAGGCCAGTTTAAAACAATGTCAATGGAGTTAAACGGCTCATCTTCCCCCTTCCTGGCGTGGCCCAGGCTTGGTTCTGGAGGACTTGAAAAGGAGGGAGCATGGGCCATTGCTGCACATTCGCCTTCCTCCCTCTCCTGAATCACTAGCTCCTCTGGGGTTGGAGTTGGCGGGAGGAAATGCAATTGCTTTGTTGTTGTTGATGCTCTCAGTATTCGCTCTGTGGCAGATGTCAAGTGCTGGTTCCACTGGGGCAAATATGTGAGTTCTTTGGAGAATTTAGTGAGGATTGGTCAACCAGAAGCTTTCAGGGCTGGTGGTCCACTCCATAGGGTCTTTTGGTGGGATGGCTTTGCTTGATGACTGCCTACTTGGGTGGGGTACCGAGAAGGTTGTTCCAGCCAATTGCCACCTGAAGTGTCCACCTGACCCATTGGATATTCATTGTCCTTGTCCCACTAAACCTTAGGAGGGCTGGTTGCTCTGCAATAGACTTGTCTCTATCTTGCTGTCTAAACTGCTCAGCCTATCAACCAGACTGTTGCTTAAGCACATGTCTAACCAGGGCATTGGGGCAGAATCTTTTTGAGTCCTAACTGCTTCCTGGCTCTAATGCTTCTTTCAAGGACAGTTACTCATGACTCCAGATTTTCCTTTTCCATCTTCCAGGCTGTTGATAGGTAGACTGGAGGGGTGTAACACAAATCCAAGTGATACAATCACAGTTGGGACGCTAAGGAACACAAGGAGGAAGGGAAATCATTGTGTGTTGCTGCTCGGTAAGTTACGAGGGATTGTCTTGATCAAAGCTTGTGCTGAAATTTGCTGTTGCATCTGTTTCAGAGGCCGGATTTCCCTGCACTTCTCAGTGATTTATTACTCTTGGTAATAAATGCACTGCAGTAATGAACAAAATGTAATGGACTGTGTTGGCAAATGGTATGGCTTGTGACTGTCCCATTTAAGCTTTTCTAAATTCAATGCAATGGTGTGCTGACCACTTGAGAAGCTTTAATTTCACTTAAAATGATAAATTGTAATATCCTCTTGAATTTGTACATGTAAAGCCATACCAGAGAGCACATTCTTCCAGGTACTTTTTAATCAATTGTCAAGCATAAAAAACTCAAAGTGGTCCCTAGCTCTCTGACCCTCCCTCCCTCCACCAAAAAAAAAAAAACGATGTATGTTAGGGTCACCATTGTTTCTATGAATGCTCATGAAGAGTTTTGCAAATTTAGAGCTGCATTACATCCATCTTTTAAAAATATGTGGAGCTTGTGATTGGAATTTATACAAAATTTCACTGCTTTTCAAACTTATTTTTTAATGTTAAATATTGTGCATTTAAGTATCTTTTTCTTTTTCTTTTTTTTAATTTTTAAACATTTAATTCTATTTAGGCCATCAGTCTTTCAAGAAAAAGTCTTATTTGAGACTCCCTCACATCTTATGAGGATAAATAAATGACAGAATTTAAGTATCTTTTTCTGAAGTCCAATTTGGAAAAAAATTTGGTTCAGAAATGCTTGAGTTTAAATTAGGAGTTACCATTTATGGCTTCATAATTAATCTGCCTGCACAATTAATACAGGCTACATAATAAGCCTCTTGAATTCTCAGTTGCTTATCTATAAGAAAGGGGACAGTGTAGTAATTGCTGCCTTGCAGAATGAGAGACAATGCGAGGGGTTCAGACTAGTGCCTTGTACATGGCAAACACTTATTCTGCCAGATGCCAGTGGTGCTTGTGGTAGATGGATGTCACCGCTGGCCTCATTCTTCATCCTCCTGTGGCTGTGCCCTTTGTCACATGACTTTGCACCCTTCAGTATAGATTTGGAGTGTTTTCCCCCTACCTTGCAGCTGAGCTCAGTCACATGACAGAGCCTTGAAAAAGCGTAGGGTGTTGATGCTCTACCACACTCTTCCCCCACGTGCTAGGAGAACTGCAGGAGGATGATACAGGTTGCTCCCAGGCACCCTAACCCTTCTAGGGGAAAGGTACTGCAAGCAGCTGTCAGTCAAGGGAGTTAGACCAGGTGGGACCAGTTTAAATCTGAGCAGCACACCTGTGAGCCATGTGACTACTGCTTGCTTTAACTCACCACATTTTGGGGTGGTTTGTCCAGCATTATCATGGCAAAGATAATGGGTACATCTATTACCAAACCAATCAAACCAAATAATTGATTGGTTTGAATTTTTGGAGCAATCTTATAGGTTCATAGCTTCTCTTTCCAACTAGATTTATACTTCCCTGTTTTCTCTCCAAGGCAAAGCTTCTTTGCATAATAATACTTTGTAAGTAATGTTTCTAGTAACAGATGGTAACAAATGTTTCTCAGCAAATTATAATCCCAGGCAAAATTAGAGAGACAGTGTCTTGCTCGTTAATGGAATGGATATGGTCTAGTGAAACACATTTGGGCTTAATTCTCAGCTCTGTTCTAGTCTAACTGGGTAATGTTGAATAGGTTTTCTTGACCTCTTGGGTCTCATTTCCTTACCTACAGTGGAAATAATGGTCAGCTAAGGCATAAAAGCACAGAGTAGGCACTTACAAAAGTGCACTATGACTTTTAAAGCATCCAACAAATAGACTTGAAGTTTTATTTGAAAATCTTGGCCAGAGTTCTCATTCTCATATCTTTGTTTGAAGAATGATATTGCCACATTAGAAAATTAATTTTTATGGCTTTGATCAGAACATGCATGAAGAAGATCAAAGAAGACCTCAGCCAGGTCAACTGAATCAAAAGAGGCCCCAGTCTGTTCACCCCCACAATCTCATAGCCAGTTCCCTTCCATCCTTTCCACTTTCTCATGCCTAACACTGCTCAGCTGACTGTTCAGCACCCTCCATGACCCATAACCCCACTCTCTCCCCTACCCAGTCCTGTTCCCTTCACTTGGGTGTCTTACTCCTTCTCCCTTTGGAATATGCCAAAGGATGCTGGTGCTTTAAACTCAAAGGAATGAGTCTAGTGATGAGCAGGAATTTAATCCATAGTGACAGGTCCCTGAGGTTGTCTGGTTGATTGGGTGGGTCTTTTGTCATCCCCTCTCAGCTCATACTTTATAAATGACTCCCAATTATGCCTTTATATCCAGCAGACTCTGCTTACAGACATTAGGGAACTGATGAACTTTATTCTCTGTAACCACCTGGAAAATGACCAGTGCCCAAATCTTTGATCTGAATATGGGGTTACTGAGGGTGAAGATGCTAATTCTAAAGGTAATTTAGTTTCCTGATCCTGCTGTGGTGAAGTGTTTTAGAATCCAGGCAGGGAACAAGAACAGCTGCTTTTGCTTTTCTCTTGTCATTCTTGCATATTATCACCACTGTTTTGTCTCTTGTAGTGTGTGTATTCTCTATTACAAGCTTTTCAGCTCCTACTCAAGTTCTGAGCACCAGTTCTTTGCCCTCCTTAGTGTAAGCAAAAATAAAAATAACATTAGTCTGTAATATGTGCCAGGCACTGTATTTGGCACAAATATTAACATATTTAATTACAAGTCAACAGAGCTGGCATTATTCCTTATTTTATGAGAAGGAAATAAAACAAGATTACATAATTTTTATTACATAATTTTTGTGAAGTTTGTTCTCAAAGTTTGACTAAATACTTTGGAAAGTGACTCATCTAGAACTTGGAATGTGATCATGGCCATAGACACTACTCCCCCCCGCCCCAGAGTGTTCAGCAGAACTCCAGTCCTCTGAGATGCTTGGTGAAGGGTCCAACCATCAAGCAAGCATGCTCAGCATTTGGGAGTCAGAGAGAGCGAGCTTAGGGAAGACCAGGAAAAGAACTTCAGGAAAGAGACTTACTAAACTTATTATGTCCCCACTAACAAGCCACAGAAACATTTTTGCTGAACGCGATGAACCTTATGGCCTGCAGTGTCTGTGCTGGGAAAAAAAAAATCCTACTGGTTATGTGACTGATCTTTAAACACTCTGAAATGTGGATCCAAATCTGTCTCACTGGGAAGATGTCACATAGGGGGCTGTTCATTTACTCCTGTAATGTTGTTCTACATCTCCAGATGCTTCAATGATTTGGGGGAATTTTTTCTGACATCCCTTTTACAGCCAGAGCCACAGAGGAAAATCAGTCTTATTATTTTAGACTCACACTTTGTTTCTGACCCAAAAGAGTGTCTGTGAACTTGATCACCCATCTCATTCACCAGTCTTGGTACTGAATAAAATTGTTGTAAAAATAATAAAACTTCAAAGGATGAAAAGTTTCCAAGGGTGAAGCTATTCTTATGGAAGGTAATTTAGCTTCCTGGCTGCACTGAGATGAAATGTTTTTGAGTCACGATGTCAGGCAGGATGTTCTGCTCTGAGTCACCACCTCAAAAGCAGCTGTTGTCTTTAGCGCCTCTGGCCAAGTCCTCCCATCGCTGTTCTGACTCTTGGCTGAGCACAGTTCCCAGCTCTGTCCTGTGCTTGTTCTGTGCCCTGTGTGGTGGCCCAGGTCACCCTCCCAGGTTAGCTTCCTTCCTTGGCTTCTGTCTTTTGTTTGTAACTTACCTGCTGTTTTAACAGGCTTTGTTGTTTGGTTTTCTGTTGGGTAAAATCCTTGATCATTATTTCTGAGATTTTGTTACTGAGTTGAAATTTCTCAGTTATTCCTGGGTGTCCTAACTCCTGAGTGAGGATCCCTGGCTCATCATCTCCACGGAGGCTAATGGGGGCCCCTTTTGATGTTCCCAACTGGCATTAGGGTCACTTTGAAAACATCGTGATTGGACATTGAGATCCAGAAACTTATTAATTTGATACACTTGTGTTGAATAACTAATATATGCCAGATATACATTAAAAAGTGTTGCTAAGATGGTGCTACCTTCTAGGTACAATAATGCAGAAAGATGATATATTACAAACTGTGCAAGTAGACGGGGCAGGGGGCTGGTGATGATTACAGTGGATTGAATGTTTGTGTTCCTGCAACATTCATATGTTGTAATCTTATTTTTTTTGGCTGTTTATATTATATATTTGCATTTTTAAATCTTTTTTAAAATTTTTATTTTTTTAAAACAATATTTGCTTCCCCTCACCCCTTCAGATTGAGTCCCCATAGAATTTCCTTCCCAAGGCACCTGTGCACCATCACCACAGTCCCCTGTGCTCCTCCCTCCCTCCCTCTGATCCCTCTCCCTCCTCCTCCCCAGCAGGATGTCTCTGATTTGTAATTGTCTGTTTTTGCTTTGTTGTGTTTTGTACTGTTATTACTTTTTTACACTGATGTCTTATTGGGTTCCCCTATATTCCTGTTATAAGTGAAACCATTCGATATTTTTCTTTTTCCTTCTAGCTTATTTCACTGAGCATAATTCCTTTTAGCTCCATCCATGTTGCTAAAAATGACATGAGTTTATTTATTTATTTTTTAAAAAGATTTATTTATTTATTTATACAAGTACTGAGTACAGCAAAAGTGCGGGAGGGTGAGAGGATTCACCAGAGCCAGAGCGGAGAACAGAATAGGCAGAGCAGTGGGAGGCAGGAGAGGTCTGCATGCCATGTGGGACCTCACCGGTGGCTGGGGATCGAACCAGCGCTGCAGAGGCTGCAGGCAGCTCAACTGCTGCGCTCAACTGCTGCACCACCAGAGGAGGCCCGAGTTTATCTTTTTTTGTATGTTGAAATCTTAAGCCCCACTGTGATAGTAATAGAAGGTGGAGCCTTTGGGAAGGAGTTAGGTCATGAGGGTGGGGTCCTCAGGAAGGGACACCAGATTGTCCCTTTATGTAAAAGACACCAGATTATTCCCGCATCCCTTTCTGCCATGTGAGGTTATGACAAGATAGCATTGTCACCCTGAAAAGGGTTCTCATCAGACCCTAGCCCTGTTGGCATTCTGATCTTGGACTTCCAGTCTCCAGAATGGGAGAAATACATTTTTCTATAAGTCACCCAAACTGTGGTACTTAATTACAGCAAATGAAACTAAGACAAAGGGTAAATAAAGGTTTCAATGTAGAGAAAGTTACATAGGCGTGAAAGTAGAGCATATTCAGGGAAAAGCAAGATGTTCATTATGGCTGAAGTCCAAGTATAACTTTTAAGATTTTATATATAGCAAAGACCAGGATCAGAAAGGGAAATGGAAATTAAATTAGATCAGAAGAAGTGTGTCGTTTGCAGGGAAGGAAGACCTTAAAATGTTTAAGTAATGGCCTGATTGTCCACCACGGATCTGATGCAAGTGTGGAGGGTGGTGAGACTGCTGGAAGGGAGATGAGACACATGGCCGATGCAGGGGTGAAAGGAAGGTCTGGACCAAGTCAGCAGTATGGGGCTAAAGAAGAGGGACTGGAGGGGAGATCAGGGGCAGCAGAAATGAGCCTTTTAAGATATGGCGATGGAAAGGAAGAAGAAAATGTATATCACAGCTGTGGTTTTTTTTTTTTAATGGGCAAATGACTAGAAAAATTGCTGCTACTGGGGTCATCAGAGAAGCAGACTATGTGGGGCCATAGAAACTACAGCATGTGTTAAACGCCATGAAGGTATTAAATGTGAACGGCTTAAAAAGAACCAAAACAATGATAAAATGGAATATTCCTAGCTGAGATGCTGTTCTAGTGAATTATAATTATATACATATTCCGAGGATATGTTATGATGTGAAATTTATAGATGTGATCTACGGACATAGGGACGCAGGAAAGAGGACAGGATTTAAAAGGGGGATCAAAGAAATAGTTAAGTCAATTGCATCTGTGACCAGTGTGTTAACATCTCTATTTATGCAGAGATTCCCAAGACAGTGATTTGTGTTGCTGCTTGGTGCATAAAGATGTATGATTGGGAAAGACTGTAAAAAAAAATTTTTTTTGAGGAAAGTTACTACATTACAAGTCATAATAAACCTATATTTTGGCAAGCAGAATGAACAAATTTGTCTACATGATTAGGAGAAAACTCTAGCAAATCATGAAGATATACAGGAGTTGGCAGCATGTGCATTTTCGGGTTGTTTTTTTCAGAAACATATTTATTTCTCCTTAAAGGGAAAGAAAAATCTAAATGATAACTTTGCCAAAAATGAGAGAATATTAGGTGCTTTCTCTGCCTACAGTGAAAGTGACTTCTACATCTGTATGCAGCGTGCTTCATGGTCTGCTACAAAACTAAATTGTTAATAAGGGGAAAATGTGTGAAAGAAAAATTTCTTCCAAATTATGATTCACAGTTGGAAAGGATAAGCATTTAAATGTTAATGACAATAATACCATTACTGTCCTGCCTGAAAAATAAATGTATGTATGAAGAGATCAATGCATGAGTAAAAGAAATTGCATTTGCATTAGGTCCCTGCTCAAAGCTCACACTTTCTATGAAATGTCAAGGTCACACACTACCCCTGTTCTGTCTCTGAAAGTGACTTTCAACAGATTCGAGTCAAGAATAAGACCATCTAATTTGGAGTGAACTCGAAATTAGTAGTTTTATTCCTGTCAATTTTGTGGCCTATTTTGATGTTTTTAAAGCATTTCAAAGAGGAAGGTTGCAGAGAACTCTGGTATGCTCATCATTCAGATTTTCAACTGCTGTCATTTTTATCACATTTCCTTTATAATTGTGGTTCTCCTTCTAAATACACATACATATTATCATTATCTTTTCCTTGAACCATTTGAGAGTATGCTGCCTGTCACCTCTAAATATTTTAGGGTATATTTCCTATAAATAAAGACCTTATTATATAACCACAGAATAGCTATCAATATTATAAGTTACACTGAAACATTGCAATTTCCTAATCTACCAAACATGTTAAAATTTTTTCAATTTTCTAATGATGTCCAGAATCCATTTGACACTTGCACATGTCATTTTATTAGATTATTACATTAGTCTTCAATTTAGAACAGCTCTTCTGTCTTGTCTTATAGTTTGACTTTTGGTGGTACAGGCCAAAGGAGAATATGCTTTGGGGATATAGACATCAATTGCATTGTAGCTATTTCCTCATTTGGGTCTATCTGACATTTCCTGATGAGTGAGCTTGTGCTTTTTTTTTGTCAAGAGCACTGTAAATATGATACTGTATTCTGAACCATTTCGGGAGATACATTGTCACATTTCTGGTGGTATTAACTGTTATCATTTCTTTTTTTTTTTTTTTTTTTTTTTTTTTTTTTCCTTGCTAATACTTATTTTCATTTATTTTATTTTTTTCCTTTTTTACTTTCTTTTTTTTTTTTTAATTTTATTTATTTATTTATTTATTTATTTATTTATTATTTATTTTTTTTAATAAATTTTATTGTTATATTCCCCTTACAATTGCAGCCCCCCCATTCTGACCCCAATCCCTCCCCTCCCGCCCCCCTAAAAGTGTCTCTGGTTCATAGTTTTTTGTTGATTTTGATTTTCACTATCTTATAGTTATTCATTTTCCTGGTCCCTTATTTAAGTTTTCTAGATTCCTGCTATGAGTGAGACCATCCGGTATTTTTCTTTTTCTTTTTGGCTTATTTCGCTGAGCATGATCCCTTCCAGCGCCATCCATGTTGCTGCAAATTGCATGTGTTTATCTTTTTTGAATGCTGAGTAATATTCCATGGTATATATGTACCACATCTTCTTGATCCAGTCATCTATTTTTGGGCATTTGGGTTGTTTCCAAAGCTTAGCTATTGTAAACAGTGCTGCTATAAACATAGGGGTGCAGGTGCTCTTTGGAATTGATGTTTCTGTGTCCTTTCGGTAAATACCTAGGAGTGGAATTGCTGGATCCTATGGAAGCTCTATGTTTAGTAGGTCCAGAAATCTCCACACAGCTTTCCACAGTGGTTGGACCAGTTTGCACTCCCACCAACAGTGCAGAAGAGTTCCTTTTTCTCCACACCCTCGCCAACATTTGTTGTTGCTAGTTTTTTTAATATGTGCCATTCTCACTGGTGTAAGATGGTATCTCATGGTAGTTTTGATTTGCATTTCCCTGATGACAAGTGATGTTGAACATTTTTTCATATGCCTGTTGGCCATTTGCATTTCCTCTTCAGAGAAGTTTCTTTTAAGCTCTTCTGCCCATTTTTTGACTGGATTATTTTCTTTGTTGTTGTTGAGTCTCATCAGCTCTTTGCAGATTTTTGTGATCAGTCCTTTATCATTAGTGTTGGGTGCAAAAATGTTCTCCCAGTTGGTGGGGTTTCTCTTTGTTTTTGTTATTGTCTCTTTTGCTGTGCAAAAGCTCTTTAATTTGATGTAGTCCCAGCTGTTTATCTTTGCCTTCACTATCACTGCTTTGGGTGATGTGTCTGTAAAGATGTCTTTGATGTGCAAATCACGTAGTGTTTCGCCTATATTTCCTTCTATATATTTTATGGTTTCAGGTCTTATGTCTAGTTCTTTAATCCATTTTGAGTTGATTTTTGTGTATGGTGTGAGGTGGTGGTCAAGCTTCATTCTTTTGCATGTAGCGACCCAGTTTTCCCAGCACCATTTATTGAACAAACTTTCTTTGCTCCAATGCATATTCTTTGCTCCTTTGTCAAAGATTAGTTGACCATAAATCTGTGGGTTTATTTCTGGATTTTCTATTCGATTCCATTGGTCTGTATGTCTGTTCTTGTTCCAATACCATGCAGTTTTGATGATTATGGCTTTGTAGTATAGTTTGAAGTCTGGGAGTCTGATGCCTCCATTCCCTTCTTTTTTTTTCAGGAGAGCTTTGGCTATTCGGGGTTTTTTGTGATTCCATATGAATTTCATCAATAATTGTTCTATTTCTTTGAAGAATGACATTGAAATTTTGATTGGAATAGCATTGAATCTGTATATTGCTTTTGGAAGGATGGCCATTTTAATAATGTTTATTCTTCCAATCCATGAGCAGGGGATGTCTCTCCATTTCTTTGTGTCTTCTTCTATTTCTTTTAACAGTGTTTTATAGTTTTCTTTGTATAGGTCCTTTACCTCTTTTGTTAGATTTATTCCCAAATATTTGATTTTTTTTGTTTCAATAACAAAAGGGATGGTCTTTTTGATTTCTTCTTCTTCAGATTTATTGTTTGTGTATAGGAAGGCTACTGACTTTTGCGTGTTGATTTTGTATCCTGCCACTTTACTGAACTGATTGATGAGTTGAATTAGCTTTTCTGTGGAGTTTTTGGGGTTCTCTATATATAATATCATATCGTCTGCAAATAGTGATAGTTTGACTTCTTCTTTTCCTATTTGGATTCCTTGGATGTCTTTCTCTTGTCTTATTGCCCTGGCTAGGACTTCCAGTATTATATTGAAAAGCAATGGTGAGAGTGGACATCCTTGTCTTGTTCCAGATCTTAATGGAATTGCTTTCAGCTTTTCACCATTGAGAATGATACTGGCTGTTGGCTTGTCATAGATGGCCTTTATGATGTTGAGGTATGTTCCTTGTATCCCAAGAATTTCAAGGGCTTTTATCATGAATGGGTGTTGCACTTTGTCGAAAGCTTTCTCAGCATCTATTGATATTATCATATGGTTTTTATATTTCTTTTTGTTGATGTGTTGGATAACGTTGATTGATTTTCGGATGTTAAACCATCCTTGTGCCCCTGGAATGAATCCAACTTGGTCGTGGTGAATTATCTTATGGATACATTGTTGGATTCTGATAGCTAAAATTTTATTGAGGATTTTTGCATCAGTGTTCATTAGGGAGATTGGCCTGTAGTTTTGCTTTTTTGTGTTGTCCTTGTTCGGTTTTGGTATTAGTGTAATGTTGGCTTCATAAAACGTGTTTGGTATTGTCCCTTCCTTCTCAATTTTTTGGAAGAGTTTGTGAAGGATAGGCACTAATTCGTCTCTGAATGTTTGGTAGAATTCATTTGTAAATCCATCAGGTCCTGGGCTTTTGTTTTTGGGGAGGTTTTTTATTACCATTTCAATTTCGCTAATTGTAATTGGTCTGTTTAGGTGTTCTATTTCTTCTTTATCTAGCTTTGGGTGATTGTAGAGTTGTAGGAATTTGTCCATCTCCTCTAGATTGTTGAACTTGTTTCCATATAACTGTTCATAGTAGTTACTGATTATTCTTTTGATTTCTGCTGTGTCCGTTGTGATTTCTCCTCTTTCATTGATGATCCTGTTTATTTGTGCTTTCTCCCTTTTTTCCTTTGTGAGCCTGGCTAGGGGTTTGTCTATTTTATTGATTTTTTCAAAGAACCAGCTCTTGGTTTCATTGATCTTTTGGATTGTTTTTTTAGTTTCAATTTCATTTATTTCTGCTTTGGTTTTTATTATTTCTTTTCTTCTACTGGTTTTGGGGTTTTTTTGTTGTTCTTTTTCTAGATCTTTGAGCTTCGAGATTAGGTTGTTTCTTTGCGTTCTTTCTTGTTTCTTGATGTGAGCTTCTATTGCTATATATTTTCCTCTTATTACTGCTTTTGCTGCATCCCATACATTTAGGATATTGGTGTCCTCCTTGTCGTTCAATTCAAAAAATTTTTTAATTTCTTCTTTGATCTCCTCATTAGTCCAATGGTCTTCCAGTAGTGTGGTTTTTAATCTCCATGAGGTAGGAAAGTTCCTTGCCTTCTTTTTATGGTTTATTTCTAGTTTGATGCCTTCATGGTCAGAAAAGATGGTTGATATGATTTCAATCTTGGTGTATCTGTTGATGTTTGTCTTGTGCCCCAGTATGTGATCGATCCTGGAGAATGATCCGTGTGCGCTTGAGAAAAATGTGTACTCCGTTTTTTTGGGGTTTAGTGTTCTATAGATGTCTGTTAAGCCCAATTGCTCTAGGTCCTTATTTAGAGCTTTAGTTTCTTTACTTATTTTTTGTCTTGTTGATCTATCCATTGTTGATAGTGGTGTGTTGAAGTCTCCCACTACGTATGTGTTTTCTCTGATGTCTGTTTTCAGAGAGGACAACAGTTGTCTGATATATTTTGGTGCTCCTTCGTTTGGTGAGTATATGTTAATGAGTGTTATTTCTTCTTGAAGTATTGTCCCCTTGATCATAATGTAGTGACCCTTGGGGTCTCTTTTTATCTTTTTGAGTTTGAAATCTGTTTTATCTGATATAAGTATAGCTGTTCCTGCTTTCTTTTTTGGTCCATTTGCTTGTAGGATTGTTTTCCATCCTTTAACTTTGAGCCTATTTTTATCTTTTGTAGCTAAATGTGTTTCCTGGAGACAGCAAAAGGTTGGGTTTTGTTTCTTAATCCAGGCTGCAACTCTGTGTCTTTTTATTGAAGAGTTTAGTCCATTTACATTCAGAGTTATTATTGATATGTTAACATCTGTATTTGCCATTGTGTTTGTCTTTCCTTTGATTTTATTTATTTATTCTTTTAATAACTTTTTTTTTTGGCCTTCTTTCATTGTTATTCGTCCCTCTGAGGTTCTGGCTTTAGGACTCCTTGTAGTATTTTTTGGAGTGGGGGTTTAGTTGCAATGAAATTCCGGAGTTTCTGTTTGTCTGGAAAGGTCCATATTCTTTCTTCAAAGAGGAAGGAGAGCTTTGCGGGATAGAGTATTCTTGGTTGGCATCTGTTTTCTTGGAGTCTGTTGACTATGTCCCTCCACTCTCTCCTTGCCCGTAGTGTTTCTTCGGAGAAGTCTGATGTCAGCCTGATTGGTTTTCCTTTGAATGTTATCTGTTTCTTCCCTCTTGCCAGCTTCATTATTTTTTCCTTGTCCTGGATTCTTGGGAGCTTTACTATTATGTGTCTTGCTGTATTTTTCCTTTCGTCGTGGAAGTTTGGTGTTCTTCTTGCTTCTTGTATATCAATTTTCAGCTCCTTCTTCACATTTGGGAAGTTCTCTTCAATTATCTCTTTGAATATTTTCTCTGTTCCTACATCTCTCTCCTCTCCTTCTGGTAATCCTATAACTCTTATATTTCCTTTCCTCATGGAGTCAGATAGTTCCCGAAGTCTTTCTTCGTTCTTTTTCCTTCGTACTTCTCTTTCCTTTTCTGTTTTGGTTCTTTTTATTTCTATGTCTTCAAGATTACTTATTCGTTCTTCCATTTCATCTATTCTGCTTTCATTGCTTTTCCCAGAATTCTTTAGTTCTTCCATTAATTCTTTGATCTCCTGCATTTCTTTTACTTCCCTCTTTAGGGACTCAATTTCTTTCTTCTGACCATTGTTTTCCCTCTCTAGGGACTCAATTGCATTCTTCTGATCGTTGATTATTTTCCCCTTATCATTGTTTTCCTTTATGACTTCTGTTAGTTTTTTAATCACGGCAATTTTAAATTCTCTTTCTGGAAGGCTCAGAAATTCTTCCAAGTTATTGTCTTTGCAATCTGGGGGCTGGCTTTCTTTTTGTGGTGTGCTTTTTCTCTGGAGAGTTGCTAGGTTGCGTGTGGTTCTTCTCTTCCCTACTGTCTGTTTTCTAATTTGCCGTGTGCGTTGGGACACTGTGTAGTTGGGACTGGCCGGCATCTTGGGTGGGCTTCTCTGTTCCCCTCTGGTTCTTCCAGGAGTCATCTGTCAGTTTCAAGCAGTCTTTACTGGAGAAAGGTCCCTGTTCTAAAATGCCAATGTAGGGACACACTCCCCTGTGCGCCTGGTCTGCCCGGCGGTGGGTTCCTGCTCCCCTCTGGGCTTGGACTGCAGGCCAGAGGGGGTCTGGCGTGGGCGAACTTCCCCCGCTCACCTCTGGCTCCTGAGGAAGCCTTCTGCAGGTAGTCTTTACTGAAGAAATGTCCCTGTTCTAAAATGGTGATGTGGGACACACTCCCTGCGTGTCTGGTCTCAGGCACACTCTTCTGCGCACCTGGTCTGCCCTGGCTGTGGGTGCTCGCTCTCCCTGTGGGCTCAGACTACTTGTTCGGAAGGGGCCCGGTGTGGGCAAACTCCCCAGCTGGCCACTAGCTCCTTCAGGAGCCTCTGCTGGCTTCAAGTCGCTAGGTGGTGCCAGAGATCTCTCCTAGAGCCCTTGGGGAGCTGATTTTCCACCCCGTGGGACAGGGAGCAGAGCGGGGATGGTAGGGTACACCTCAACGGCTTTGGGGTGCTGTGTCTGCCTTGTGCCCCACCGTCGTGGGGAACCCACGCCCCTAATTTCGTGCCCCGGGTCTCTGTTCCAAAGCCCTCAGTTCCAGGACGCGGGCTGTAGCCCAGATCAGTGGGGCGGGAATGGCGCCTTTTGAATCCTGCTCCCCTGCCTGGGCGCCTTGTTCCTGCTCACTCAGGATGGGCCTCCGCCGTCTCCCCCTAATTTCGTGCCCGGGTCTCAGTTCCAAAGCCCTCAGTTCCAGGATGCGGGCTGTAGCCCAGATCAGTGGCGCGGGAATGGCGCCTTTTGAGTCCAGCTCCCTTGCCTGGGCGCCTTGTTCCTGCTCACTCAGGGAGGGCCTCCGCAGTCTTCCCCTAATTTCGTGCCCCGGGTCTCAGTTCCAAAGCCCTCAGTTCCAGGACGCAGGCTGTAGCCCAGATCAGTGGCGCGGGAATGGCGCCTTTTGAATCCAGCTCCCTTGCCTGGGCGCCTTGTTCCTGCTCACTCAGGGAGGGCCTCCGCAGTCTCCCCCTAATTTCGTGCCCCGGGTCTCAGTTCCAAAGCCCTCAGTTCCAGGACGCGGGCTGTAGCCCAGATCAGTGGCGCGGGAATGGCGCCTTTTGAATCCCGCTCCCCTGCCTGGGCGCCTTGTTCCTGCTCACTCAGGGAGGGCCTCCGCCGTCTCCCCCTAATTTCGTGCCCCGGGTCTCAGTTCCAAAGCCCTCAGTTCCAGGACGCGGGCTGTAGCCCAGATCAGTGGCGCGGGAATGGCGCCTTTTGAATCCAGCTCCCTTGCCTGGGCGCCTTGTTCCTGCTCACTCAGGGAGGGCCTCCGCAGTCTCCCCCTAATTTCGTGCCCCGGGTCTCAGTTCCAAAGCCCTCAGTTCCAGGACGCGGGCTGTAGCCCAGATCAGTGGCGCGGGAATGGCGCCTTTTGAATCCCGCTCCCCTGCCTGGGCGCCTTGTTCCTGCTCACTCAGGGAGGGCCTCCGCCGTCTCCCCGCAAGCCTAGGTCACAGGCGCGGGGACCTGGGCAGCTGCGATCCGGTCCGGATCCGCGCCGCTTTCCGCACGCAAACTTACCGGGCGGCCGGGGCTGTGTGCTGGTGCTGGTCTCCTCCTGGGGGGCGTGGCTCTCTTTAATGGCGCCTGGAGCTCACCTCCGCGGCGGATCCTGCAGGGTTCGCCTCTCCCGTTCACGGGGTGTGGTGGCTGCAATAGTTCCTTTCCACTCACAGTCCCACTTGCTGCGTCCGTTTTTCTTGTTGGGCGTTTTGGTTTGTTGTTTCCCTCCTTTCTGCCGGTCGGAGAGTGCCGACTTTGTGGGCGGGGGAGGGGAGCAGGGTTCTGCGCTTCCCTCCCTTCTCGTCCTCTTTTATGGCAACTTTCTTCTTCGGGCAGTTTGCTGGAGTCGTCCGTTTATCTTCCGTGTCCCAGTTCTCACTGGGACCTGCCGCTTTTCCTCCCTATTAACTTTTTTTAATGGGAGATCTTACTCGCAGCGTCTCCTCGCCGCCATGTTGCTCCTGTTATCATTTCTTAAGATGGTGTTTTCCAGGTTTCTCTACTAAAACTTCATTAATAAGTATTTTGGACTTATTTAATTAATAATATGTATGAGATGTTAGTTTGAATTCGGTGACATAGAACTACATTAGTGTATATACCTACTCTATTCGATGGGTTATAATCAGTTGCTGTCATTTATTTTGGTTCTTAAATTAACCCAGATTTAACTAGAGGGAGCTGCTTCAAGCTGGCTTCTGTGCCCATGTAACATGTGCCCATCAAAAGTTAGCATGAGGCCACTTTGCTTTTTGCAAAAGACCTGCATTAGTGCCTACTTTAGCTAAATGAAAGAAATCTGAAGAGAATTTTTGCTTTTATGATGAAAAATGAGAAGCAAAAATAGTGTTCAGGGTCTGTTTTGCAGCAGCATTTCAAGGCACTCTGAGCAGCAAGAAGACATCTCTTCCCACCCACGCCCCCACATCCCCAGCTCCATTCCAGGAACTAGTATCCACAGACAGTGTATTTATCATATCATTCCTGATTTTATTGTATGCTAGTGTTATTTTAGGCTTTATATACTATTTGGTAGGTTATTTGTTGACTCTAGGAAACCTCAAAATCTCTTCCATATAAATTAATGGTAATTGTTTCTTGCTTTGAGCTGTTTTGGCTTACAGAAAGTCTCAAGGGAATACTCTGCTTTTGGATAGAGGGGAAACCAGTAAAGGAAGCAGCACATCATAGAACTGATGGATAAAAGTTGAGATTGTTTTGAGTTGGGTGATTATGAATTGACCCCCTAGTTGCAGAACTTCTTAAAGCAGCACTCAGTGCTTGGGTCTGTGGTAAAATGGATGCTTGTGTTCATTCAGGGTTGGAGTTTTGCTAGACAAATGCAGTGAAAAGACAGAGGACAGAGCACTTATGGTCATCTCAAGGGTATTATCTAAGTCATGTAAAATGTTATCTAAGCTAGGTAAGGAGGGAGATGACAAAAATAGAGGTGTTATAGATTGGGGAAAAGTAGAAAACTCAATGCTTTGGAGGCTGAAGTAGGAGCAGCTCCATGGGGAAGAGGTGAGTTCAGAGAGTGGTTCATCTGAGTTAGAGATTTTGGTCGTGGAGCTGTTATGTATATGACTTTGCAGATGGGTGGCAGAGGCAGTCACTGTGGACTGAGGTGTTGGCTGACAAACAAGACATGGGGTTTTGTATTTGGACAATGACATCACCTAGGATGATGGCTGGGCAGGAACTAAATACTTTAGCAATATACCCAAGTCTTCTATGAATGAGGGAAAAAGATCATTAAGATGCACACATTTTATTGGACATTTAATGTTAGCTGTAGATGCAGCTTATAATTATTGATATGTTTATTTACTGTGGTCATTTTTGTTGCCCTTCCCTCTTCCTCTCAAGCATTTACTTAAAGGACTCACAAAGCTTATAACTACTCATTCCTCTAAATTAAAGAAGTATGATTTTCTATATTTATTTGTATTTATATACACATATGCATATCATAAACATATAATGTATACTATAAATGGAACAGTAAAATCATACAACCTCTTAGTATTTCATCTGATAAATAGTAAGTGCTTGATAAATGGTAGCTGTTTTTATTTTGTATTGGAACTTTCACTGTTTCCCATAACAAATGAAGCACTTGTAGATATTGCTGTTGTCTTGATAACTAATGAAACATACCCTTCATTTGCATGTTAAGGTTCTAAAGACACCCGTTTCATGACACCATCATATTTAATAGGAAAAAAACTGCACAAGAACTCCTGGATTAGCTGTTTGGGATTCTTTTTGATTTTTGTATTTTCGGTTAAATGTGTTGCCAGAACTGAGAGTTACTATGTTATTGTGATATTTTAAAGTAATTAATAAAAAAATTTAAACTCCATCTCTTTATCAGTTTACCTGGGAAATAAAATGGTTAAGACTCCAACCTTAGGTGTCAGGAAGTTCAGATTTATACTCCTTGTTTTCCTACCAGCCTAAGCTGCTCCTGAATTTATGCTTTGTTTTGGCAATCATTCACAATTACCTCCAGAGGATATATGGTATCTCTCCATGTACAAAAAAAACAGATATTTCTAATGCCACCTCCCGAAGGTATAAAGTACCTGAGTTCCAGGTGTTGTTGGAGCTACTGTTTCATACTGGCTTTTTTTTTTAACCTTGCTTTTCTCTGACAACTTTATATTAATATAACGTTTTGTGCAGAATGCTTTTTAGGTCATTTTTTTTCTCAGTTGCAGAACATGAGTAGTGCTATAAATATTGTCGTGTTTGGAGAACAATAACTTAGGCAGATTCAGCCTCCTCCAGAAACAAATCTTACTTGCAAACAGTCTTAGCCACAACTTGGTCCCCACGTTTACCTATACTTCTCTTCATAAATAAGGAGCTTTTGTAGAACTGTAGAATGCATATGGTGCTAAACTCTAATTTAAGGAGTCAACCCATTATAAATTCTGAGCTTTATTTGCTAAGCTGTGTATTTGGGTGACAGATTGTTTGACACTTAAATGTCCTGGGTTTCGACTTGAAGTGTGCGGTAAGAGACGTATCCGAGCATTAAAGGTCAGTCTTTTGGCATTTTGACAGTGTCTTCATTTGTCGGTGTAACTTGCATTCAGTAAGTTTATGAAGCAGGTAAAATTCATCTCATATATTCCTCCAGACTTAGAATTTTTTTCCATTCTTATAGGCCTCATGTCTCCCTTCCATGAACTTTCGCTCCATTGAAACTGTCAAGAATGGGTCCATATTTCCATGGTTTCTCAAAATGCAGTCTATGACAATCTACAGTAGAGCTATTTGGGAAGCATGTTAAAAATATAGATTCCCAGACTTACTTCACTAGGACATCTGGAGATAAAGCTGGGGAATCAGTAGGTTGTCAGATTTCCTAGGTAACTGTTTTAGGCATGATGACTTTGAAACTGGTAATTCAAGAAATGTTCTTCCCTAAAACATTTGTCTTTTTCTAGGTTTTTTTAAGTATGCCTACATGACTGTAATCATGTACTTTTGGGCATTTTTGTTGCTGGTGTTTTTTAATTGCCCTGGGAATCATATCTTGTAGATGGCATGGGATACTCCTGGATAAGGAATTTTGGGGAAATAATAGAATTTTTAGGATCTGAATAAACCAGCCTACACTGAACCCTTGAGTTAGTGTAAGTGACAGGATAATGAATTGATTGGCTAATTCCTTAGAAATCTGGTATCAGATACAATAGTTATCAGAGTTACATGTTTGGATATAGGACTTTCTTTTTATCCCTAAAGAGAGGAGAAAACAGATCACAATAGGATGAATTGAAACTGGGTGCTAGAATGAACTTTGTAAAAATTAAAATGTACCTTTGAAGTAATTATCAGGAGAATTTAAACTTAAAACTATTTTACTTGAAATACCCAGAGGGTCACGTCAACCGTAATTCTTAGGGAACTTCTGTTATTCTGGTAACTCCTTCAGTGAACCCAAACCACTTTAGGATTTTATGGGGGATTGATAGAGACTTAGAGACATGTGAACCTGGAATATATTTTCTAAGGAATTTATGGAATTTTTCTTAACCATCCTTGAAGTTCTGAGGTAAGATTATCAAGAGTGTTTCTAAGAACATGCAAAATTTGTAAGTTCAATGAAATTATTAGAAGGTGGTTGAATTCACTTGTTTTGCATGGCAGGGAAAGGGGTGTATTTGTCAGCACATCAATAACAAATATGATCTTAAGAACTTGCAATGGGTAATTCTGCCATCAGGGGAAACAGCCTGGGTTTATGTGACTTATTTGAGAAGAATCATTGATCTGGACGCTATAGTGTGCTAATGATACCTGACAAGGTGGGAAATGTCACCTTGTCTTACCCCAACTTTTACCTAACTCAGAATTCTACCTCAAGCAATGGAAATAAGGAATTGATTTAGAGAGAGCATAGGAATTTCCCCCCCTGATTTTTATCCAAGATTGTTATGTTTGAAACAAAAAAAATTAGCTTTAATTTACCTAAAAGTTTCAGGCCCTCCATCAACAATAATAAAAGGAAAATAACAAGAAACTGTACTTTTAGTCGCATTTGAAAAATAGTCTCCTGGACTTCCCACCCACCCCCGCTCCTTTTTTTGTCTCAGCTTTGGTTCCTTCTAGTTACCACTACCTTAAAGCAAGTTCATTTCCTAGGTCAATGTCTCTTTTTGCTCTTGTTCCTTCTCTGTCCATTTTCTTCTGGAATTTATTCCATTTCAATTGTGATCCTGGCAAATTTCTGGGATGTGTGAAGGTATTTAAAGATAACCAAGACTGAGATTTTTAAAAAAGACTGAGATGCAAATCTTGATTTTACATATTCTATAGTTGGTGAAGCATAATAAGTGAAAAATAGTACCGGAAGCTGTTATTTATTGAGATCCTACTATATCCCAGATCTTTGGTCAGACACTTCACAATTACCATTGGCATCCTAGGAAGTAATTTGGAAGTTTGATAGTTTTCTCTTCCTATAATATGACAGCTTTGGTTAGTCAGAATTAAGAATCAGTCCTAGGTCTGTCTCAGCATGTCTTAGTTTATATTACACCAAAACTGCACACAGAGAAGGCACAGAAAAATACCTTAACGATGCTGAATGGTAGAAATCTGAGTTCCAGATCTATGACCTTGTACTTTTCAAGTCATAGGCTTTTATAACAATTTCCTTTTCTGCGTTATATGATTTTTTACATTGTATGATGTTTCCCCTTGAATAAGCATTCAACTTCTAGCTTCAGTCAAACACTGGTGAATTAGATCAGATATCACCATTTATAGATGGGCTAAATAACTTAGCAGAGTTAAATAGTTGGTACATAGTTGAGGAACTGGAATTAATCTGTCTGTGGAAATGTATAGAATGAGTTAAGTCAAAATTTGGACAAAGTGAAATTTTGAGCAAGAAGTGCAAATCTTTTCTGGATCTTCTACCCTGGAGGTAAAGTTGATGCTCTGTGTGCCACCAAGTCTTAGTCCACAAAATAAAAAATATATTCTTGGATTGATGTGTGTTATCATGGAACAAAAATGTTTGAGAAAGGTCTTGGGACTCTGAGGAAAGGAGAGATAGAGAAGGAGTGACAAAAATAGAGGAAAAAGGTGACAAAGATGAGCTGAAGACATCTTGCCCCATTGCCATCTGTTAGAATGCTGTCTACATAGTGGTTCTTTCAGCTTTGGAGAGACAAAGAAATATTTAATGAAACTGAAAAGTAGAACATATGAATCAATTTCACAGCTTCATTCTTTACTTTTTATTTAATCATCTTCATTCACATGTCTAAAAGTAATTATACATGAAGAAAAGAAATTGGTGAATTTAAATAATAACTAATGGGGGGTTGGGAACATTAATTTTATGGTAAGTCATTTGCTCTTGATAATTAGTCTTATGATCCTGATGTTCTTAACAAATCATATAAAATAAATGAGGTTGAAAGATACATTATTTCATATTTTAAAAAAAGGCTAGTATAAAACATTGGTGGTTGTATATTAGGTTCCAGAAAGGATTTAAAAGTTGTTTTATTTAGAGGTTTTCATTTATATAACAATGATACTATTTAGGGATTGGTTAAAAAAACAGGTTTTGTTGCAATTATTAAAACCAGGGGGTAGTTTTTAAACCCAGTTTTTTCATATTAAAGCTCTCAGAACTCATCTCTGCATGATTCAGCTAGTGACCTTTCACAGAGAAAGTCACCTGCTCTGCTCAAGCAAAGAGTAGACTATTTTAATATTCTTTATTTTAAATACTGTAATATTTTACTTACATAATAAGGCACTATAGAAATTTTGGTATCAGAACCTCATTGAAGCTGGGAAATTTTATCATAAGTATAAACATGGTTAAACTTTCAGTAGGCCAAAAATTAAATAAGTACCTATGTAAAATGGATTTACATGTTACTTGCTTTAGTTTTGTTAAATATTGTTTAGTGTCTTTTGAAACTATTATTTGATGCATATACATTTAGAAATGATGTCTTCCTTAATGAACTTAGTCTTTTATGATTATGAAATATCCCTTTTTTAAGATTTATTTATTTATTTTTACAAGCACTGGGTACAGTCAGAAGTGTGGGAGGGTGAGAGAATTCACAAGAGCCAGAGCGTGCAACATAACAGGCAGACTGATGAAATACACTGCTGAGGGGAGCAGTGGGCACAGCAGGAGAGGTCTGTTGTGACATGTGGGAACCTCGCCGGTTGGTGAGGGATAGAACTGGTGCTGCAGAGGCTGCGGGCAGCTTCGCAGCCCAGCGCTCATCCACTGCGCCACCAAGGGATGCCTAAAATATCACTTTTTATCTATTAGTACCCCATGTTTTGAAGTCTACTTTGTTTGATATTAACAGAACAATAGGATATTATTTATACTTAGTATTTACATAATATGTTCTTTCCTTTATTCCTTTCTATCTTTCTATATCTTTACATTTAAGATGCATATTTTATAAACAGTATATAGCTGTAACATTTTGAAAAATCTAGTCATCTGCCTTTTAGTTGGAGTGTTCAGTGCATTTACATTTAATGTAATTGTCAGCATAATTTGTTTGTTTATTTGACTCACATCCTGCTTGTTTTGGGTTATTTATTTTTCAGTCTTACAGTCTATGCTTTTTTTCCCCCATACTCATTTGGATTATTTTAGTGATTATTCTAGGGATCCTATCTTTACTGATGGTTTACATTGAACAGATATTACACCACTTATACATGTGATGTAATATGATAGTATAATGTATTACGGTAGTATATGATGTATATGATAGTATGCTATATATGATGGCTTCAATGAGGAAGTGGAAAGAAGGGAAGTAGATATTTGCTAAATATTGCAGGTTACTATATACATGGAGTAAAAGCAAGGATGGGAAATAAAAAATGGCAACAGGTTTTGTACTTGTTTATCTTTCCTGAAATTCCCCTCTGTTTATTATATCAACTTTTTCTGTAAATTTAAAAAATATTTATTATTTCTTAGAGAAAAGAGGTGATCAGCTTTATGTAGGTTTATTTTAAGGGATCAGTGGGAAAACTAGATGATAATGTCTGGAAGGTAGGGTAGATGTATGAATGTGAATGTCAAGAGAGTGGTTTGGGTTAAAATATAGATTCAATAGTTATTAGCAAATCAATAATTAAAATTCATGATATACTCCAATGAGGAGATTGCTTGTCAAAATTATAGCCTGGGGAATACTTGCAGCAGATTCACTTCCCTGTTAAAAAATGTAGATTTCCTTATTAAGAATGCAGATTCTTTGGATCTACCACAAACTTAAGGAACTACAATCTTTGTACAAGGGGCCAGGGAATTGCATTTTAAACAAATTCTTCAAGCAATTATTTAGTGCAGTAAAATTTAAAACTACTGGTACATAGTGATAGGAAAAATAAGAAATGGGCAGAATTCTAAAGTAAAATAAACACTAAATATATCAAATATGCTCTTGATTGAAAAACACTTATCCAATTTAGTAACTAGTAGTTTCTGGTGACCCTGGTAAGTTGAAAAAAGGAAAATTTACATTGTAATTAATGAGTCTATTACACTTAATAATTTGTTCTTCTGAACAAAATAACTTAGAAAATAGAAGTTTAGAAAGTTTTCTACCTTACCAAATAATTCACAGTAATAGGTCAATTGTAACTAAATCAATAAGATCACAGTCAGCAGATTAATTTTCACAAGGCTGGTGAGCAAATGTAATGTTCCATGACAAATATATACATTCCTTGCCAATGGCATGTTGAAAAATGCTATATCCATAATCTCAATGCTATAGGTTTTGGTACTCTTCTGAACAACTGCATAGAGAATAAATACAAATCTAAACAATAATATAAACCTGAAAAAGTAATACTTATTATGGTAATTTATACGTAACTATTCTTCAAACTTCTTCCTTATCTTTGAAAATTACTATGAAATATTTAGGCCATAAAAATGTCTAAATATTCTTTCCTTATCTTTTTAAACAAAGGGTAATTATCCAGAAGTTTGCTTTTTTCAAAGTGAGTCCAGTGGAGAGAGAACAAGATAAGGGAGTGATATGTTGTCAGAGTGGTTATGGTGACTTACATGGAGTCCTACCCGGGTAAGGGGGAGATGAGGACTAGAGGCTCTAGGTACTTGGGAATGGGGATGTCTTAAGGGAGCTTATGGTGAATTCAGAAAATATGTTTAGTGGGAAAAAAGGGATGAGAAAGCTGGATGAATTAGAATTAAATGTCAGAGAGATAATTGCTAGAGCTTAAGATTAATGCAGTAGATAATTCTGTAGCTGACCAAGCTGTGGTTGTGGGGATGCATAGCAGAGGAGTGAAAACAAAAATCATTAGAACAGAGAAATTCAAGAGACTGAGTTCCCAGAAAGTCATTTATATACAAGTCTGATGTCCCCGAAGCTGCTGGAGGAGTTAGGGTGGAAAGGCAGCTGGATGATGAATGAATTGGGTACTAATTCAGCAATCAGTCTGGGTTTTGGGATGTCTTCAGATACTGGAGATGCGACAGATCTCCCATGGCATTTATACAAAATGATGCGAGAATTATTCAGAAAGCTGATGGGTAATGATCTTGTATTAAGAATAATCAGCTAGGAGAATGCTGAATCTACCATGTGAGTGCGGGCAAAACATACTCCTCTTCTGAGATCTTCAAAGGAGGTGGAAATCTTAGAGGAAAAGTTATAACTCAATTAAAACTGAGTGCAGTATGTGTCTTTCACATAGGTTGAGGGTATAAAGGAATTTACTGGGGATAGATAGAATAGTGGTTCCTATTCAAGTTCTTAGTGGGCCTGACCTTGTGTGCCTTCTCAGATTAGATAAGCTGGTCATGTTCAGGTTGGTATGGCCATAGGTTGGAATACTGGTTCAAAGGATACAGTGAAAGACTTGGAAGAGAGAATGGGATTGCAAGGTTTGAACCACAGATGAGATGAGACTATGGAGGATGGAACTCTCTGTAGCTTCATTGGAGTAATGCCAATGCCAGGGAAGAAAGGATGGAGTTAATGGGCCGACAATATCCAGCGAGCATCATAACAAGAGTAGGTTGGTTATCAAAATGAATATAGTTGCAGTGAGAGGAGTAGCACAAATCAGATTTTTGTCTGAGAATGAGTGAAAATAGATGGAGGGCTTATTCTTCTTAGTATAGTCTCCTCCAGGTCTTCAGCTTTTAAAAAAGCGTTTGAGTAGTATTCCATTGTGTGAAGCAGAAGGAGAAAGACAAATATTGGATGATTCTACTTATATGTGGAATATAAATAAAGCAAAGGAACAGACAAAGCCAAATCAAAGCAAACCCTTGTAAAATGGCTGCAGAACTGAGGCTACTAGAGGGAGAAGTTCTGAGGGTACATGGGGGCAGCGTGGAGGGCCCGATGAACTTTGGTGGAGAGTTACTAGTTCTATGGTGCTGGGCATGGTGTGATAACATACATTTGAACAGAGAAGAATCTTTACTCCTAAGACATACAGTGTTGTAAGCCAATGCTAACACAATAAAGATAGTTAAATTTTAAAAATTAAGAATGGACAAGATACTCAGTTTATTGCTTTAAATACTAAAGAACATCTAGGGGCTGAGTATGAAAGAAGATCCAGAAAGAGGACTAGATACAGAGCATTCCTCACGCATCCTGCTTTTCCTTTCTGACCCTGCCTGGGTCCTAGTGTGTTGGAAGGGGGGCTCAGCCTCCCTCATACCCTCTTAGTACTATCCCTTAACTTTGGGCATGTGAACGGGCTGCTTGATGTTGAAGCTGTACTAATATTAACCACAGGCCCTGGACTGGAGAGTTATTTATTGCAAATCTTTTTGTCACTGACTTAGCAGTTTATCAATGATGTTTCAATTTGTTAGTTTGCAAATACAATTAAAGCTCTTTTATAAACATTTGACTTTGTAAAGGAAAATATATGGATCTGATTCATTGAATTTGAGTCAGCAGGAACTGTAGAGACTCTACAGTATTTACCTTCAATCTTAATAATTTAATTTACCTTTAATTTCTAACTATTGTTGCCTTTATTCAATAGTTAGAGCTGAGTTTGTTCAAATGTAGGTTCTTTTTTCAAATATATCTTGTTGATTTTTAATAGGAGTTTGGCAAGAAGGGACCCAAATAGGGTTTTGATTTCATTGATAAGGTTTTAGTTACAGACACTGATGAATTTTCCCCCAAACCATTCACTCCTTTATAATCCAGAAACTGCAAAATAAAAGATTCCTAAGTTTCTAATGTCCTAAGACATTCCACCACAGAACACAGTAAAACCCTTGATATGTCATGTGTCTTAATATAGGTAGAAATACAGTCTGTCAATGAAGATGTAAAGTATATATATTATAAGCTATGTAAAATATAAACATAGTATGCATTTATAAATTATTAATTTATCTTATGTTCCTGCCTCAGGGAGGAGAAGAATCTTGAACTGGTTCCACTCAGTTCCTCTGTTCTGGTAGAAAGAGGACTCTCCCTTCTACACCTGCATCAGGTTCCTGGGGCTCTACTCACTTCTTCTGGAAAGAACACAAGTAGTTGATTGTCTGTCTACACACTGTAAGTCAGATGGGGATCACAGGTATCATAGTGTGCAGAGAGGCAGTTTCTGTTGGCTATGGGTGTGCAGAAAGCTCTGACTGGGGGCCCTCTGGAAGGTTCATGAGCAGAGCAAGGGAGGGGCCGTGTGGGTGATGGTGTCCCAGGAGAGCCATGGATACTGATTCTGGGCTCCATCTACCCTCAATGTGGCATCTGTGTCAGGATTGGTGATGGTAGGGGGTTGGGAGTCATTGGGGAGGTTTGTTTGTATTTTCTACTAAATATTTTAGTCCTGCGATGAGGTTTTTTTTTTTTTGTTGTTGTTGTTGTTATTGTTGATGCTGTTGTTTTCCTAAGCCACAGACTTTGAAAATTCAAAAACTAATAAGAGACTCCTTTCCCTCTATGTTTTCTGCCTTTAAATTCCTTCCCAGAGGCAACAAGCACTGAATAGCTTAGCTGATCAAAGAGGCAGTTAGGGCAAAGACTTAAATGCTGGGCAAAATCACATGGGCTAACACTGATTATAAAGCCAGAAAATCGGTTGGAAATGTTCTATAAGGAATAAAAATAAGCTAAAGAAAGTACTGCATCTTAAAAAAAGAAAGCTAGAAGTTCTCTGCCTCTTATAAATCCCTTTCAGTGGATATGTTAGTGTTTTATTGATGTTAAATTATATTGAACATACAAACTATGTGAAAAACAAACACAGAGGTGGTTGAATGGTGAGAAAAAAAATGAAAACAACCATTAAGTAATTGTTTGCTTGGTGTAATTCACTTTTCCTTTTTTCCTTCAAACTGCTTTTGAGATACATTTGTAGGTAAATTTTATAGCCTCTGCTACAAATTTATGGCTTAGTAGTTCCTATTTATAAATTTCCTAAATCATATTTCTGGAGTAAACTTAATGGGCTAAAAGGTTTTTTATGGTTTCCAGCTGCGCATGCGTATAGACTACTGGTGTCTCTATAATGATCCCTCACTCATGAAATCCATGAATAAAAATGAGAATCCAAAGACATTTATTAGGATATAATTGGAGTAGAAAACACTATATTTTAGTACATGTATGTTTAGATTCTGTTCTTTACTGTGTTTGCAAGATTTAAGACAATGCTCCCTCCTGAAAATGCTGGGCAAAGTCTTCCCTGAAGAGGCATAACTCATGTCTGGAGGGTTCTGTGAGACCAGGTATGATTACTTGTAGGAAAACCAAGGTGACTCCTTTTTGCATTGATGCCATCTAGGGTCCTTGACTGGTAATTGTACCACCACGGTCCTCATTGTTCCTTTCATGTGCATTAACCTGCACTCATGATCTATACAAAACTCTATTAATCTTAGTAGAACAAAATATGTGTAACATGTATCTTTGCCCTCCCCCCATACCTGATGTCTTTAGTCTTACACAAGAAAGATGACACATAAGCAGGATATATGAAGACCCCTGTCAAGAGGCTATTGTGGATTCTGCCTTGACTTGAAGTCCTGTCCACTGGCTTTGGCATGGAGGACCCTGATTATAAGTGACCCTTAATAACCTTTAAGTGTGATTAATGGACATGACTTCTTTGTTGTTCAGTTTGGGGGAAATTATTTGTTTTTGCAGCTGCATGTTGCTCTAACTCTTTGTTCAGGTGTAAGAATTCTCCTTGGGGTCTAGCTGTCTTAGCATCATCTCAAAGGAATATACTCAAGTTGACCTGGGGGTGCTGAGAGCAAAAATGTGAAGTTAATGAGATTCAGGAAATATTGGGCCATGTGCATTGGGCAAGTCAATTCACTTGCTTGAGCCTCTGTCTCTTTTGCATAAAATGGAAGATTATAGTAATAATAATCTATAATAATATAATCTATAGTAATCTATAGTAATAAAGCCCTCTCTAGCTCTGAAAACTAACAATTCTATCTTATTTTGTATAAACATAATAGAAAGAATTAGAAACAAGAATGGTGTTCTAAAATACCATGCATTTCATTTTTACTTCTAGGCAAGGGTTCTACCTAAATCACTTTGGACAGATGCTTCATGTAAGCTGTTCTAAAAAGATCTCTAGGGCCCATTATTGATAATTCCTTCTGCCTTTTAACTCTACCAGAAATTGATAGCTATACCATGTCTTGAATGCTGTAGTTATTCAGTAACTACTGCCTGATGGTGGTGGTTATAATCTACCTGTTGGCGTTTGTGCTGCAGTCAAACTCCATTTTGTTATGTTTTGTTTTCAGTAGATTCAGAAAGTAAAAATAGTTACTAATAACAGGTGGGCCTAATTGTATACATGAATCAGAGAAAATGATGACTTTTTTCCTCCTGTGGTCCATGGCTCTTGGAGGGGATTTGATTGTGTCTGTATGTCTCAGAAACAGTCATATGAACAAGACAATACAAGTGCTGAGTGGAGGAATGCTCAGGGACCACATGTACAACCCTGGTTTTCTCATTCTAAAAATGGTTTTTAATACCTTTGTAATTTAATGAGCAAATGCATGTGAGCACTATCATGATCTGTAGATAGACACATTATGACTTTATTTCTAGTTGTATTGACTAATCTGAGCTGGTTTCCCTTGTACTCTTCCCCAACTACCATTTGACCAATAAATTGACTGTAGTTAGAGGACAATTTTATACTTTGCATAGAAGATGTAATCAGTTCCCATTAATTCAAGTTCTAACTGAGCATTTATGCCTGAGAATAGGACATAATAGTGATACAGGATATTATACCCTGTGTATAGGACAAAAAAGAAAAAAAAGGATGTATAATTGTCCTTTCTTCAGGGAGTTTACATCTTCTGGAATTAGGAGAATTATGGCTCATTCATGAAAACAATGACAAGCAAGGCAGAATTAAGAAAAACAGCTTTGTGCCTGTTTCCTTGAGTTCCCCAGGTCAAGTTCTCAGAGCTCCTCATGCTTTTGTGAACATAGCATACTCTTCTATGATCACATTTCTAACTTTAAGTTGTCATTATTTTTTATCTCTTTCCCTGACTAGATGATAAAATTCCTAAAGAGTAAGGTGCATATTTACTCATCTGTCCCTCAGTATCTAATACAACATCTATTGCACTTAAGTTTGATGAATTAATGAATGAAAGGTGATTCTGAAGGGGGAGTATATTCCATGTACAAATGATCCAAAGACCACTTAGAAGAACCTGTCACACTATTTTTTTTTGTATTGATTTGTTTGTAACCTGAACTTTTTCCATTTGGTGTATATGTTGCAATGTTCATGTTATATGAATTCAGTAGTGCAATTATGTATTTGTAATAGAGATTAAAAGTTGGCTTCAACTCTCATAATACTTCTTCCATTGAAAGCAAATCTGTGCTGGCTCCATGACTGCGTGTCCAATAGAATATTATCAAATTGACACTGAGTTTGTATGACTGATTCTTAAGAGACTGGTAGCTTCCCCTTCCTCCATCAGAGAGAATTCATACATGAAATCTGGAGTTGCCATGTAAGAAACAGAAGTACCCCATTGAAGAGAACTTTCAAAAGACACTGAGGTCTCATGGAGAGAGAGAGAGGTCCAACTGATCCAACTTGTAATATCCCCTCTCAAGGCACCTGACTTGAGGGCAAAGTGGTCTTGGATCCCCTAGACCTGCATGGCTGAGTACTACAGAGAGACTCCAGTCAAAGTAGAAGAATTGCCCAACTCAGTCCTACCCTAAGTCAGGACCAACACAATTGTGAGCAATAGTAATATGGTAGTTGTTTTAGGGTACTAAGTTTTGAAGTAGTTCGCTGTATATTAACAGATAACCAGCACTATATATAGGTGTTATGCCTCTTTTTTTTTTTTTTAAACCAAGGGCAGAGGTGGTGACCATGATGAGATGTGAAAGTAAGAGTGTATTAATGTGGTGAACGTATTTGAGAAAAACTTGGTGTTACTATTTACTGTAAGGTTAGCAAAGATAGATCTATATGGATACTACACTGTGTAGTCAATCTTAGGACTGTTACATAGGCAGTTTCTAATACTGTTAATTGTTTTTAAGTTCTGTATAATCAGAGAAATGGAAAGAGAATAGCCTTCAAAGTTAGCAGACCTAGGTTTAGGATCTGCAGTCTCTAGGCTGTAGGACTTGATTAAGTTACTCAAACCCTCTGAACTTCAGTTTCCTCCAGAAAAATAGGGTAGATATCTAAATTAGATTGAAGAATTATTTGGACCTTATTAGTGGCCAATAAATTATAACTTATACTATAATTATTTTTTCTGACATTTCGTTGACATATCAAGGTTGCTAAAGCAAAGGGCTTAAATTCAGCAAACAGAAGCCTATTACTAGAAAAGGAGCATGGTTTGTTACTATATTCTTATCTCACAAATATTTTTGGATTAATGCCTGCACATACTTGAAATATAGCCATGAGTATTTTTGACCAAGACATCTGCTTCAAATAGGAAAGAGGTGGTTGAGTTAATTAGTTTAGAGTGGCTTCTCATTTCAGTCCAACTTCACCCCAGGATGAATTATAATTTTAGCTAGACAAATGGTAAAGAATTTTAAAAGTGTAATCTTTTGTGTGTTCAATGGGCAGGACTACTACTATCAAATATTACACATCTGCTATCACTAAATATCTGGTCACACTTCTGTGGATGTACCATTTCTTTGTGAATGATGAGGATGAATAAATTTTTCTGTTTCAGGTCATAAAAATATAAAATTGTATTTTTTCAGAGCTATATTATGAATTAAAGATGGTAGCTTCTGAGTACTAAATTGTGACATGAGGAAAGACTACATCAAAGGAAGTCCTTGTAGGCAATACCTTGTCCCTAAGTCAATCAATATAAACTTATTATCTTTTATTGTGGTGAGAAATACATAACATAAAATGTAGCATCTTAATAATCTTTATGTGTACAATACAGTCATGTTAAATGCACATTGTTGTGCAATAGAGCTCCAGAATTTTTCGTCTTGCAAAACTGAAATTTTATGCCCATTGACATATACAACCCTGTTCTCTTTCTTCTTTAGTCCCTGGCAACTATCAAAATCATTCTACTTACTGTTTTTAGACAAATGTATTATTTTTATACCCAAGCTTTCACCATTTAATTGTTTTCTGGTGTCTATAGATGTTACCTCTTTTCTTGTACTTTCTCCACTCATGTCTCTAGAGCTTAACTTTAGTTCCTATATTGACTTTATCATGCATGTCAGTAACTGTCCAGTTATGTGTTTTGGATAGTCTCATGATTTTGCTTTCCAGAACAATATTTTTAACTGTTTACGACCTCACTCTTGATGGCAATGTGTCTCAGAGTTTCAGAGTATTTTACCATGTTATCTTTGAAAACTGTCCATTTGGAACTCTGGGCTATCAGCTACCTGCAGGCGTAGTCTGAGGCCATTTCTTGCAGCCACATATTAACAGATAGATTGAAGTTAGAAGTAGTTAAGCCTAATAGAAGGTTAAGCATATGGAATCCTGTCTGACTATCTGCTTGATGGAGAATAATATGATCTCAGCACCATTTCAGGGTTTTCAATCATTTAAAATAGATGCTATGTTTGATACGGTAGTCAATCTCCATCAAGCATATTCAGAAAACCTTGAATCATTCAATTCAGCAAACCTCTGCTTATAATCATTCAATTCAACAAACCACTGCTCATGTGGCACTCATGATAGCAATTTGAGTGATGAGCAAGCTTGGGAATGACTTTGTTCCTATTGAGAACACTTCCCCTGAATGTTTGAAGGTTGATGAACTTGACCCAAATCATTCAGGAGCATGTCAGGTGCTTGTGGTCAAGCTGCTGATAATTTGTTACATTTTTATGTTATGGAGCTTATACTTCTTCCATGATTCCTTATAACAAACTCTTCAAGATGTAGAAAATATGTACAGAATGTTCTTTTGTAAAAGGATTGTTTTTTCAAGGGTCTTTATGAGTTCATCTTTCTAGACAGGAGGGGTACTTTTTTTCTTGGGTCTTAGCCTTACAGAACCATTTGATTTTGGTAGTCAGCATTGTATATAATCTAAGTGTAGATTAAAGTCCCCATTAGTCACCCAAGAAAACATTTGGTTGTCTAATTTACTGGTTGTCTAATTCTACATTTTTTTCAAATCAGGTTGCATAAGAAATACCTGGTGAAGAACTACAAAAAGTATTGTGTATCTATTGGGCCTAATAACCTGCTTTTTCAACCAGGCACTTTATGATCTAGGCAATTTGACATATATAATAATCATCATAGACACTTGGTGCTTTCCATTTTTTAAAATGTTACCACTGACACTATTACTTGTTTGGATAATGGTTTTCAAAACATTGAAGTAGCCACATCCTTTCCCAGCAAAGCCTTCCACTGTCTTTCAACTAGATCTGTCACTTTCAGTCAATGGCATCTCATCATATTGGAACAACTGTATATCCATATGAGTATAAAAAGAACATTTTAATTATAAAAGACAAATTTAATTTCTCTTCAAGTGAATTGTTAAAAAAATAAGCTTTGAGTAAATTTGAAGATGAAATGAGTTTTAGATGAATGGATCACAGTTAATTTTGTTGGTTGTGGTAAAGTCATGGGGATCATGTAGATAAAAATATCCTTATCAGCTTTATATGCTCCAGAAGTATAGATGGTATGTGTTCTGGGAGACCTCACAGTGGCTCTGTCCCTGCAGTGTAGGGTTCTGGGCTGTTTCCCTGGGGCAAGTTGAGCTCCTACCTTTAGTGGCAAACTCACAGCCTCCCAGGATACCATCTGAAGGTGGTGAAACTGGAAGTTAAATTCCCAGATTAAATGGGAATGCTCTAATGCAGTCCAAAAGAAAATGAGAGCTGTCTTTGAGAACCATCGGCCCCCTGATTACTGTTAAGGAAGTAAGGGGGTAAGACTGAGATCTTGGTGAGATTCGCTACCACCCTACAGGTACAGGGAAGAAGCCACAAAAGTCAGTGCTTGCATTTGGCTTATATGTTGTTAAAAGCTGGAGTTGAGTTGTAGAGGTTATTTGTCCTCTGTGATACAGGAAACGTATGTTATCATCTGACAACTGTATAGAAGAGAAAAGAACAAATTGTTAGATTTTGTTTATCCTTGTCCAAGAGGAGACCATGATAGGACTGTCTTATCCCAGAATGGTTTTTGTCTGTTGCATTGTCTAAGCTTCTGAAAATGTTAATAGTTTCTGGGGAGAGTGACAAGAAACAAAACAGAAAAAAAAAATAATTGAGACAAAAGGATTCTCAAAAAGAGTAAGCTGGAATGTAAATCCAAACTGTCTGAGACAAAGATGAATTTAATTCCAGGGATTAGGGAAATGGTGTTGCATCCAATGTTGTAAGTCTAAATTCTGGAGCCCTCAGAAAAACACATCAGAATATTCCTTCCCTTCTTTATTAAATACCCATCCCCATCAACACACATCTATGAGTGTCAGTGGCACTCAGGGCCTACCTGTGCCAGATGCTGTGAAAAGTGCCTAAGAAAAGCACAACATTGATCCCTACCCTCAAGGGCATACCTGCAATGGAAAGCAGCCAAATAATTTTTGGATATTAACTATAAGAACAGGTAGTCTAAAGATGCAAAATATCAGCATTACAGGTAAGTGAAAGGAAGGCAGATATAAATATTCATACTGAATGGACCCATATACAGGTGGAAAATATCAGTTCAACTGGTAGTCATAGGAGGTGGAAATAAATGTATTTTACTGAATGTACCCATCTGCAGATGAGCAGGTATCTTGATGCAAGAAATATCAGCTCATTGGATATGTTCATACAAAAGAGGTACCAGAAAAAAATTTGGACTTGGAATGGTAGGAAAAGGATGTTATAGTAGATTCTAGAGCAATTGGTTTAGCTTTGGGATTGAAGAGCCACTGACTGACCCCTACTAGAATGTGTCTCTTTCTTCTGGGGTCTCTTCTCTAAATGTACATTCCCTTATGCCATTTTCAGTCATTAACATTTTAGCTGAAACTACTCTCAACCAACTAAGGGTTTTTTTTTCTGGGGCTCACTTAGTGTTCTCAAACTCTGAATCCTGAAGACCTGCTCTCACATGTCTAAGTTCTCAAGCTGCTTTTACATTATTTCTTCTAACTGTGGTCTCATCTGAACTTCTGCCATCTCTCCTCATGCCTCCTCACCCCCGTATATTCCTGTTATTTACAAAAAAGTTTCCAGGACTTCACTAAAACCACCTAAAATAAAGCCACCTCAAAGGTGCTTAATAAGTCTTTTTTTCACAACCTCCCTTTCCCCCTAGAACTTTCACTGGATTTGCTTTCCTTAGGTTTGCCTCTTTGTTCCACCTCCACTTACTCTACATATGCGGGGGCTGGCTTGTGGACTGACATTTATTGAAAATGAAAAAACCATGTGTGGAAAACTTATGAATTTTTGCCTCTCCTCTCACTAGTGTAACCCTTCAGAGAGTTCTCCTGTTGCCAAACTGTTCTTTGTGCCACTTTTCATGAGAAAATGACAATCGGCACCTTGCCAAGTGTCCTGTCTCCCTCTTTAGCATGAGAGTAAAATAAATTTCCTTGCCTTCAGAGGAAGCCTGATTAACATTAATAAAATAGTCACTAAATGACTCAGTTAAGCTGTAGGAACCTCCTCTGTTTTCTTCAGGACTAGAGGTCAGAATGTTTTTGAAGGTTAGTTGCAAGGCAAGTTGCGAGGTAACTTGGTGTTGAGTATGATGAGTTTCATTATTTATTCAGAAGTCTTTGGATGACTAAGTGCTGGTTTTGACATGGTCAGTGACCCAGGGCTGTTATGAGGCCATGTGAGAGCAGATCAAAGCTTAGTAAGTCTTGCCCTTCTCTAAACTTGTAACCTGCAAAGAACTCTTCCAAGTCCTGATGACTTGTGTGGAATACTCTCCTTCAAGGTTCATAAAAATAATTTTTTTGAGGAAAGGCTAAAGTTATAAGAGTAGGATAACTTCCTGATTTTTTTTAAAGGAAGTTTAATTTTATACTCTCGTAGTTGAACAAGCTTCAAGCAAGGGTGACCTAACTAGGTGATCGTGGATTCTGCTGATGAGTAGCTATGTGACCTTTCTGGACATAGGTTTACTCATCTGTAAAGTGGATGGAAGAATATTTACCATGCCCTGCCTATTATTCATATTAAAAATTACTTATGGACTGAATGTGTCCTACCCAACCCAATTCACATGTGATACCCTAACACCCAATATGAAGGTATTTAGAGGTGGGGCTTTGGAATGCCTGATATGGGGGTTCAAACCCTTTGCATCCTAGGGATTTTTTTGACTAGACTTTCACTTCTTTCTCAGTTGTGGGTCCATCTGGTGGGATTTATGGAGTGATTGTGTCTCAGCTTCTCCTACTTATTTGATGTGGTTTCTGTTGCTTGACTGATACGCAGTTTTCAGGTTTTTCTTTTTTAGAGGAAATTGTTTAATATGTTCTTGCTTGCAGACTGGGTGTGCCAGTGAGAAGAGGTGAGTTCAAGATCTTTGTTACCATCTTGAAAAGCAATCAAAATTCTCTGGAGTTTTTTTGGACATAGGTTTACTCAGCTGTAAATGGATGGAGGAATATTTACCATGCCCTGCCTATTGTTCCTATTAAATTACCTGTGGGAGGTAATTAGGTTTAAATGAAGTCATGAGGGTGAGGCGCCATGATGGGATTAATGTTCCAGTAAGAAGAGGAAGAGACCAGAGTTCTCCCTCTCTGCTATGTGGTGCAGTCTCCAAGTGTGATTTCCAGACCAGCAGCAGGATTGCCTGGGATCTTGTTAGAGATGCAGATTCTCAGATTACTGCAGATCCACTAGTTCAGAAATATTGGCATTAAGGTCAGCAATTGGGGTTTCATGTATTCTTCAGATGATTCTAATGAATGCACATTTGAGAACAACTGCTGTAGATCAAGTAGCTTCCTGTTTATGAAGTTGAGACAACTGGCATTTATGTAAGCAAGAACTAGTGAAATCTGAGTAAAAACAAACAAACAAACAACAAACCCTGTATAAATCAGTCCTAATTTTCCTTCAAACTTTTTTTTTTAAAGATTTATTTATTTATGCATATAAGAGCTGGGGTACCGGCCAGAGATGTGAGGGGTGAGAGGATTCACCAGCAACAGAGTGGGGAACAGAACAGGCAGACTGACTGAATACCCTGCTGAGGGGAGCAATGGGCGAGTCAGGAGAGGTCTGCTGCACCATGTGGTTTCTCCCTGGCTGGCTGGAGATCAAACTAGTGCTGCAGAGGCTGTGGATTGCTTCATAGTGCAGTGCTTAACACCTTGCGCCACCAGGGAGGCCTCCTTCAAACTTTTGTGGAAGAAAAGTTTGTATTTTTTATTACATTAAAGAATGTTAATTAACAAGTTCCTATAGGATTGACAATTGGCTCAGAGTTTTAGCTACATTTTCTGAATTCTCTCATTCACTAAAGTTATGTGCTATTTTTATTTCCATTTTACAGATGAAAAGACAGAAGGATTAAGAATCTCATTAAAGGTTTTGGAGTTAAGTGACAAACCGAAATTTTAACCTAGGGAATTTCACAAAAATGATCTTGGCTTTCTTAACTACTAAGCTGTATTATACAGATTCTTAATTTCCCATTATGCTCTCCCTGTGTGAAGGACTGTGGTCCATGAATGGCTTGGTAATGTATATTGATTAGTGTTTTTCTGCTATGAATATATTGTAAAACTGGTGTTTTGCCTGTCATTGCTAACTCATTGCTCTTGAATCTCCATAGAATCAACAATTTCACATAGTTTTGTAAGTGGCTGAGTTCAGAGTTTAATGCTAAGTGGACTTCACACATACCATGTTTTAATCTTGCACTTCTAAATTTATGCTTTTCCATCACACTGTAAATCTTTCCTTGTCATAATATGAATGATTTACCATCTTCCTCTCAAGGATATCCTGTGTCATGTTGGTGCCTCGTATTGTATTTTAGGATAAGGGTAAAAATAATGAGACTTGGTGATTTTAAATCAGCCCCAAATTTTGTTTCAGGATAACTATCCAATTTTTTTTCTTGTCTAAAGTTTTCTATAATTGGAAATGCTAAGGTAATGCTATTTTAAATTCCAAGTGTGAAAATATTTCAATAGCATGAAATTCCTCTCTTTGGTGTGTATGAGTGATTGGGTGTGGGTCAAAGAGACTTGGAACATTAATTTTAATTCAGAAATGGTTCCAGAGAGACAAGTTAATTTTCTAAATCAGCCTGGTGAGAGTTGGAGCTTGGAAAATGCACTCAAAGAAAAATGTTTTATACTCTGCTAGAACAATCATGAAGTATTAGACTCAGAAGTAAACTAGACACACCCCTTGGTGACATTTCTAGAGTTGTGGCTGATTTGCCTGAAAATCCCAAGTATCACATCTTTCTGATTCTAAGAAAAATCACTTTTTCATATTTTAATACTGATGAAATTAGAATACACCTTGTTGTTGATATATACACACACACACATACATACATACATATATATGTATACACACACACATATAAGATAGGATGTTAACATGGGGCTTTTACTGAGACTAGAATAGAATATATATTCTTTCTATTTTTAAAGAATATGGTAGCAGAGGGAACCATGACTATTTTCATCTTTTTAATTCTTTATTTTATTTTTAATTGTGGTAAAATAGACCTAATATTTGTCATGTTAATCATCTGTGCATGTGCAGGTCACAGGCGTTAAGGGCATTCACATTATTATGCAACCATCACCTTCATCTCCAGAACATTTGATCATCCCAAACTGAACCTCTGTGCCCATTTAAGTGGTAACTCCCCATTCTTCCTTCCCTCCAGCTCCTGGTAACTGTCACTTTATTTCCTGTCTCTATGAATTTGCCTATTATTTTAATAGGTAATCATCCCATCCCATCCCATCCCATCCCATCCCATCCCATCCCATCCCATCCCATCCCATCCCATCCCATCCCATCCCATCCCATCCCTCATCTGTTCATTAGCCCCGTCAATACCGTATTTAGTTGTTTCATATCCTGACAGAGTCTTAGTTGAATTTAGTCAGTGTTTTGTGTGAATACGTCAAATTGGTCTAAACAATAAGAAAACTTATTTTCTGAGCAGCTGGGGATCGAACCAGCACCGCAGAGGCCGCAGGCAGTTTCGCGACTCAGCGCTCAACCGCTGCGCCACTGGGGAGGACCTATAAAATTTTTTTTTTAATGAAAAACAGAAATAAGTTTATTGAGTGAAAAAGAAAGGTTGCAAAACTAAGATGGTATAAAGCCTTGTATATAAAAATTAAAGCCCCCAAAGTTAATGAGAAGAGCAAAGAGATAAAAAATGATAGCTTCTGGAGTAGGATTACTTACTATGTAATTTTTATTATGTGTAACGTACATGTTGTCTTTTGCCTCTAAGAGGAGGAAAGAAGCATCATGTTACCCCTGCTCTAAAGTTTCACTTTCTTTAAAATTGCTGATTTATTTTTGAGACTTTTGTTTGTAGCTTTATTTTCTTATTTCCTCAAGATTTTTGGTTTATTATTCGAAGGATTCTAGCTAATCTGGAATCTTGAAGATTTACCCTTATTTAACTTTTACAACAAACTTCATCAGATTGTCTCCTAACATCATAACATCTTAACAAAGGCAAGTCATCTCAAAGTGGAATAACAGTCTTCTCCACTGATTCAGACTTTTGTTCTACTTTCCATTTAATGTAATTCTCTGTGCACTATATGAATCTAGTCCTAAAATCCTGAATCGAATAAAGAAAATTCAATTTTGTGATTTAAAAAAAAAAAAAAAAACAAAGCCAGTTCTGCTCCTCTGCCCTTCTCCTGGGTTGGCCTCATCCTCAGCCTACTACAAGATGGCAGCAAGAATTCTAGTAACATAGTTAGTCATGAAAATTGCTAGAAAAAGAAGAGAGTTTTTGTCTTTTCCAGAGACAAATCTGTCTTCAAGATGTCTCTTCTCCTTCCCCAACACTGCTGACTTTTTCACATGTTTCATTGCCTAGTATTTGGGATACATTCTCAAACTGAAGGCAAGCAATGCCTAATTTGACTTGGAACATCAGAGTTCACTTTCTGGATTGCTGATAGAGCAGTTTCTCTGGAAGCAGAGTGCCAAGGAGGAAGGCCCAACACTAGTCAGTATAAAAAATGAATTTTGAAAGAAATCTTCATGACTACCGATTGTTAAAATACATTTTCTTCAAATGAAAAGCTTCACACTAGAGCTAAAAAGACCCTTAAATATTATCCATCCCAAACTCATTATTTGAGAGTTGAGGTTCAGAGAATGTAGGTGATGTCCCCCAAATCCCAATTAGTAGAATCTACAACTTCAAACCTATGAACAATTCCAGTAAATTTCTAAAGCCTGTACTATTGCCTCATTCCGCTATAGCGATGCATTTCTTGATTATGGCAGATGGTCAGACATTGTGAATCAAAGCCAAAGGACAGAGCAAGAGTTTTGGAGGTTCTGACTTCTCTGTGGTATGGACTATGGAAGATATGGACTTTGGGCTACTACCAACTTTTCCTGCAAAAGATCAGATAATAAATACTTCCGGCTTTGTGGCCACAGGGCTTCAGCGCAACTATTCAGTTCCACCACTGCTGTGTGAAAGCAGCTGTAAGCAATGTGTAATAAAAGGGTATGAAGGTCTGCCAGGAAATTTTTGTTTACCAAGACAGGAAGTGGGCAGAATTTGACCTGTGGTCTGTTGTTTGCCGACTCCTGGTTCTGTGCTTCCAAAAGATTGGCTTTCTGGTACACAATTGCAGTTCTGGTACAAAAATGGCTCTGAGGTGAACGAAATGGGTTTCAGACCAGATTCAAGGATTTGTATTTTCCCTGAATCAAAAGTCAAAGGCATGTGGCCTCCACTTTGTTTACATCAGATGGAAACTATTCTTTTTCCAGTCGATTTACTACACCTGGTACATTCAGTATATTAAGCAGAGTCCCATTTTATTTCACTGAACTGATGGGTCAAGCAGGCAAAATTCCATACTCTTTCTAAGGCATAACTTTGTTGTACTTTAGACAGACAGTCCTCAAGGAACCAATCTACCAGAAACTTAGTTTACCTCTACTGTATGTTTCTAACAGCCTAGTCTGAGAACATCTAATTAAATCACACTGAATGAGGGCACAGCTTGCCTTAGAATTAATTTAACCAAATAATTAGGAAACTTCTAAAGTTGTTGCAAAAATTGGTAATAGGAAGTCATTTGCAAATTGCCTAAGCATTCATATTCTAGAAGACACAGGTCAACTATTTTTGGCTGGGAAGTCACACGGTGGGTGCATGGCCTTAAGTCTCAAGGAGAGAAGCAGTGATTTGTATTCAGGAAAACTGCTTGTTAAAACTCAGAAGGGAGGGCCAATCCCTGTTCCACTTCTCAGAGCTATCACTGAGATGGTGCAGAATCATTTAGACTGAGCTGTGTTGGCTGGTCAGACAGAAGCATGCAATGACTTTATCTTTCCAATATCGGTTTGTATCTTTCCAATATCGGTTTGGGCTGTTTCCCTAATTTTCAGTCACTTTTGGAAGTTAAAATAGTCTTAGCTCAGTTCTTAAAGTTGATTCCTGTTCATTTTAAAACCTGTTACATCTTCATTTCAGAGCTTCCCCACTTTCTCCCAGTTCCCTGCAAAACCAGCCAAGACTGGGTTTCTGTCTGGAAAGTAGGAGTATTTGTGGGTGATGTGGTGTACCTTCTTAGCACCCCCTTCCCTAGGCTGCTCCTCTGGTGTCTGGGTGTCAAGTGGCTGGAAGATGAGCCACCTTCTTATATAAGTGCTGGAGGAGACTTGGCTGTCCTCAAAGTCGTATGTGTAGTGACTCTTCCGTGAATGAACGACATCACACAGGAGGTGGCAGGGAACTTTCTCCTCTGGCTGGTGGCGCCCTCTCGGCTGTCTGCTGATTTGTCAGTTCCCTGAAGGTGAGCCTCCACATGCTGGTTCTCTTGGGGTGCCCTTTTGTTTTTGAGACTCCATAAGGCCATCTGGTATGAGAGACCCGACTGAAACGTACCCTCTTCTTTTCTTGTCCCCAGTTCCCACTGTAGGTGGCCACATTGCAGTCTGTTGCTCTTGGATCTCTCAAGCCCAGCAAGAAGGGTCTGCTCATAGATGTGTGAGCAGTGAAATTGTACAGGGCTCTCAAGGCCCCATTCTTGCACAGTAATGCTCTCACAGTGCCTTCTTGAAATTACTTTTTTTGAAGATTTTTTTATTTATGTATACAAGAGCTGGGGTACAGGCCAGAGTGTGTAGGGTGAGAGGATTCACCAGAGACAGAGTGGGGAGCAGAATGGGTGGGTCTCTTGAAATACACTGCTGAGGGGAGCAGCTGGCAAGACAAGAGAGGTGTGCTGTGCCATGTGGGTCAGCTCCCTGGCTGGGGATGAAACTCATGCCACAGTGGCTGGCTGGCAATAGCTTGATAGTGCTGAGACTTAACCCCTGCCCCACCAGGGAGACCCTCTTGAAATTATTAACATTTTATTTGAATCTGTGTTTTGGAAGTGAAGATAGATGGGAAATATTCCAGAACCTTGGTGCCTTGGCCCCTGCATGGATCTCTATCTTACTGCCTCCTGGCTCCCTGGAATGCAGCTTCCCCAATGTTCCAGACCTGGACCCTGCTTAAACTCCATAGCCTCATTCCTTCCTTGCACCCACTGTTGCCCTGGGCAACAGAACAGGTGTGGGGGTGGGGGTGGGGGAAGGGGTTGCCTGCATACATGGGCATGGATTCTTGGGTGGGTGTCTACCCCATGGTGTCTGTGGCAGAACAAGGAGGCATCTGCTCCTGTCCCAGGTGGGCAGGACTGCAACATATCCAGTGGGCAACTCAGCATGACTTTGTGCTTGTCTCCAATCCAAGTAGCAAGCTCATGCTGGCAGGAAAGTTGCAATGTCCAGTTACCCTGGGCCGGATTATGGGCTCTGGGAAGGGGAAGTTGATTTCCTGTCCATGACCTCATGTTTTCATTTGCACTGGACTTCACAAATTATTTATCTAGAGCTGCCAGTAGACCTTCTGGGAGTGTTGGCCAAATAACTTAAGCCACATCAGTAATGACCCCTTCACCCAAGCTGGAAACATGCCTTGTTTTTAAAAATCGTGGGACTGAAGTCTCCCCCTGGTGCTTCCTTTCCTGGCCCTGCCACTTCTCCTGAACCCTCCTTCCCTTTCAGTGGCTGAGTGACTCACCAACTTTCAAGTAACCACCAGGTCTAATTCAGTGTGTGTGCGTGTAAGGGTGGTATTTAGAAGGTCTCCCCTCCCTCTCTATATTGTAAGACAATGTTGGGGGCATCAAAAATCCATAATTTATTCACTTTCTTGGATGGGTTGTCCTCCTCCTACACCCCCCAAGTCACCTCTTCCCTCATCATCCTCTTTCTAGTTTTCTTTTTTTTTTGGATTTATTTATTTATGCATACAAGAGCTGGAAAGTAGACCAGAAGTACGGGGAGGGAAGAGGATTCACCAGAGCCAGAGTGGGGAAAAGACCAGGCAGACTGAAATACACTGCTGAGGGGAGCAGCGGATGAGACAGGAGAGGTCTGCTGTGCCATGTGGGTTAGCTCCCTGGCTGGGGATCAAACTCGCACTGTGGTAACTGGTGATAGCTTCATAGTGCTGAGACTTAACCCCTTGCACCACCAGGAAGTCCCCTTTTTCTAGTCTTTGACCAAGACAGGAAACCATTTCAGCCTTCTTGGATCCTGAGGGATCCTGGGGCTCACCAGCTGTGCTCAGACTCTGCTTTGACCCCTGTTGTTTCCCAGAACCAACTTGGACAGAAACACATCCCCATCTGTCTATTCTGTTAACGAGTGTTCACATGGGCCTTTGGTGTTGCAAGGATTTTTGGTGGAGCCAAGTTGACAGGCTGGTCACTGAGATGGGTCTCCTGGATAACTACATAACAATGCTGTGGACAATCTTGTATTCAATTTCACCCTTTCTTGAACAGCTGGGGCACATACATCTGTCCCCCCTCCCCAGCCCAACCCCCTCTGTCTGTAGAATTCAGCTTAAAATTTCTACACATTTTCTCTTTAAATTTTGTGTATTAGGAACAGTCAAAGATTTTTCTAAGAAGTTTCTAAGACTTTCATAAACAAACTAAGCCTCAGTTGTCTTGTGGACAGGCTGGAAAAAAACAGTCCTGTATACGTTACATGGTACTTGTGAGAAATCAATAGGCTGATGATGGTAAAACCTCTGCAAGGTGGAGAGATACACCCTCTGAATCTCAGTAAAGACAAGCCTCAACCCAGGACTTTTCCTCGGGACTAGAGCTGTTTGAGGATGGGGGCAAAAGAGCAAAGTCTAACCCCATGATGCCAATTTAGACTCAAGATTATAAAGTGGAGTTTTATGGAAATGAGCCACCCAGGTGGCCTGTGGGTATCTGGAGGCAAGGCCTTGGCCATGCTCAGGATGCTTTTTGGCTCTACCTGAAGCGGGGAGAATTCATCTTGAAGCGCTGAGGCTGGTGTATACAGCTCAGGTAACCGTGTTGGAGAAAATAGAACTGGCTGCTTTTATGTTGTGAAAACCTTGGTGTGATTTAAATTTGGTGCCTTTGAAGTCCACCTGGAGTTTCTGTTGGCAAATATTTTAGTGCTTTGATCCTCTCTGAGGTTGCCTCTCCAAGGAGTTCATTCATCTTCCTCCTTTCTCTAATTATTCTTCTGTTTTATCTCCTCACTTTAAAAAACCACCCTCCCCTGACTCCACAGCCTGCCCCCCTCTGTGTGTGCTCAGACTTTGGATTGAGGGGCCTGCAGGTTGGATGGCTGCCCAGCCTCCGCTCTGTGGTGTCTGGGACGGCAGATGATGACAACATCGGGCTGACTTCTAGGGACCCTGCTCCTCTGCTGTTGTTTACCAGCTTCAAATTCCATCTGGTCTTGCTGACAGGAACCTTGACACCATCTGCAAAAATTGGAATAAAGCAATTTTGGTCTGAAGGAAAAGAAAATAACAACTTGAAGCCCAATTGGGATATGTCATATTTACTGCTTCAAAAGGAAAAATGGAAGGGGACATGTGTTAATATATGTTCGCGTGTTCTGTGGACTTCCTGAGGGGACCCATCTAGAGATATAACCTCTGTGCTAGCTGATTCTTTCCCCCTCAAATGGGTAAACAGACTGAAGGAAATTCACGAGCCATGGCAGTACCCTGGGGCGGGTTTTGATGAGGAATTGGTAGTGTTCATACGTATTAAGGTCACCTCCCTCCATAGTACAGCTGGGGTCGTCGTATTTTGCTTGTGTAAATGGCATGTATAAATTATAGTTATGTGCTGTTCTTATTACCCAAAGGGTTCACTTATGTATGACATGAACCTCCACAAATACCTCTAATCCCACTCCGGGCCAAGGGACAATAATAATAGGAACAGGTAGAATTTACACTGTGCTAACCAAGTGCCCTGTACTGCTGTGAAGACTATAAATATTAACTCACTTAATTCCCACTGCCCTAGAGGGTAACTACTGCTATTATGCCAGTGTTACATGTGAGGAGGTTGGTGCATAGAGAAGATAAGTCAAAAACATTGAGGATGCCCAGGAAGTGGAAGAATCAGGATGCCAACCAGGCTGTCCTGCTGCAGTCCGCAGGGTGAGGACTGGCCACTGTGCTCCAGGAGGTCACTAGATACTTCACGCAATATGTTTCACATTTGTCCTCATTTAGGACTACGGGCTGGTCCTCCACCACTTGCTGTACCCATCTGTTCTCTTTCCCATACTGGCTCTGAGAGACTTACCCTTTATGAACTGCCTTTAATGAACTGAATCTCTGAGCTTCCTGGCCTCCAATTTTCATTTGGGCTTGGCCAATAGGAGGTACAAGGAAGAGATGAGAGTCTGGCCATTGTTGGCTGTGGGGCCCCTCTGTGAGCAGTAGCTGTCTGCTTGCTGGGTGACCTCAGTGCTGCTCAGGCCTAGTAGCACTGCTGTCTGTACCTGGATTCAGACCGAGGGAGCTGAAACCTGTGAACGTCCTGATGCTTCGCCATCAGTAGGGCTTTCCTGAGTCCTCCCACACCTTTGTAGAAAGCTCTTCATTAAAATTTAACACTTCTAGTATGTCGTCTATTTCTACAGAAATTCTGATAGATCGAGGCTTCCTCGGGGAGGCACCTATTTCCCCCTAGTTGGGGCTCCAGTACTCAAAAACACTTGCTTTTTTTAAGAATGATTATGTAAAAAGAAAAATGAAAATAAGAGTGAAAACATATGCAGGGCCAGGCAGGACCTTGCAGCTTGGCTTAGTGTAGGTGATGATGATGATGTCATACTTGCAAGAAACACTTCGTTCTTTCCAGGTGCTTCTCAACACGTATGCTAAATAGCAATGATAGGTGACACGGAAAGTACTGTGTTCCAGGCAGTTTCCTACAAACTTCTCATAAATTACCTTACTTAATCCTCAGAATAATCCTGGGGGTAGGATTTCTCCTTGTTATTCTCCTGTTGTAGATGAAGAAACACAAGTTCAGAAAGATCAAATAGCCTATTTCAGCCTGTGTCATTATTGAGTTGTGCAAGTGGGATTTCAGCCCAGAGCTGCTCACTCCGGAGTCCATATTCTTAAGCAACACACAGCGACTCTTGCATCTGAATTTGCTCTTCAAGCAACTTGAGAAGTAGGCAAGGCAGGTATAATTTTCTCTCCTTTGTCACAATGGAGTAAATGGAAGCACAGTGGGTTGAAGTGACTTTTCTAAGATCACAGAAGTAATTAGTCTCAGCTTAAAACTGGCAGAACTGGAGATTAGCAGGACATCTTGCAGCAGAAATCAGCCTTCCATGCTGCTCTAGTTCCTGCAAAGTGCAATGGTCTGAGGGTTAAGAGATAGGGGTTTAAATCCTGTCGGAGATGTTCTAAACACTTAACCTTAAGTAATTCATCCTGGGAGACTTCCTTTCTTCATTTATAACATGGGAGAATTAATTCCTCCTTCACAGGGTAGGTAAGGATGATATGAAGTAGTTATGTACCGTTGCCCATCACAGCAGTGATATATGATACATATGTGATATATGTTAGCATAATGCTTTTTAAAATATCCATACAAGCCATCAGAAGGTAGGGCCTTGGCCTTGGGATAGACACAGAAGCAAAGGGTGCTTAGCTCCTGTCACCCTACCTGGGAGGAGGTGAATCCTGTACATTCACAGTACCTTCCAGGGAGGCCTGCGTAGGCAGGAGAACTTCTTCACCCCTGAGCATGGACTGACATCTGCCCTGTGGTGTTAAAGACTCTGGGTTTTGTATCAGTATGAAGGCTTTATTTTCATGATGTGCTTTACAGCAAAAGCCAACCATGAATCTGACACTTAGCCAGGGCGCACCTGGAGGCCAGGCTTCCTTTGATGTACCTTAGATACATGTACGTAAGGACAGTGATTTTACAAACAGAACGACCATCTGTCTTGGTGATGCCTTGATTGGAATGGTGTTAGGGTCTGTTTTCAAGTGAATTGCAATGGAGGCCTTTTGTCATTTCTCTGAATATAATCTTTTCGGTCTGAAAGTTGTTATTTGGGTATTTTCCCCCCTCTCTAAATGGAGAGCTTGTAGTTTACATGCTCAGTGGGCTATGGAATGGGGTTGGCCCAGAGGCAGAGACCTGGTCTGTGGGCCCCAGGCTGGTGCACAGAAGTATAGTACGATATATTAAATCCTATGGGAGGCTGTGTACAAGATAGATACACTGAGTTCTTTAGAAGTAACGTTGAAAACAGATGTATTCCCAAAAAGTGAATATATCATCCACATAAGTTATTTTCCTTGCTGCAGACCAGAATAAACAATTATAGTAAAGCCCCCTATAGCCAGGATGCTTGGGGAGTGGAGTATTTTGTTTACTGGGATTTTCCAGTCCACTGAGAGCTCATCTGACATTGCTGGTTGTGAAAATGCAACGTAAACATCGTCACCACTAAACATATCCTGCAGCTCCACCAGGTGGCGCTATGTCTCCAGGACGGCAGCGTTCAAGTCAATTTTTAATCCAATTTGAATTCGCGGCGTTCTTGTAATCCTGACACTTTCCTCACTTTTTAGGGAAGATGTGTCTGGAACATATTAGTCACTCAACACACATTCGCTGCAGAAATGTTAGATGAGAAAGTCAGTTTTTAAGGTTTTTGTTGAAAATGAGAGATCACCAGAAATTTGTTCAAACTAAAACTGAAATTTCCAGGGCAGGATTCAACACATTTTTTAATGCTTGTTTCAGAAGGACAAAAAAATAAAAAAAAAAAATAGGATTCGTAGTTCAGCCCATAGTTTTGTCAGATGAATTTTGCAAACATCAGAAGGGGCCGTGTGACTGGCTGTTGCCTTTGCTCAATTATATTCCTGGATTTAATTTTTCTAAATTAGAAGTAATACAAGCTAATAGTAAAACTATAGAACGCATCTAGCTCTCTCTAGAAAAGTGACTCCCTCCTCAGCTCCTTATCCAGATACCTCTTGTCCAGTTCTTTTGCTCTGAATGTACAAGCATGTTTATCTACTTTATCTCACTTTATAGTGGGAGGCTAAATATAAAAGCGGATGGAGCCAGGCTATATGTAAAAAATAGAACCTTGACCTCTAATCTGTGGCAACCAGCCCAGGAGCGAGCCTGTTATCTCTAAATGAAGCGTGTAGGGCGTCAGACCATTATCTCAAACTCTAGCAATCAGTCCAGGAAGCAAAATAACTTACTAGTCAACCCCAAACAGGTAGGACTTGATTAATAACTGACAATGACTCTAATTTCTGACCTAGCCTCCCACTTTGGATTAATCAGAGAAAGTCAAATATGCACCCCTAAACACTGGCACAGGATCCCCCACTCATGGTTGGCCTGCCTACAGCTTTGCTTTGCTAACAGCCTCCAGTCAGGGCACCTGAAGTCCTCTCTTTACAGTTTCTGTTCTCCCAGCCTGGAGTCCACCAAACACCCGCCGTGGCGCCTGACTCCGCTGTTCTAGTGCTTTCTAAATAAATGGACTTTGCTTCTTTTCTTGCTAGTTGGCTTTCATTTCCTTTCACACTGATACGGTTCTTTAGTGCCATGTATTTGAGGGCGTACTGCTTGAGAGGGTGGGTACAGACACAGCTCCAGCCCACAGGACGCTTACATCTTAGTGAAGTTGGGAAAAAGTAAATATGTTTGTAAAGTAGTGGCGGGAAATGCTATGTGCTCTGAAGAGAGAACAGGGTTGAAGGGTTGAGGATGGCAGAAGGTGCTATCTGAGTCCCCTCTGGGGACCTGCCATCTGAGTAGTGACCTGGGTGAATGAGGTGGGTGAGCACAGGGCTTCCCGGGGGTGTCCTGAGGACCAACCGGGCAGCCAGGGCAGGGACCCGTGTTGGGAGCGGGTTGTTTTACTGTGGGAAATACAAGATGTTCCTGTCTTGGTGAAACAACATGAACTGAAGCAGTTTTCAGACTTTTGGTTGTGACCCACAGTCACATTTTACTTTATACCCCAAATACACAACACACATGCTTGGTTCTTGGTTGAATTGTGTTCCCCCCACCCCCCAAAAAAGTGTGCCTCCTAACCCACTGCACCTCAAAATGTGCCATAATCTGGGAATAGGGTTATTGCAGATGTAACAGATGTTAGGAGAAAATCATAGTGGAGTAGGGGGCGGGTCCTTCATCCAAACTACTGGATGGAAGAGACAGAGGCACAGACATACGTTAGGGAGAAGGTCCTGAGAGATGAGGCAGAGATCGCAGTGCTGCAGCTGCAAGCTGAGCAATGCCAGAGATTTCCAGTAACCTCCAGAAAGAAGCTAGAAGAGGCAAGGAAGGATTCTTCTATGTTTCAGAGGGTGCATGGCCCTGAGGACACTTAAATGTCCACTGTCTGATTGTGGTGAGAGTTTCCTGGTGTATACCTATGTCAAAGTTCACCAAATTGTACATTGTATTATTTTTATATTAATGTTTTCTTACATCATTATAGTCCCCATAGTTCTCCCATCACATCACCCATGAACCATCACCATATTTCCTTGTGTTCACCCCTTTCCCCCCACTTTGCTCCCCCACCCCTGCCTTGCTCTTTGCCCCAGTTCCATGGTCAACTTGCTGGTTTTGACTTTTTCTTGACCTTTTGTTTGGTTTTTCTATATTCCAGATATGAGACCATTGGTATTTATCCTTTTCTTTCTGACTGATTTCAGCCAGATTGTACATTTTATTTTCACTTTTAGTTTTTTTAAAAGATTTATTTATTTATGCATACAAGTGCTGGGGTACAGGCCAGATGTGCGCCAGATGTGCGGGAGGGTGAGAGGATTCACCAGAGACAGAGAGGGGATCAGAACAGGCAGACTGACTGAAATACACTGCTGAAGGGAGCAGCGGGCGCGACAGGAGAGGTCTGCCGCGCCATGTGGGCACCTCCTGGCCTGGTGGGATCGAACCCGCACTGCAGAGTCTTCAGACAGCTTCACAGTGCTGCACTCAATTGCCTGTGCCACCAGGGGAGGCTCAGATTGTACATTTTATTTTATTTATTTTTTTTAAATGCCAGAGATAGATTGTCTATTAGTTGTGCTTCAAATATCTCAATTTTATTCAGTAAATAATGTGACAGAAATGACATGATGTCTGTGACCTGCTCTAAAATATTTCTTGGTGGAGAATAAATAGGTAGAACTAGAGAATTAGGGCTGGCTAATCGTTGATAATAACAGAGAGTTGGGCACAGGGTTCATTATCCTATTCTACCGATTTTCATATTTGTAAGTTTTCATAATATATGAAATATATTGTAGTTGAGCTCTGTACATACTAAATTTGTGCCTCTTCTGTATTTCATCTAGTATGGGCACTGAAAGTGGAAAACAATGTAAGAATTTGCAACTGTTCTGATGCGTACTATCAACTTGTTTTAAAAGTGTCTTTGGATTTCTCTTGAGACTGGAACATGCTAGCTTGTGATTTGTTGTCTAGTTTTTTAGTTGGAATAGAAATAACATTCAAGGAAAGTTTATACTGAAAAGTTACAGCATTTCATGTTAATGTCCCTAAATATCTGTAATTAACTAAAATGAGTCAGAGTTTTCTGAAGCTTTTTATTCTTGTTGTCAGAGTCTTTATGCAGGCAGCTTTGAAGCGGAGTTTATGTCATTTTCTCACTGTTCCTTTTGTTTCTCCTCTAAAAAAATGTCATTTATTTGAAAACCCTGGTTATTCAAGTTTTGAGTATTCAATTGAGCATCTAAATAACCTGTACATTATGAAACCTTTAGTATTCCAAATTCTTTACAGAAATATATTTAATTTCTCTGAAAACAAGTGGTGCATACTATTATTATTCTATTTATATTTGATTAAACTGAAACACCTAGATTGAACTAACTTGCCCAAAGTTATACTGTTGGAATACAGATTCAGGCATCTGACTCCCAGAGTCCACAGTCTTCTATCACTGAGTTTTACTTCTTTTGTACTTAATTCTCAGTGAATGGAACCAAGGATATAAAACTTGGAATCCTCTTTTGTTACTTTGATACTGTGTAGATATACATAGCCAGTATAGTTTCCTCAGTTAAATGATTTTTTACAAAGCTTTACACACAATAAGCACTATGAAGGAGAGTTGCTTTTCTGTTGGTTTATGCTGATGCTTACCAGTGAAATGAAATGCTACTTATTTTGGAGCCAGATTACTGTCTGGAAGGTGGGGTTTAATAGGGTAGTGTCTTTATGAACCAGGAAAAGATGTATTAGGGTAGATGAATTTGGAATGTCACCATCTCTGGTGCTGAGCACAATGGCATGAAGTCATTGTGGGTTCTTACTCTGGGAGGGGAGCAGAGAAGTGACCTTCTGGGACACACAAGCCCTTCTGCACAGGACAGTACACTGGCTAGCAGGGGGTTGCTTGGGTTTCACCCTCTACTTCCCCTCGTGGCTGGGGCTTCTATGCAGTGTTCACATTGCATCCCCTTAGATGCCTTTCAGGAACTTACCCTTTCTAGGTAAACAAAGAGTTAAAAGAACATTGCATTATCCCATGTAAATTTCAGGTGTGTATACACTACATGAAGTTCACCAGCAAAAGTTCAATTCTATCCCTCATCATACACTTGACCACTTTGTCCCAATTTGTCTTGCCTTCCCCATGCCCTTCTAGTAACTGCTGATTGGTCTTTAGTCCAAAAGTTTATTTTTGTTTGTTTTAGCTCAGTTGTTTGTTTTCTCTATATATCACATGTAAGTGAAATTATATGATGTTTGTCTTTCTCTGTCTGGTTTATTTCACTAAGTATAATAGGTTGGTTTTGATCTTAGAGGAAAAGCTTTGACGTTTTCATGATTGAGTGGTTTCATAACTGTGGTTTCTCATCTATGGCTTATGTTGAGGTATATTATCCTATACCCGTTTTGTTGAGAATTTTTATCATAAAAGGATGTTGAATCTTGTCATATGCTTTTTTCTGCATCTGTTGTGATGATAATAAGCATGGTTTTTGTCCTTTTGTTGATATACTAGTTCACGTTTATTGATTTGTGTATGTTGAACCATCTTTGCATCACTATAAGAAGCCTCACTTGATCAAGGTGTATATGATTCTTTTAATGTATTGCTGAATTCAGTGTGCTAATTTTTGAGGATTTTGCATGTATGTTCAGATGGCTAGATATTGGATCAGAAATATTGGTCTGTAGTTTGGTTTTGATATTGGTCTTTGGTTTTGGAATCAGGGTAATGTTAGCGTCTTAGAATGTGTTTGAAAGTTTCCCCTCCTTTTCAATTTTATGGAAGATAATGACTTAAATATCAAATAATACCAAATAATCAGAAATGCACAACTTTGTTTTTTTTGAAGCATAACTTTAAAGTAAAATTCATTTTTTAAAAAAAGGTTTTATTTTTGTGTAGAAGAGCTAGAGTGGAGCTCAGAGGTGTGGAGGGGGCGTGAGAGGATTCACCAGAGACAGTGGGGAGCAGAACAGTGGATCTACTGAGATACACTGCTAAGGGGAATAGTAGGTAAGACAGGACAGGTCTGCTGTTCCATATGTGGGTCAGCTCCCTGGCCAGGGATCAAACTCGGTCCATCGAGGTGGTAGTGCTGAGCCTTAAACCCCTAGGCCACCAGGGAGGCCCTAAAATCCATTTTTAACAGCATTTTATAATCCATTATTCTTGGAGTTGTACTCAGTGGTTTGGGAATGCACTGAACCAACACATAACTACAGAGTTGAAAGGAATCATCAATGTATATTGTTCTAAAAAATCCCCATCAAGTTAGGGTCAGGATTATTGTTGGGCAGTTGCAGCTACTAGTTTTTATTTCTAATGGATTCAAAATAGACATGTAGAATTTACCTTTTGTTCATTCCCTCCGATAGCCTGAATTTTCTAGTCAGAAAATTCAGACATAAAGTACTGCAGTGTTTCTCTTCTACTTCACATTTTTTCCCCCTTGGAAATGCCTTCATGTTTCAAAGAACTAGTGCACAATTGACCTTTTTGGATCAGCGTGGTCCTTGTAAGTGGCATCTGCCTGTGTGGCCAATTTCCCTGCCATATTACAAAATCCCTGAAAGCATATTTTATGTTTAAAAACCTCTTTACACATCCAAACAGCACTAGCATAGTGCCTTACACCTAACATGCAGATATGTGCCAAATGGTGGGAAATTCTTCTCTTGCTCACGAATGTGAAAACTCATTAAATGGGAGAGTAAATGATTTTTTTCCCGTTCTCTAGAAAAATGACTTTTTCGGGTAAAAATTTCTAATTGGTTGCTTTTTTGGCCTATTTCACTGTTTCTTCCCTCTTAAGAGTTTATTTTTAGTTCCTGAGCTATTTTCACATTTCCCATCATGGCCCCTTTTTTTCCATATAAATATATATATATATATACTCTTTATTACTACTTGCTATTTACAAGTTTCTCCCACTCAAAACTCTTGATGTTAATATTGGAACCGGTCAGTCACTGGTGTTGTCATTTTATCAGAATAGTATTATGTGCCCAGGGGAAGCCCAATGGCCAGATGACAGCTCCCTCCAGCCATTTCACTTTCTTAGATTTATTTGGAATAATATAGGGTGACTTTGACAGTACAGGTGACTTAGGAAAAGTCACCAAAGGTGAATGAAGTTCTTTCTCATTCTTACTCTTAGGAAACATTTCTGTCACCTTCCTATTACTTTTTATTACCCCACTGTGAGGTTTAGTGTCAATGTTTAGCTAAGTTGCAGTCAAATTACTCTGATCTGAGACTTCCCAAATAGTCAGTAAATAAGGATTTTTTCTGATAGATTCCCAAGCTATTTTTTTTTTTCTTTTTTGGCAGTGGTCTCTCTTCCCCCATCTCTCCTTTCCCCAAGCACTCAGTGCTCTTTTTAGTATGGTGCTTTTGCTTGTCTTTGTAGCCTCTTGTGCCCTGGGATTGCCTCCTGAGGCAATGTAGAATTTTCTACATTATTTAACTTTTCCTCCTCCTCTCTCTCAAATGTGTAAGTATGTTGATTTGCCTTCACGTAGAAACACAGATGCATCCACCCTTTGCTCCCTGATGACTTAGGCCTTTAAGGGAATGTGTTTCTATGTTGAAGTTTTAATACGACTTCATGGGTGAGCAGTTAACTAGAGACTGTATAAAAAAATTTGCAAACATGAGGAAAGAAACCAGAGGTGAGCGAAGCTTTGTTATGCATGGACCAAATGGGAAGCCACAGAGCTACAAATATAGAGTGGGTGGGTCTTGTCCTCATACGTGCATAATTTAGGTATAATTCCTTTGTGTAACCAAAATCTGATTTTCCTTTGAGAACTAATCAATGCACTGTAGGGCTAGTGTTTGAACAGTTCTTTAAAAGTGTGGGTCTAATCATTTTAACTTCCTGAATTGGTGCACACACCATTTTTTCTGGCTCATTAAATAAGGTGAAAGCCCACTCTCTAAAAGGGTGTCACCTCAGAGACTATTTTCTGTGTTTTTATTCTAGAAGGATTTGTTGTACTCAGAATTTACTTCCTGAGCTTTTCATGCAATCGAAAGGTATCCATTGTGAGTAATTTGATCCCTGTGAATAATTCTATCCTTGTGCCTGAAATTATAAATTAATGTCAGCTAATAGACGGTGATTTATTGGATATAGCTCAGTAACATCACTCTTTTTACTTTATTGAAGTCAAGTTTGCTAAGCTCTGCCAATGCTCATGGAGTTTCTCTGGGGCATAGCTGTAGCCTACTTAGAAATTCACGAGTAAACCCATTGAGCCACAGTGCAGTGGTTTACAATTCAGTTACAGGGACATTGGTGAAAAGGCACATTTTATCCACCCTCTGACATTTAACAGAGAATTTTACTAGAGAAGCAGCAAAATACCATATCCAAGTCTTGGGTAAGCCCTGTGATGCCCTGGCTTCTCGGGTACAGAATATAAATGGTCATGAATAGAATGAGGCTTCTTTACATTCACCCTACATGATATTTTTACCTCAAGTTTAGTTATTGGATATTTATTCATCACACATGACATGTTCAAGAGAGTTAAAAAGGGGTGTGTTGAGAGAAGTATTGTTCAAGAGAGTTAAAAAGGGGTGTGTTGAGAGAAGTATTTGATATTTACTAAGAATGTAAACTCCACCAAGGTAGGGGTTGTTAAATTTTGTCCTCCAGAGTCCAGAACATGCTGGATTAGCAGCAAACTCCTAATAAGAAATATTGTAAAATAAATGAATAAGAACTTATTATTTTGGTTCAGCAGAGGTTATGGAGTGCCTCTAAACCTAGAAACATAGAAGTATTTTATCACCATTTTATCACCTGAGAGCAGAGCATGCAGTGGGGTGGAGTGGAAGTAACTGGGTGGATGTTGCTTCTGTTAATCACCAGCACATGGATTTGTAGACATGGGAGCTTGTGTGTCCTGAGGTTTGGGAGTAGATTGAGAGTTTGGATAGTGTGTGTGGTGTGAGTCTCATCCATATTGGTCAAAGTGCTGTTCAGAGACAGACAATGGGACTTCAGAACTGGAGAGGACTGACTACCTTATACATGGATGTCTACTACAAACTCTTTGACAAGACACCGTCCAGATTTGCCTGGCAGCTTGCACAGTAGGAAATTTTATTACTTCATGGCTCACCCTAGGACTATTCCAGTTTTACACAATTCTTTCTAATACCAAGATAAATTTTCTGCTTGTTTATCCTCAATGGTGGAATGGGATCATTGAGACATGAATATCATGTTCTGTTTTATCTTCATATTCCTGGACTTCTTGCTAATAAAATAAACCTTTGCGAGTAATAGTTCCTGCATTATATGTTTCACATAAGACATGGTTTTCTGATCCTTCACCCTGTGTCTGTTTATCCAGTTTCTCTTCTGTATATATCAAGATATTTTTTGAATTGAGATATATTTTCCATATTATAAAATGCACAGGTCTAAAGTATACAAGTTGATGCGTTTTGAAAATAGTATGCACACCTCAATAGCATAACCACTATCCAATCAAGATATAAAACATTTAATCATCCCAGAAAATTCCCTTATGCTCCCTCCAAGGCAGCCCTTCCTGGAGCAGCTGCTTCTCTGATTTCTATCATGATAGACTTTCTTGAATTTCATATTAGTGGAATAAAGCAGCGTGCACTTTTGCTTTGGGCTTGGCTTCCTTCACTCAACATGGTATCTTTTGAGATTTGTCTATGTTATTGCATGCATTGACAGTTTGTTCCTTATTGATGCTGAATAGTATTTCATTGTGTGAATATACCCCTCTGTTTTCACCTTTTTTTGATGAATATTAGGTATATGATTTACTCTTTACCTTAGATTATCGTCAATGATCTGGCAAGTCTGTACTACAAAAGGGCTGCTGCCTCGTTCATTGGCATTTTATTTCTGTTACACCTCAGATATTAGATTACATTAGTTTCCACAATATCTTTATTGCACTGTTTATATGAAGATGAGTTGAAAAGAGAAAGGCTTTGCAGCAGAATTGCCATAGCTTCAAATATCAGCTTAGTGTTTTATAATCTATGAGGCAGAGGGGAAATTATTTTATCTATTCATTTCTCTGTAAAATGGGAATAATAATTCTTATGTCACCTTGATGCCCACAGTTAGAAAATTAAGGCTGTTGAAAAATGTTAGTTCCCAGCTCTACCTGCTTTCCTACTTTCATCCTGGAATTTCAGCCTATGGGAAAATACTATAGTTTTGTCACTCATCTCTCTTCTATACTCATGAATTTTCATAAACCTATGTGCCAGACATTCACATCTATCCCATTTATTTTCATGTAAATCCAATCCATCATTCTGCTCCGTTGAGACCAACTGGCTCTTTACTTGATCAACCAGCAGAATTGCTATCTGCCCCAACTCTATGTTATCTGTGGATTTGATAAACAGATCATCCATGTCCTCATCCAAGTCACTCTTAATATTTGAACAGAGCAGAAGCAAGCAAGGACAGATTCTGTTAGCATAAAATTAACAACCAACTTTTGGTTTGAAATTGATACTCTTTGGGTATGGTCTTGGTGGCAGCTTCAAATCCACCAAAGTATATTGTTTTTCAGTTAACATTTTCAAGAGATATAAACTTATAGGATTTAAAGGTTTTGGAAATTCTACAAATATAGAAAGTAAATTATAACTGCCCTTTTGAATAAGCCTTTAATTCATTAAAATTTCCTGGAGTAATTGTTTTTCTAGTTTACCTCATAATTTCAAAATTTCAAAAGATTGTCCCTAATCTACTCATAAAGAATGTTACATATCTTGTTTAGAGGGATTCCTCAGGAACTCTGCCCCCCAGAAATGTAATGATATTTAATATTCTATTTTAACCAAATTTGTTGTTTCTGTGTACTTTTATGATGTCTTAATTTTCAAAATTAATAACTTTCTTGAAAATTTTTTAAATAATAAATTGCATCAGATTCTTTTCTTGCTTTTTCACCTCTAGAATAATTGCAAATACTTTCCAGATCCAACTAAGAGTAATAATTGAACGAAATCATAGCCTTTCTTCACTTGATTTTTTTAAAGTATCATTTTGTTAGGTTTAGACAACACCACACAGAGGTGTACATTTACGTAAGAACATATATTCTGTTTCCAGCAGTTATATTTTTCTCATTCCTTTTAAAATTAATTTTTTAATTGAGGTGATATTGGGGATCCCATTGGGTGTTACCACCATAGTGTACTCACCATCCTCTGAATCATTCATTTTTGTCATTCTTGAACGTAAGAACTGATCTTGTGTTTTCCAATGTTGTGACATATAAACTCTTCAAGATTTCTACTTTGAAAATTAGTGACAATTTAGTTCATAAAAAGACAAGTTGATTTGGAAGATCCTTGAGATCAGAGGACATGCCATGTTTTTACCTCTTGATACCTAACATTGTGCTTTGTACATTATCGGGATTACTAAATTTTGTCAAAGGAGAATTAAGCTAATTCTGATAGGCTTTTCACACATATCATTTGAATTTCACATCTAGAAATATGTTAGTTTATAATCATTTTTATTAAATCTTATTTTCCTAAACACTTCAGAGTTTTAGAAATATCAGAGGAGGAAGGTTTGTCTTTTGTAATTTTGTAGTTGGTGATACTGTAGTATTTAAGATCATTAAAAGGAGAATGGGGGCAGGATGACCCCATCAAAAATCTGGAATAACATGCATGTAATCATATTCTCTCAAAAGATACCTGAATGATTAAAAACATTTTCTGAACAAACCACCACCAGAACAATTTTATGTAGCAGTTAGGAAAAAGTGGTAGCATAAATGTAGACATTTCTTTATATTTGTACTTCTTAGCAAAGTGAGACTCTTAATGTTTTTGGGATGAACCTTTAGTTTGCATTCATTAAATGATCATTATTTATTGCCTTGTCTATTGGACTTCATAGTCACTTCCTGTTGATTGATTCCTCCCTTCATTTTAAGATTACTGTATTCACACAGAAAGCCTACACTTGCTTTTTAAAGGTTTCCAAAATTGCTCTATTTTTGTTTTTTCTGTGTAAGGGAAAGTCAACAAAATGGCAAGAGAACCAACTGAATCCATCTCCATTATCATCCCTATCATTTTCAATAATGTAATTGCAATGAACTCAAAGGCCAGAACTTTAGTGTGAATTTGCTTTTTTTTTTTTTTAGCTCTTGGACTTGAAATAGATAGTTTTAAGAAAGAAGTCTGTTAACATGAGAGTTAACCTGGTAGATAAATCAGAGATCTTAACACCACATTTAATATCCAAGAGTATAATAAGGATTTGTGATGCTTCCTGCAGGACTGGAGGTCTATAAACCAATGAACAGTTTACAATGAGACATAAATATGGCATATAAAATGCGCTGCCTTTTTGTAGTGGAAAATCTTGATGTGTTTGAAGTTTGGCAGTGAGGAAGGAAAAATACTTGTCTTTACAAATTTCACATGAAGAGGCTTTATTTTTGAAATATTTACATTTATATTTACAGCCTTGATTGAACTGAAGGTATTACTGACCTAGAAGGGGAGCAACAAAGGAGGACCAGCAAAACTCCCATTAAGGCAACCCCCCTGGAAAGCTGCTTAAGATCTGCTTCCTTAGTGAAAACGGTCTGCATTTGGAAGTGATAGGATCAGGGAGAAATTCACTTAACAAATGACCAGGAGAATATTCTGAAATAAAATGAAAAAGTCCCCAAATGAATAATTTATGACCGAGTCTTGTCCTAACTTCTCATTTTCTTAAGGAACACATGAGCAATCTGTCAGAGACAGCCACTCTTCTCGAGGTGCCAATCTCAGCTTGTGTTGACATGACAGAAGCATTTGCAAGCCCAGTGCATTTTTCAAACTCAACTTTATTCATTCATTTTCCTGCAGATCTGCATACTAAGTCATGGCTGATTTGCTTAGCAATAGAAATGCTTTACACACACCCTTCTCTCTCAAGAGCCCTCACTGCAGCAGAGTTGCTTCAATAATAGTCTCTTAACATGGCCTTAGAATCTCAGTTTGAACCTATAGTCCCCACAGGCTGCTGTCTGCTTCCTCCCTGCATGCCCCTGAGCTCCTCACTGGAGTCCCGATTAGTTGACATGTCTGGACAAGCCCATCTCTTCATGAGGCTCTAACACTTTTTATATTTAACTGAGAGTAGGTATAGGGGGACAGAGACCTTGCCATAATTTTTGTTAGAATCAGGAAATTACTCTCAACTTGAAAGAATGACTTACAGCTGTCGGCCTAAACCTTTCTGGGTCAGCTTAAAAATGCATACAGATTTGGTAGAATGATCCTGGGGGTACCAGTGATTTCTATGGGACACACCTCATCAAAGTAGGAAAAAGGATTATGAGAAGGGAATCCACATTTTTTTGCAGCTGAGAAAAGAGGGATAATGATTTATATTTTTCCTCATCTACCAGAAAACAAATTGGAAAAAATAAAGACCTCCCTCTAAAGGTCTAGTTTGACAACTTGGGTCCACAGAGACTCTCTTAGAGCTTTGCCCCAAGACTGAAATATATATGCACTGGTTAACTAAGAATTGCGTGATAAGTTGGGGGGAAAGTATGAAGGAGTAGGAAATACATATACTCTTTGAATGATACATTTTAATTCAAGAATATTTTACTCTTAGAAATCACAGAAATACCTCTGTCCTAGGATATTTACTGCAAAAATTTCGATAATGGAATAGAATCTGAAAGAACCTAATTGTTAACCAATAAGAGAATGATCCATTCACAAGGTTGAATATTACACAGCAATTAAAAAGGATGAGCAAGGGCTATACATGTGGATCTGGAAGAACACTCCCAATATATTGTTAGTTGAAATAAGGGTATGTGCTGCAGATTGCCATAGCATATTGCTACAATAAAAATACATATGTAAAAATCATGTATGTGTGTGTAAGAAAATGTGAGTATGAAAAAAGGTATGAGAAGATCCACCTTAGAGTTTTAGTTACTGAAAGGCAAGAGTTTCCAGAGATAGGACAGAGTTACATTTTCTGCTTGGTGTATTGGTATGTACCTTTGCAAATGCTGTAATAATAACATAAAATAAACTGGGTGGCTTGAGTGATGGAAATTTATTCTTGCAGAAGTCAGAAGTCTGAAGACAGAGTGTCCACAGAATTGGTTTTTTCTAAGGGCTGTGAGGGAAGGACTTGTTGTGAGGGAAGGGCTTGTTGATGGTGGTCTAACTGTTCACATTGTCTTCTATCTATGCAAGTTTGTCTCCATTCCAAATTTTCACTTTATAGGAGGTTAACAGTGATATTTGATAAAGGGCCCCCTACGCTAGAGTGACCTCATCTTAACTATATACATCTGTAACAACCCTATTTCCAAACAAAGTCACACACGGAGGTACTGGGGGAAGGTCTTCAACATATGAATTTTTGAGAGGAGATACAACTCAACATACAAGATTCCTTTTTTAAAGGGAAAATTAGGCAACTGGGAAGAAAAGGTTGGCATTAGGGAGGTGTGGGTGTTCTAAACTTGGTCCTGTTTAGAAGCCTGCAGTTTCTCTTGGGCAAAGTCATTTCTCAATGCCCAGGCGTGTTTTCATGTGTAAGAGGAAGGATTAATTTAGCTGATCTGTGAAGCCTGTCAGACCGCCAGGCAATCTGTATCACTCTACCGCCTGACCAGTTTTTTTCCTGGGCTCTGGACTCTTTATTCTTTGCTACTGGTAAAGCTCAGATCTCAGGTTGTTTTCAGAGTGAGGCAAAACCACTCACCTCTTTCAGTGACGTGTCCCTGATGTTCCCCATGGGGCTTCATTGCAACACTAATTCCCTGGGAGCTTGTGCGCGTATTCATTAGTCTTAGCCTCCTATCTTCCCCTAACTTCACACAACACCTGGCTTTTTTATTTATTTATTTATTTATTTTTAAGATTTATTTATTATTTATACAAGCACTGGGTACAGTCAGAAGCATGGGAGGGTGAGAGAATTCACCAGAAACAGAGTGGGGAACAGAACAGGCAGACTGACGAAGTACACTGCTGAGGGGAGCAGCAGGCACGGCAGGAAAGGTCTGCGCGCCATGTGGGACCCTCGCCGGTGGCTGGGGATTAAACTGGTGCTGCAGAGGCTGTGGGCAGCTTTGCAGCCCAGCGCTCAACCACCTCGCCACTGGGTAGGCCCCACAACACCTGGCTTTTTATGTCCTGAGATTTTGGGGTGCCTATTTAGCACCTATGATTCCCTAGCAAAGGGTTTCCTGTCCCCTGCTCAGAGCTCCTCAAGTTCCTAGCCCAATTTAAAAGGCAGATTTTCTAGAAAGCTTGTGGCCTCTATTCAAGAGACCTAAGATAGTGAACACCCTTCGACAGAATTGCTGCAGGACCCGATTTATCTCAGAGGAGCAAAATCAAGCATGGCCTTTCTCTGGCTCGTTTGGCTGCACGTTCATTTCTTATGAAATGCCACATGTCACATTTCACTGTCCCCTCTCGACTGTGGTCTAATAAAGTGCTCAGAGGTCATTTAAACTGTTGTGCCAATCTCTCCCTTTTGGGCTATGAAAGTCCTGTCTGCTGGTTACTGCAGTGTCTGAGAGGTGACAGGGATGTTTTCTTTACCAAACAACTCAAGCCTTTTCAGGTCTTTGGATGAAGAGGCTCATTTCAAGCAAGACAAAGTAACAGAATCTTCAGGATTTTCCTATCCATTCCTTCTATTGGTGCTTATCACAACAGTTCTGACATTCAGGTTTTCCAAGATCTAATTTATGGCACAGACACAGGGTCACAAATAGTTTTAAGGGACTGCTACTGAGTATTATCAAGTCCATTTGAGTGGCCTTGCTTTTTATATCATACTTTAATCAACACAGTGACCTGGATGCTATAGTTGGAAGAGTGTGCTAAAATGCAGTGGTGGGTATAGTGTCACATTGAGTATAATTCCAGTGTGGAAATAGAAATGTTTTGCTCATATAATAATATTGTATGTTTATAGTGTTTTTTTCCAGAGCAACTTTATTGTTGCTTTATTTTTATTTCCAGACATGTATAAGCTATCTGAATGGAGTGGGGCTTGAAAATAAATAAAATTTTCTCATAGTTTTAGGCATTAAAGTAATGTTGATTCCTATTGATTAAGTTGCAATGTTTGTTTTGAGAGCAATTAACTCCAAATGGGTGAAGCATTAGAGCTGAGAGAGACACCTGGGGTGGGTCAGGTAGCTGTTACGGCTCCTCACTCTGCAGGAGGACCATCTGCTCAGTGCGGTTGATTTGCCTACTTGAATAGCTGAGCTGAGGTGAAGTGAACTGTCCTGCTTACTTACTGTATTACTATGAGGAGTCAGGCCCTACCATTGGGTTTGGATATTTGGCGATAGCGCTCTTGTGTCTCACATGAAAGGTTTTAGCTGGATAAACAATCTCTTTATGACTGCAATGTGGAAATAGAAAAGTTTAAGTGTTTCTTCTGTTTATGCTCTCTCCATACAAAGTGATAATATCTGGAAAGCCTCCAGTTGGTATTTGAATAGTAATAGAGCATACACTCATATTGTTCTTATCTAGGACATCCATAAAATGGAAAATTGCATGTAAATATATGCTATAAAAAAGCCGCTGCTTTAGAGTTATGTGGCCAGTTCATTGTGTCTCAATCTTTGTGATTTCTCTGACTTTCATATTTTTGGATCTTTTTATTTTTCTCTGACTTTATGTCGTGGGGCTATACTGGACATTATGACTGGTACCATTTAGGAAGGTTCATCAGACTCCAGGGGAGGATAAGTCTCTCTGGCTCCTGTTACTTCCCTTAGTTAAAACCCACATGATTATTGAAGAAAGGGGTATTGACAGAATCATCTTGGCATTTTTCATAGTACTTGTGATAGGAATCTGGTATTTGTGGATTGAATGAATTCAGTCAAATAAATGATTATTTTAAAGATGAACTTGTTTTAGAAATAATAGTTACACTTATCTTTTAAAAGGTTTTATGTATTGAGGAAAAGTTTATCCTGATCATATACAAAAGGGTTCTTTAACTGGGTCACTAGAAAGTCTGAAATCATCAGTCTCAGTGAGAAGAGACCCAGAATTAGTTTTGATTTCTGTCCATTGAATTATACACCATACATTAGCATAGATATTAATAAGCAAACAAACGAATCCCACTCTAAACATTTTCAGCTTAGGGAGGCTTTCAGCAAAGTCCAATTACCTCACATTGAATTAGTTCCTACCTTATGCTATTTTCAGAATGCTTTCTAGTTCTAGTGAAAATTAATAACACAGAGACCAAAGTACTGCCATCTAACAGAGAGCCAGCGGAATCTCTCCTCATCAGTAGTTTCACTTCTACAGTTTCACTCTCTGTGGTTTTGGTTTTCCATGGTCAGTTGAGGTCCAAGAGGATTTTGTACAGTAAGATTTTGTGTGTGCTGTGTATGTGTATGTGTGAGAGAAAGCATACTTGTTTGCATGCCAGACCATATCCGCATAACTTTTGTTAAAGTATATTGTTACATTTGTTCAATGTTAGGACCTCCCTGGTGGTGCAGGGGTTAAAGAGAGTGCTATCAAACTGTCCAGCCACTGTAGCACCAGTTCCATCCCTGGTGGGCCAGGGAGCTGACCCACATGGCGCAGACCTCTCCCTTCTGCCCGCTGCTCCCCTCAGCAGTGTATTTCAGTTGATATGCCTGTTCTGCTCCCCACTCTCTCAGGTGAATCCTCTCACCTCCCACACATCTGGCCTGTACCCCAGTTCTTGTATGCATAAATAAATCTTTAACAAAAAAAAGACCCCACAATTGTTCAATCTTATCATGAAATGTTGTTAATCCCTTACTACGCCTAATTTATAAATTTCTTGGAGGTACGTATGTATAGGAAAAAAACAGTATATGTACAGTTTGGTATGATCTATGGTTTTTAGGCATCCATTGTGTGTGTGGGAGGTCTTTGAATACCACCCCTGTGAATGCAGGGGGTGGAGGGAGTCTGCCACATGCAGAACAACAAGAGTCTTCAATATGAAAAAGGCCTGAGAGAAGGTTGCTCTGATTGCAGAAGGGAAAAGGGCTTTGTTGACTAGTGGGCGTGAGTGAATGCTTCTCTCATAGGAGGCAAGCTCTGTTTCATCCACTGCTTATTTCTTTTACTTACAAAAGGGCACGCGGTAGGCTCTTTTTTTTAAAAAAAAGATTTATTGATGCATACAAGAACTGGGGTATAGGCCAGAGGTGCAGGGGGTGAGATGATTCACCAGAGACAGAGTGAGGAGCAGAACAGGTGGATCTACTGAAATACACTGCTGAGGGGAGCAGCAGATGAGTCAGGAGAGATCTGCTGTGCCATGTGGGTATCTCCCTGGGCGGGGATCGAACTCATGCTGCAGTGGCTGGAGATAGCTTGACAGTGCTGTCTATAACTCCTGTACCACCAGGGAGGCCCAGTAGACTCTTAATAAATGTCTGTTGAATAGTTGAATGAATGGATGAATAATGATTTGATTGAATTTTAATATCCAATTTACATATCAAGTGAAGGAAGATATTTTGTTTTAACTGCCAGAAAATTGCCATGACTGCCCTTACTGATGTCGCTTGGTAGTAGACCCACAGGTTCATATCGGAATGCAAAAGGCAATTATAATTAATCTGCTGATTATAGCACAGATCTCTGTAAAAAGAGGAGTCTCAAGTCTTGATTACATTTATCTTTCAAACTTTTAATTTTGATATCATTTTAGTTTTGTGTTTAATTGAAGGAAGGAATAAGAGATACTGTCCTCAGAGGGTAATCTCTTGTGAAAATGTGCAGTATCATAACCAAGATACTGACATTGATACAATCAAGAAAGACCGTTGCCGTTGGATCCCTCGTGTTGCTCTTTTGTTTTTATTTATTTTTTTTCATTTTAATTAAAAACATTTTATATTTTCTTACATCATTGTTCATTTCAGGGCAGTATTTGATTTCTCCCCTAAGCTGTAGTCCCCATAGTTTTCTCATTCCCATAGCACTTGTGATTCCTCACCACAATCCCTTGTGCTCCTCCCCCTCCATTTGACCCCTCTCCTTCCTCCTGCCCTGCTGTAGGACTCAGATCGATGGTTGGCTTGCAAGTATGTTGCTCTTTTATAGCCAAATTACCACCTCCCCTCCAGTGCTCCCCCTGCTGTGTCTGACCTGGTCTCCACTTGAATCATTTTAAGAATGTAACATACATGCCACCACATGATTGTTAACCTTTTGGGATCGGCCTTTCCTCTTAGCATGATTTCCTAAAGATTTGTTGATGTTGTGTTGCCAGGTGGGGGTGGATGTTCAGCTCTGTTGTGGCTATCAGAAGACCATCTGTCTCTGCAGGCCAAGGAATGGAAGATCAGCTCCCCATCCACAATACTCTGGCAGGACAGTCAAAACTCCATCTGACTCACTGGATGGGGCATGGAAGACTAGCTTTCTAGTTGGCCATGGCAAGACCATCCAAGGAGGTCTTGCTCACCTTTTCCTGCTTCAGTGAGAAAGGCTGAATTGGAAGATGGATTGGGAAAGTAAACTGCCTATTTGGCCCTGGGGTAAAGGTAGCCTCCTGCCAATGATATATGGGAAACAATAATGAAACCCAGACAACTCATTGCCCCAAATCTATAGTCTCTCCACCTCTTTCCTACCTTTCAGAGTCTTCCTATTCTTGTTGGGTTACGTCTGAGGTTTTTCAGTTGCATGTATGGGGTTACTCCATTTTGATAGAACCAGAAATCTCTGAATCTTCTTTTCAATGGAATTCTATATAATTTTTTTCAGTTTATTTTATGAATTGTTTACTTTGACATATTAATTTTTATATTCTTAGAATATATATTTTCTGTCACCATTATATCCTATATTTGATATAGTATCTGCATTATGTTCTTTAAAATAAGAATTTCATCAGGGTAAGTATTTAAGAATGATTTGATAGGTCAGCTTAAGGGAAAAAAGTATATAGTTCTTTCTGAAATTGTCTCAATTTACAAGTGTTATTTCACAAATTTATTTTTCAAAACTTCACTTTCAGACAGCTTTCTGATAGATATTATTCATTTCAGCACTCTGAAAACTTACAAAAGAATTATTTTAGAGCAATTTTGTGATACTTCTAAGTTGAAGGGACTAAAATTTTTTTTGATAGTCAAATTTATGTTCAATAATGAGTCTAAAAACCTTTTGATAATCATATTGTATATTAATTTTGGATTATTTTGCCCTTTTTTTTACCCACCTAACTCTTAGTTTTTTATTATATTCTTGTTTTTTGACTCTTCTTTCCCCTTATACATTTTTCTTCCCACCAAAGCACAGTAACTGTGCTATTTTTTTATTGAATTGGAGTAATTTCCATTGTTTACCTATTAGAGATAGATTAGTGAAGGGGCCAATAAAATTATGCTAAGAAATTTAATTAGATTCAGCTACAAAACTTTTCAGTGGGAGCAGTAGACCAAATGACCTCTCCCAAGACAAATCTTTCTAAAGACAATCGCTAAAGGTTCAAATCCATAGAGGCAACTAAACTACATCCCTATTAATTCAAAGTAAAGGATTCTAACTAAGCATGCATTCAGGTAAAGGAACTGTAGAAGAAATTAAATTTCCCTTGTAGTCTTGATATATTTTGGTCAATCTCAACCCACTTTACAGTTTTAGTCTCTGATAGTCACATTGTATGAGTAATTATTTGCATTTGTGAGCAGTCCTACCTACTGCAAATATTAGACACAAAGTATTAAGAATTTTTTTTACACATTAAAAGGAACCTTATATAACCTATATGTAATAGTTACTCAGTCAATATTTGCTGAATGGAGGAATGCTTTAGGCCATTCAGCTTTCCTCACATTAACAAATTCATGGGCATGATTAATATAGATGGTTCTGTCACTGCTACCTGAGTCATCTTTCCAAATAATTTTTCATTGTACTGCTCTGATCATATTCATTGTCCAGAAATTTACATTACAATGAAACTGGTCTGACCTAAACTATTCCACCTAATTTTTCACTGGGGTTTAGCCCTCAAAATGTTTCTTCCTTCCATTCTAATTATGCTGATTACCCCTGGTTGTATATCCAAGCCACAGGCATTCCTGCCTCTGTGTTCATGTGTGACCTCTTCTGAGCCTAATATCAGACCCCAGCTTGTAATATCCTCCTGCTCTTTTGCTTTCTCTTTCTCAACTACAGTTGAAATTCTAGCTTATTTTTTCATTTCTTCCATGATGCCTTTTATAAGTACTTCCAGTACATGTCATATTCTTGCATAACTATTGTTACCATTGTATCTCAATTTACCTCATTGTATATGATGGCATATTCTTTCCCCCTAAGTTTATTTTTGCTTCCCTCCAGCCAGTAGTTTCTGTTACATGGTTGCCTGCTCTGATGAGTGGGATCCGAATAACACAGGTTCTCAGGACACTAGGTAACACCTTCTAGTGCTGGTGAGAGCTGTGAGATTTGATTGCATTGCAAGACCAAAATGGTCCCACATGGTTCTTTGATTCTCATCAACTAACTTGCTAATGTTCATTTCCAGGATTCAGTTTAAAATTTATTTCATCAGAGAAGATTCTTTTGACTCACTAACTAGGTCACAGTGCTAATGATCCTTAGTAATTCTCTTCCTTAACACTTGTATTTTAAAAATGATACATTAATTTATTCTGTTCATTCAGCAAATATAAATATATGTTAATCACCTGTTATATCCTGGTAATATTTCAGAGGCTAGAGATATAGTAGTGACAAGACAGGTACAACTCCCCCTGCCATTGTACCCTTCCATTCTTGTAGAGGGGATGGACAATAAAAAGCCAACAAAAAAGATAATTAATATTAGAAGATGTAGTAGGATAGGCTAAATTATGTTGTAACAAGGAAGTCCATAATTTCACTGCTTTAATAAAACAATTTCTTATGAAAAAATATGCTGTGGGTCTAGATGACCTGGAATTCTGCTGACAATATTTTGTCTAGAATTAATCATATTACTTCATTTATATGGGGCTGGGAGGGGAGGTGAATTTTTCTGTGAGAAAGAAGAGGAGTGTTACATTAGGTAAATATCTAAAGTTTTTACTACAGAAAGGTGTTGCTTTGCAAAAAATGTTGAGCAGGATAAGAGGAATTTGTTATATTTAGGAGTGTAGCAATTTAAATAAAGTTGATAGGTCTCATAAGTTAACATTTGAGCAAAGATTTGAAGGAAGTGAAGTAGTGGATTTGTCAACTGAGATTGAAATCTCTATTGCAAAGGTCTATTGCAAACGCCAGTGCAAAGTTCCTGAGGCAAAAATATGCCTGTATAGCTAAGGCAGAATAAAAAGATTTATTTGAGTAACAGCTGTGTGAATAGAAGAAAAAGAATATAAGTTAGAAAATTATTGGTGGAGGTGGCAATCAGCTGACATAGAACCTTCAAAACCATTTTAAGGATACAGTATACACACACACACATACACACGGGTGCACACACACATTCCATGACTTTATTGAGGTAGTATACCCTTTTAAAGAATATACTTCATTGTGTTTTTAAAATTACACTCACATAGTGAGGAGTCATTTTCACCCCAGCATCCTCAGCTTGAAGTGGGCTCTGGCCATATGTGAATGAATGCATGACTATATAAAGAGAAGCTCTGTGCGTCTTCTAGAGATTGAATATAACAGCTATTTTGGTGGGAGGAACCCTCAAGCAGTCATTTCATACATATCTAAGTGCATGGACTTTATAGCTAGATGTCCTGGGTTTTTATCTGCATATTATCTAAAAGCGTTGGGCTTCAGTCTTCTTTGTACTTTAGGGGTACTGGTGCCCATCTCCTGAAAGCCACCTGAGTGTTAAATGAGAATATTTACTGAGCCCATAATATGAAGTTTGGCACATGGAAAGAACTCTCCAATCTCTCTCTCTCTCTCTTTCTTTCTCATCCTCACACAATGCATTTTGAAAGTAATACATAGTCAACATTTTGAATTAGTATGTTAAATCTCTATATTTCATACAGTGCTATTTGTTACCCCAAATGCTATTTTATTTTACATCACTTTCAGTGGGAGAATTAAAACTCTAAGATTTGGAGTCATACATCTGGGGTTTGAACCCTTGATCTACCATTTATCACCTACAGGTCTCGTTCTCACTGAGATTCCATTTCTCATCTGTAAAATGACTATAAAGATGATGATGATAACTGCTTACCTTCTAGACCTAACAGGGTTAAGGGGAGGATAAAACGGCAATGTGTATAATAGTGCTGTTAGTATTGTATGAGTCTTTATCTACTTAATGGTATATGTTGAAATATTTAAGTGATATTATTCTTCTTCATAAACTCTTTTATCTTGGGGCGATATCATTAAAGAAGATATTGTACCAGTGAATCCTGAGAAAATAGAAAAAGCACAGAGAAAACTTTTATTGGAAACACAATGTCCAATAATCTGTTAAAATGTCTATAGCAACAAAATAATAAAAATCCAAGACATGACTTTAATGGAGGCAATGGCGTGGAACCCACAGCATTTTTCCTGGGTTTTATTCAATGACATGTCAGACTCATTACGTTTGATTCATTGGGCTGTGGTGTCTGAAGCTGAGGACTGCACTTTTCTGCAACCAATTGTGAAAGAACAAATGATGCCACAAACAGATAGCTCAGCATCTTCCCGCTCGGAAGTACAGATCACTGAGAACACAGTGTTGGGGCAAGTTGGGAACCATGGTATTCAGGCCTTGAGGCTCACTTATTTGTATCTGAGACATATAGCACATAGTAGGCACTCAATAATAGATATTTGTTGATAAACTTCACTCATTATTTCTTAAATATTTGATCAGGGACTATTGTTCATCATATGAGAAGTGTGAGAACCGAGAAGGCAATAAAGCAGATCTAATATACTGATATCTGTAGATTATTTTGAAATATGTAAAGAAATCAAAGAAACTGATGGAGGGAGAAAAGCATGGATCTATGGATATGAGATAAAGTAGATATTGCCAAATATTAATTGTGGACTCTAGGTAGTGGTTATATGTGCGGACGCTATGATTTTATAGACTTCTCTTGTTTGAATATCTTTATAATGAAAATTGATAAAAAATGAAACTAGATCTAGAGAGAAATGAACTAGCTAGATTCTCTGCTGCTTTAAAAATTGTCATACAAGAAAGCAGTGCCAATAAAATAATGAGTGTTTTGATGTTGTAATTGTTATTTGATTAATGCACCAACTGGAAGGTATACTGCTCTAACAAATTAATCCCTAAATTTTAGTACTCAATCCTACCCAGTTATTTCTCTCTCATGCCCCATGCAAATTGGCTTGTAGTTCTGATCTAGGACCTGAGCTGAGAAGTTCCTCTGTTTATAGTGTCATCAATCCTAGAAGAAAGGAAAGAAGTCATGGAGAGTTATAAGTTACTTTCAACTACCTAGAAGTCTAGTGTTCCATGTGCTTAAGGATCAGAGGAGGATTTGCCATTGGTTGACACTAATGTCTTTTATATGGAGCCTGAGCATAAAGTAGAGAGCTTAATGTTCATGACTTCTTTACCCTTCTTACTTTTTGGTAACAGGTATAATTGCCTAGCTTGTAAATCCAGAATCTTTATAAAACTCTAAAACACAAGAACTTGAGGAATAAGTCACACATGTGGACCCATGGTAGATGTTCAGATGTTGTCTTCCTTACTTATGCCAAGATTATGTGCTGTCATTCCAGTGTTCTCAGAATTTATCATAGCTCTAAAAGATTCAGCTCTTTATTTTTTTTTAAGATTTATTTATTTTTATATAAGAACCGGGTACAGGCCAGATGCGCAGGAGGGTGAGAGGATTCACTGGAGACAGAGTGGGGAACAGAACAGGCAGACTGAAGAAATACACTGCTGCGGGGAGCAGTGGGCGAGACAGGAGAGTTCTGCTGCACCATGTGGGACCCTCGCCTATTGGCCAGGATGGAACCCGCACTGCAGAGGCTGTAGACAGCTTTACAGTGCGGCGCTCAACCACCTGCGCCACCAGGGAGGCCCTCAGCTCGTACTTTATGCCTGAAATTCTCTTCTACCATAAATGAGATAATAGACAAGGATCTTGTCTTCAAGTCATTATAATTCAGAAGCTAATAGGCACAAAATAGAGAACAATTGTTACAGGTGTTTTTGAAGGCTTAGTTGTAGTAGAGACTATGGATGAAATTGGGTCAAAAAAGACAAATATCATAGCAATAGAAATAATAGAAGTGTTAGTAATAACAGTAGTAGCTGCTAATGCTAATATTGTCCTTACTATGCATCGGGTAATGTTTTGAGTCTTTTATAAACATTACCTTAGGAATGTCCCCATCAACCTTGTGGGGTTAGTGTCATCACTAATGAGCACTTCATGGAGAAGCAGTGACTTAAGTTCTGGAACTGAAGTAGAGGGGTATTGAATAGGAAGGGGGTTGAAAAGAGGCTTTCAGGAAAAGGGAATTATGTGAATGAAGTTAGACTTGAATAAACAATGGATGTGGAAAGGCAGGCAGGAGGCTGGACTAAATACAGCTCAAGGTCTTGGAAGAAAAGGGTGTGTTGGTTATAGTCAGATAATGGGGACCTCAAGAGTCATATGAAGATCAGTTTTCTTTTTCTTTTGGGGCAGATTTTAGTTTGTGAAATATCTATTTCAACTGTTGAAATAGAGTATACAATTTGATAATATAAATCATACCAGCAACAGGAGAAATGGTAGACTGATAGATGAGCAATGAAACAATGGTGTGGAAAAGTCCAGTTTTGTATGAATTTTATTAATAATGGGGAGTAGAACAGCAATGAAGTCTATCGAAATTTACCTTTTTATGAGAAATTATGCCAACTATAAAATTTAGAGGGCAAAATATCTGAGACAGCCCTCACTTTTGACACCTGGTGCAAGTTTGGGAGGTATCTAAAACCACCCTTCAGTTCAACAAATTGTTCGACAGAATTCACTGAGATCAGTCAAAGAAAGGGCAGAGCCCAGAAGAGTTCCAGACTGGAGCTACTGTTGTCGTCTACATATGGAGTCTGGACACATTACTCTCCTGGAATTAATGTGTGACTGTACCTATGTAGGGTTGTTACCAACTAGGGAAATTCACCGAAACCTCAGTGTTCAGATTTTTATTGGGATTTCATTTGGTAGGGAGGGCTGATTGATTGCTCATGTGGTTGAGCTCAGCTTCTAGTCAATTGGGTAACTTCCCCCTACCCCCACCCCCATTCAAGGATACTTCTTTGGTCTTTCTGGCATGGGCAGTCCCTGCCCTATGACTACATGAGTGTGGCCAGTCTCCTCCTCCTTCACTCCTTCCTCAAATCATACTGTTGGACTATGGCCCAGTATTCAGGCAAACCAAGACACTATTAGATATAAATATCCCAAAGACCCAGAGATCATCTCCCAGTTGCTTAGGACAGACTACACCTTCTTTTTCATTTAAACTGAATTCTATGCTATATACTCTGAAAATAACATATTGTTGGTTAATATTTACTGCGTCTCAAACAACTGTAAAATAGAAAAGAATCTGCCCCAAATCAGAGGCTGTGGGTAGCTTCACAGTGCTGTGCTTAACCCCTTGTGCCACCAGGGAGGCCCACATGCTACTTACTAGTAAAATCATCTGGTATTTGTCTTTCTCCTTCTGATTTATTTCACTTGACATAATCCCTTCCAGTTTTATCCTTGTTGTCTCAAATGGCAAGATATCATTTTTTTTTTTAATAACTAATAGTATCCCATTGTGTATATCTGCCACATGTTCTGAATCCACTCATTTGTCATTGGGCACTTAGGTTGTTCCCATAATTTGTCTGGTGCTGCAATAGAAATAGGAGTATGTTTATCCCTTCAAATTGTTTTTGTATTCTTTGAGTATGAACTGAGGAGTGGCAATGCTGGATCATGTATTTTCAATATTTTGGGGGAGAATCCATAATGTTTTTAATAGGAGCTGAATTTTAGATCTCCACCAATAACATACAAGGTTTCCTTTTTCTCTACACTCACCAAAAAAAAAAAAATTTTTTTATATTGACCATTCTTATAGGTATCAGGTGGTATCTCATTGTGGTTTTGATTCACATTTACTTAATGATAAGTAATGCTCTCTGAGTTATTTTACTTTAGTATGAAGAATATTTTTGTATTTTTAATAGTGCCAACTTGCTGAGTATAATTTCTATTTACAGTCATCTGGAAATGTCTTCATTTCATCTCCACTTCTTGAAGGATATTTTCACTGGAGATAGAATTTTAATTTGGCAGGATTTTCCTTTACCATCTTAAAGTTATCATTGTCTTCTTGTTTCTATTGAAAATTCATAACAAATCTTTTTTTATTTAAATCTACTGTGTTGTTTTTTTCTCTGACTTCCTTAATATTTTTCTTAATATTTTGGTTATTTTCAATTATACTATGATATGACTAAGTATGCTGTTCTTTATACTTATCCCACTTAAGGTTTCTGACACATCTGAAACCTCTTGGTTTGATATTTTCACCAATATTTCAAAAATTTCAGTCATTTTCTCTATAAATATTACTTTTTTCCTACTTTCTGTCTCATTGGGACTCAGTTACATATGTGTTGCAACATTTACCTCTGTTCTGTATGTCTTTTACTATCTCTTCTATTTTCTCCATTGCTTTTTTTTTTTCAAGCTGTGTTTAAATTTGAACACTTTTTATTAACTTGTCTTTGAGTTCACTAATCCTGTCTTCTGCTTTGTGAAACTTTCTGTTAATATGTCTAATGAATTTCTACCTCTTAAGAAACTATATTTTATTTCTCAGTTTCAGAATGTATTCAGATTCTCTTAATAGATTCTAATTATGTTGAAATTGTCTTTTCATTTTGCTCATCTTTTCTGTTTATAATATTTTAAAGGTTTCCTTATAACTCTTTGTGTATCACTTGTAGGTCTGCTTCTAATGTTTATTTTTCTGTTGATTATCAAATTCTTTACCTTTTCCTATCTCATGGATTTTTTTATTATGTACAGAATATTGTGTTTAAAAGAATGATAAATGATAGTTGATTTTATTGCCCCTCAAGAGGGTAATGAATGAATAAGATCATTGTAATCAGGTCTGCCTCTAACTTTCAATTATACTTTATTTTCCTTTGGTTCCAAATGTCTCAAGGACAAAAACCTATTGAAAGTTTGTTGGAAGTTCCTCTTTCTAGTTAGAAGTTTATTTTGTAAGCAATAGATATTGTAGGTGATTTACTTTGCCTTTTCATCCCAGCCTTCCTGCCTCCCATTGTAACCCAAGAATCAGCAACTTTCTCACTGGGAAAACTGAAACAAGGTTTTGAGCTCCTCCAGGCTCCAATTCATTTGGTGTCATTAAAATTATACTTGTTTCCCCTTCTCATAAGACACTCCTATAATAAGACCAACTTGTAATCATTTCTTAATTTTATCAATTCCCCCAATGTAGAGAATAGTCATCAATATCAAATCATCTAAGAATGATTGTCATATTAAATTCATCTAGTTCTCTTTGCTTCAAGAGTATCCAATATCTCTTAAATATAATTTTTGCAGTGGGATAAAAGATGGTCTGCTTTTATCTATGTTTTGCTCAGCTGACTATTGTAGTGGACTTCTACCTGCTACATCCTACTTAGATATAGAAATTAGAAAAACATATATAGAGGAAACAAGAGACTTAAAGGGTAATTTTTACCTTGCTAGACTGCTTTGGGTTATATTCCCATACCGAGGGGTTTGTTGTTTTCAAATTTTAGAGATGTTTTAGTAAAATTTTGAGAAGAAATGCCTCATTTAAACATTCAGTCTCAGTTTATATATATATATATATATATATATATATATATATTTAGAGGGTGGTCAGGTATGCTTTGATATATTATACAAAACTACGAGAGTAAATCATAAAGGAAGGTGAAAAATTGTAACAGAAAGCACCTTATAAATTATAAAGCATCATAAAGATTGTGTCATAATTATGTTTGACCCGTAAATCAGGTACTGCATTTTCTTTGTTTCTTTTTTTTCAAATTACCACTACAAATATACTTCACTGGACTGAGATTAGCTATATTTTGATTGAGGCTGTAGAACTTCAGAAAAATCATCAGAGTTTTCCTAAATATGTGTCAAGTACATCTCACAGCCTCCCTCAAGCCTTTCATGTGTTTTATAAATGATCAAAGTAGAATTTATATTAACATTACGTCTTAGGCAACAACTTAGATTTACATTACCGAGAGTGATAAAATTCTCCTAACTTTGCTAGAACATTGATTGCCTGGGGAGAGCAAATTGACTCTGACAAAGTTTTGATTGCAATACAAATATACAAACATTTCTTGAGAACGTGTCTGATTCCTCCACTGTTCTGGGCTTCTTAGCTGTTCAGACACTCTTAAGTAAACCCTGAGCCATTATTTTAGCCTATTTCTGCTTCTGCAACCGCTACTTTTCCAAATATTTTTTTCTCTGTCTCATAAACAATAAACAATAGCTTTATCACATTTGGTTGTTCCATTTAGCCAAACAGTTTTTGTATTTTTCAAATAAAATAAGTTGAAGCTTTTAACAATTTGTCTGCAATGTCCATTTATAGGGCTTGTTAATGTTATCTGCTTAACTTTTTCTCTCAATCATTTTTGGATATTTTCTGCTTTGTATACTCACTTCCCTCAGAGTATGTGTGTGCAGTATAGAGGCTGATAAATTCTTAATAATTCAGCTGAATAAAAAACAACAATCCCTTGTATTTTGAGTAGAGAATCATAGGATCTACTGTTCTGTCCCTTATTATTATCTCATTCTGTCCTCACAAGAGTTCCTTATAAAAATTGGGTAGGAATGCAAATACACTTTTAAATAGGAACTATTTACTTATTAAAGATTAAAATGAAAAATATCTGAAGAAAGAGTTTTTCATGTTAATTGGCCAACCTACCTGGTTTAAACCCTCTAATATTGACTTTTATAAATTCTAAAATGCAAGAATCTGGTGTAAAGGCTATTTGACTTTTTGTGCTCAATTCAATAAGTGGCAGTAGCTAAGTATATTTGAAATTTTGAAAAGGAAAGTAGTAATTTCAAGAAATCATTTGATTATTTGATGAGCATGAGTGGAGTTAGGTAATGCAATTGTAAGATGGCCCATCATTTCCACTAATAGTTCTATTTCTCAACACACTCCCAAGAAATAGTCTAAGTCCAACAGTTTCATGCTATACAAATGTTAGCATTGAAACAAATTTCCTAGTTCACTGTTCATCCATTGTTGTCTCTAAGCTATTTTTATTTAAACATTCTAGATCCTTTATTGCATTGGTAATTAATATCTATATGGCACTTTTCATTTTTATTGTGTTTTAGTTTGTATTTCTCAGTTAATCTCTTAGCAATTCTGCATAATACGTATTATTCTTTCTGCTTTATGATAAAGAAACCCTAAACTTATGGGGAATAGTGACTAATCTTAAGATGACATGTTAGAAGAGAATTCAGAATTCAAACTTGGGTAAATGTTTCATAGGAACACAAAATTATATTCTGCAATTGAATGAAATTGTGGACTACTCATCTGCAATTGTCAGTTAGATCTAGTTGTTTTGTAGGTTGTTCAAATCTTTGATATCCTCACTGACTTGTCTGCTTGTTAACTCAGTACTGAACAAAGTGTGTTAAATTCTTCAACGATTACTGAAAATTCATCTGTTTCTTTTAGCTCTGAGAACTTTTCTGCTTTATGTATTTTGGGGCTATAATATCAGCTGTAAGTTTAGGATTATTGTGTCTTCATGATGAATTGACTCTCTAGTAATACTCTTCCCTTCGATTCTATTACATTTGATAACATATTTGGCAATTTGTATTACACTGTTGTTCTCCAGAGACAATTGGAATGGTATAGACCTTCTCCAAATGGCAGAACAAACCAACTTTTGAATATATATGAATGAGCAATTTGCAGCAAATTATAAATTCCAGTCAAATTTCTCCTGGCTTCTAACACACTAATTGCTGACTTTCAACACACACCAGTTGAGAATACAAACTCATTCGAAAAGCCAGGTCATAATTAGAAAGTTAATTAGCTCACCCTCAAAATCAAATAATGCATACCAAAGCCATATATAAATTACAACTGTACTATCCTTTGGTTTGAACTACTCATCCCCATGATTTATGTATCAAGGTGGATAATTGAACATGTAAGAATGGTGAAGTCATCTTAATTGTCATTTTTCCTTCATAGAGCCAAGCCCCCATAGGACACCATTGTAGGCACCCGTCTTTGAAACAGCAACCATCATGTATTTAGAGGCAAACATCTCTGGTAGATGCACTAAGGAATGTACTGAGCATTTGCAGTAGTTGGGATTGGACCACTTTTGAGTGTCAAGTCATTTGTGAAGATTGGAAAAGTGGTTGTGGAGAGTACTATCTGGGTACTAAGAGTTTGGGCTATTTTTTTATTGCTGTAAATTCTCCTTACAAACTTTGGATGGTGTTCCCAACCTGCCTGATACTCATACAACTGCCTAAATAGATAACAAAGAAACTTAGCTCTGGAAACCTCTAACTAGTAGACCAGAAGACACCAAAGTTTTATTTGGTACAATTTCAAGTCAATTGTTTTAATCAGGCATCACTGGTCATTAAGAATGTTGGAAAAGCTGACAATGTCTTTTCTTTCCCTGATTTGTTCAAAGACTAATGCCTTACATTGACTTTATTTATTTTTTTTAAAGAGTTATTTTTATTTATTTATTTATACAAGCACTGGGTACAGTCAGAAGTGCGGGAGGGTGAGAGAATTCACCAGAGCCAGAGCGGGGAGCAGAACAGGCAGAAGGACCGAAGTACACTGCTGAGGGGAACAGCGGGTGGCAGGAGAGGTCTGCGCGCCATGTGGGACCCTCCTCCGGTGGCCAGCGAGCAGCCGGGGATCGAACCGGCGCTCCAGAGGTTGCAGGCAGCTTCGCAACCCAGTGCTCAACCGCTGCGCCACCGGGGAGGCCCATAGATTGACTTTATTTAGAATTTTCAATTTCTATATTACTTCTCCAGTTACATAGTTAACAAGTCACACTTCATAAATCATAGCCCTTGAGAGAAATTAAAAGCAGTACTTATGCACAGAAATCTTAGGGAACCCTAGCCTAGATGATCATGGGGTGAAAAACTGGTTGAACTGTATTGTCCTAATATAAAAGATACCACCTCTCCTTGAAAATGTTCAGTGAATGCTAAATTCCCAATTTCTCTATTACTATTTCCACTCTGAGAATTTTTTTAGCACTTCTAGCATTATTGATGGGACTGTCCTTAAACCTGTAATCTTTATTAAAAAGCAGTTGATGGAAAGCTTTATTGGGAGAATGAAATCTCCATTTAATCTATCCTGTTTCTAAAAATTTGAAAGGTGTGTTCCAAAATATATAATGAATGGGGCAGTTAATTTAGCATTTCATCTAAGAGCAAAAATCAAAGGTAATAAAGATCCAAATTGTTCAAAACCTACAGAATCTAGAAATGAAAATAAATCTCCTTTATGCATTCATTTGCATTCTTACCAGCTTATGGGAATCTTATGGGAATTTTTATATATGATCATGTTGGGAAATAGAAACATAGAGCTTGTCCTCCTTCCTCATATGCATGCTGTTTCCATGTGGTGGATCAAAGGGAATGATTTGGGTTTCTAAAGAGTCAATTTCCACAATGATTTCAGGAGAAATTCCCAGGTCAGACTCCAGGGGCTATGGTTCTGTCAGAGACATGAAACTCTATAATATTTCACCATCTATTGTAAATTTCTGAAACTATCTTGAGAGTGGACATTTTCTCACAGTAACCTGCTTTTCTGGTGTTTTGGAACAGTTGAGTAATACACAGCACTGGTTATTAAGCTGTTAATATATTCCAGTAATTCCCCCCCCCCACAATCATACTCATTTAGCCACATTTTAAGAGAATTACCCATTTCCAGAATATTGACATTAAGCAAAAGTGAATCTCTCTGTTTGTCCTTATGTCAACCTTCTGTTCCCAGTAATTTTTAGTTTCCTTTTCACTTTATGGAACCTGCCTAAGTCAAACCCCATTCAGGGTCAAACCAATTCAAAATCTTCTTTCACACATTATGTTTTTGTTTATATATCTTAGCAACTTCTGGATTCTGCATTTTTTAGCAATTACTCTTAATATAAATAATTTTGACCTAATTGTATTTTAATGTTTATCCAGTATTTGTCACCTCATTCATTCATTTTTTATATTCATTATACATTCAATTTTTGTTAGGCACCTACTGTGTGTTAGGCATTGTTTTATGTATTGTTACAAGACACAAAGCCAGTTTTCCACAGCATCCTATTAATAGACTCAACTAAACATCTCTTGGATCCAGCCACGCTCGTCTCCTAAGTCATCACCATTGTCTGGGTATTGTTCCTACTAAAATACTATCATGACCTCTAAGCTGATCCCTGAACATCCATTATGGTTCTTGGCTAACTGTCCTCCACACTGAGCACAAGATGAACTTACAATTCAGTTCTGATTTTGTTGCCATTATTCTAAAACAAAAACAAAAGAGTCTTAAAAACAGAGCTGTAAGGACATGTGTGATTTGTCCTTGCCTATCACTTCAACTCCCTGTGTCTTACTCTTCCTGTCTCTCCGTGTCTGGCCAATCTTTCCTGCATGCACCCTTTTCTACAGGACTTTTGAACTTAGTGATCTAACTCCTTCAAAGCTCTTGCCATCATCTTCCCACCTATCAACTCAGAACTCAGCTCCGCTGTCACAACCTCAGGGAAGTCTAAAATGTCCTTGGTCAGGTCAAATCCCCATTTCTAAGCTCTCCTAGCACTCAGTCATTCTCCGTTTTGAACTCACAAAATTCCTATTCTACATTTGTTTTCACGATCATTTGAAAGTTAATATGTTTCTCCCATAGGGCAGGGACTAGATTTAACTATTCTTTACCGGTACTTCCAGTGCCTGGCACAATGCTTGGCACAGAGTAGATATTGCACATAGACCAACTGTTACCTCACAAGAGATAGACTCTTCAGGTGGTTCTTAATGTTGAGTGTAAGAATTCAAGCTGGGCAGGTAGGCGTGGTCCTCAGGAGCCACACAAATCTTCTGACTTTGCATGTAAACTTTTTTTTTTTTTTGATTATTGAGTTTTTGTGATTAAGGAAGAACCCTCAACTTTCATCAGATTTTTTTAAAAAAGAGTGACTTAAAAAGTTGCATAAGTGTTTGAGGGCACCTTTGAAATTATATTTTGTTTGTGTTATCACCTTTGAAGATTGAGTTACTTAAAATGCCTTTATTTCATCAGTAACATGGCATGGTATTTAGAAGGGCCCAGAAGGACTGTGCTCAGTGATAACATTAAGCAAATCCACAAATATCAGTAATTGTGGTGAAATTGAATGAGGCCTCAACTTGAATTTCCTGCCCTGAATTCCTTTCTTTAAAGAGCAGAGACCTGGTCACAAACAGTTGCAGATTAAATTGCAGTGAGAGGACAGTAGGTGTAGGCTTATTGCTGAGACTCAGTGGTCCAGTGGGGATCCAGGGCTGCCAGGGGGGTTAATGCAGAATGACAGATTGATGCTTCAAGTGGATTTTTTTCTTCACACAAACACATCTCTAATTAAAGCATTCTATGTTTATATAGTTGTCACATCCAATAATTTAAAATTATCCTAATTTAAAACAGCATTTAAGAAACTCTAATTAGACTGTTAATATTATGAATTTTCAAGTACTCATGTTCTCTTTCCCTGATTAAAATAAAGAGAAAAAAATTCCCCCACATCATCCAGCCAGCACCTGATTCAAGAGGTGATAGTTAGGTAAGCATCTGGTATAGAGATTCTGCAAATGGAAAGGGACGCTTACATTCCTTACTCTATTTCTCATTCAAGTCAGGGAGTAAATTACTAATTTTCTCAATTAGTTTTACTTATGTCATGAAATATGAGAAGAGGTTAGCTTTGGGAGATTCACAAATGTAAGTAGTTCCCCAAGAGTTACTGAGTTTAAAATCTTGTCCCTCTATAAAGAAAAAAGCAGAGAGAATAGTAAGCAACACCCCCCACCCCCCCCCAAAAAAAAAAACAAAACCCAAAAACCCAGGGTAAATTTGTTTCAATATTATGTTTAAAATGAAAGTTGGAATAATTTTTGTATGTAGGGAGAGAAGGTCATTTTTTTTTTTTTGATTACAGCATCCAAAAGAAATGCAGATAGCAGTCAGTTTAATTTCCATCACTTTGACTGCAAAGTTGTGCTAATTAAAGATGCCTGAAGCTTTCCAAGTTCAGAATGATTCTGTTAGTACTTTTTCTTCAATTATTCTGAAGCATTAAATGTGAAAATAAATCTGTTAGATAACCACAGGGCTGGAAAAACAAGAGCTGGTAGAAAGAGCCAGCAGCGAACCACAACAAAGCACAGTAGTTGTGCTAGTGTCACCTTCCCGAAACCACGTGGCTCGTGTTTCTGCAGGAAAGGCTTTTATGTGGGAAGTAAAAGGATAGCCTTCCCTTCCCCTATTGCCCAGAAGTTTTATTTCTCAGAGTATACTCGAGGCATGTGCAAGATAGTTGACGTCTGATTGCAGTGAAACTCCAGCCACGACCCAAGGACCCATCAGTCAGAATATCCAGCGTTAAAAAGGCCTGACACTTAATGAGATCTCCGTTTTTAATCTAGGAGTTCCTAGATTAAAGAGTGATTTTATATTTCTAAGAAAATGACATTTTTAAACCAGTCTTTTGATTTTATTTTTTTCTTAGTTTTATTGAATAATGTTACTATCTGATTATTTTTTCAATTCAGGCTAATCTATATATATTACTTTTGGTATTATTTCCTGGGCATTTGAAAAAAAAAAGTAAAGTTATTCATATTAGCCCACTACATATATTTGACCATCAATGGTTTTAGCAATGTAACTGGAGGGTCTGGTGACATTGTTATTGATAAGAGGTGAAGACTAATTCCAAAGTGGCTTTGCTTAGGGAGCCATAACCCTTAGAATAGACCTGTCCTAATACATCTTACCAAGTCGGTTACCCTACTCCCCACTGGCCTTGCTTCTTCCAAAGCTCTGTCTACTACTATCCCACCATATTAATCTATAGTGTTCAAAATTCTTATCATTAATTGAACTATCAAACTTATTTGTGTACTTATTGTCTGTCTCTCCACTGAAATGTAAGTGTATACCATGAGACCAGCGTACATAATCTACTCCATTTATTCCTAGTGCTCAAATCCATGGAACACAAGATAAATGGATGTAGGGCTAGTGGAAAGTAGATAGAGGCAACTTCTTGTGCTCACATGGGCCCTCAGCTGGTACCAGGGTGCTGAGATCTCTCCCCGGGCAATGGAGGCCATTGATTCCCTATGATTTTCATGGTGAGGGTGGACTTCCCTGGCAGGGTACAGGATGTTTTCTACCAAGACCTTGAGGGCAAGTGAGAACTTTCTTAAGGAGTTTGTTCTAAAGGGGAAGAATGACATCCACTATCAACCCATGAATCCTTGACAAGTGGCCTGCTGTCATCTGTGCCTATATCTTTGTTCTCCGTGCTGAGCTCTCTGTGTATCCAAGTGCAGGAATAGTTGTTGGTATCATATAATCAGAAACATAGTTATGACAGGGAACATTCCATACCTGTCTTTGATTACTTGGGTTAGCTTAACCTCAATTAAGGAAATGGAGCATTCACCTGATGAATTCAAGGTAGGCAGATGGAGCTGACACAGCTGTCTAGGATGCCAGGTGGAGGGAGGGAGTTTAGGCCCAAGTGAGAACATCTTTTTGGTTAGCAAATGTGCCATCTGCTCTGCTATGATAGTGTTTCAAAGGAGGCACTTTAACTCTTTCAGGGAACATATTTCCAGGACAGCTATTGGTATTCAAGGCACCTGGACTGTGAACAGATTTAAAAGGAGCAGTTTACTCTCTTTCCACTGACGAGAGCAGGAGAAGAACATGGGCAGTGTGCGCAGATGGAATGTTATCCAGGCCCACTCGATGCCTGCAAAGAGGCCAATGAATTTGTCTCATTGTCAGATGGAAGCTAAGGCAGCTAAGCCAAAGATGTGGTCTATGGGATGTAAAACAGGATGCTGGGGAGGGAAGGAATATTAAACAGGTGGTTTCGGTTAACTAGGGAGAATCTTAATGAACACATTGGTAGTCCAGTTTTCCTTCTGCTCTGGTGCTGTTCATCCATTTGAAGTGAAAATTTCCACCTCAATGACTAGATTAACACAAGTTTATTTAGCCAATCCATTTTGCTTTTTTTTTTTTTATCACCAGCTATTTCATTCAACTGAGTATTTTAAGTATTGTGTTAGATACTATTATGACTACAAAGCCACTGTAGGGTAAATGAGTTGAAAACCAGGCTTTTTTATTCCCTCTCTCCACTAGCCTCGATGGCTGGCACGTGTGGTCTTGCATGCTTGCCATGATTATGGACACCTGGGCCCAAGGAACATGGGCGTGCGCACTTGTAAATGTGCACACCTGAGCCTGGAAGGGAGGGATAAAAAGCGGCGTCACTCTGGGCACTGGTGAAGACGCCAGTGCTAAGAGACAGAGGAAGGAGCTTCTGCGCAGAAAGGAATGCCTCTGCCTGGGTAAGCTGCCCTTCCCCAGGGAGGGTGGAGTGGACTGTCCCTCTCATTGTGATTTCAGCCTTGAACTTCATGTACCCAATCCTTCTCATTGCTGTGCTAGCTTACTGGTGGCTGCGCGAACCGAGGGTGAGCCTGCCCGGCCTGGGGTGGGTACATGACAGACATATGAGATCAAGTTCCTGTTTATCATATAGCTAGCCTTGTGGAAAAATCAGACACATGCATAAGCAATTCCAACACATAGTCACATTTTGGCAAGTTTTGTGAGTGTTCTTTCTCTTTATGTGCTTTGGGCTTGTCTGATCTGGGCTAGAGAGTTAGGAGTAAACTCCATCCTCTGATTTGACGTACTCCTGACATCTATATTAAATTCTTTAAGAAATTTCAATTTATGCAGCCCTCAAATTCCCTTCTTTAAGACCTAGAATAGAAAATAGGTAAGTTTTCTGGGGAAAAGAAAAATCTGGTTTTATTTTGATTTCTAATAAGCCGTTTTATTGGAAAACCCTGCTGACTGACATCACCAAAGTCACCTGTAGCAGCAATGACCAAAGGATAATTTCTAGTCCAATCTACTTCCTTTTCCTCAGGCTCTCTCTTACCATCTTGCATAAGAAGTAAGTCTACAAAACAACATCAAGGACATTCTCCATTAAAAAATTGTTTGTTCAGCATCAAGGACAATCAACACAAGGCCATATGCCCAGACCTAAGTGTCTACCCCAAAGTCGGAAGACTGAATCCTTCCTTTTCGACTTTTACAATTCAGTCCTACTTTCATCTAGAAGAAATCTATTTTTTTTAAATTTTTTTTGCATAGAAGAACTGGGGTGTAGGCCAGAGACAGAGTGTGGGGGCACACCAGAGACAGAGTGGGGATCAGAACAGGCCCTCCCCTCTCTGAGGGGAGCAGTGGGCTCCCTCAGAGAAAGATGAGGTCTGCTGCGCCATATGTGGGTTGGCTCCCTGGCTGGGGATTGATCTCAAGTGGTAGCTGTGGTATTGTGGAGACTTAACCCCTAGGCCACCATGGAGGCCCTAGAACAAGCCTATGTTTCCAGCAGTCTCTGTTATTTACGTTCATAATCCTGACCTGTTATGGCTGTTTGTTTCCTGCTTTGGCTTGTGTTTCCATCTTTTCAACCAACTCTCTCAAGAGTGAGAAGGAAGATTTGGTCTTCCTTTTGGACCTTCAAGCATCTGGGGAATGACTTGTCATTGAGCAATTGAATGACCTTGGTGTATCTGATTTGCAGGCTTAGGAATTTAATTTTGCTTTAGTTACGCTATGACTTCATAGAGCTCATCCCTGTCCACTCCATGGAAAGACCAGCTTCTGCTCACACACAGAGTTTGGGTACAATGAGCTTGATCTGAAAATTGTTCTGACATCTTAAGGAGAAATAGGACAGAGACACTTATGGCCATTTCCAGAAAGTAACACTGGGGAAAAAAATCCTGTCTTACATCTTTCTTATATATTTGCACCACTTTGTGTGCCTTTCTAATTTGTTCTGCCATTTTTGTCTCTCTGCCCACCTTCCTGCCTGTGTTTATGATATTAAGCAACTATGTCACATTTGTCTTTATTTAAATTGTGGTAACATTGGTTTATAATACTATATGAGGTATAGGATCATACCCTTCAGTGTTAACCACAATGTACCCACCATCAAGGCACCTGGGGTCTCCATCAGAGTCTACTGCACCCCTTCTCCACTTTGCTCCCCTCCCTTCCACTCTGGTAATCTCAACCCTACAGCAGATTTGTAGGCTTTGTTATTGGTTTGGTTTTATCTAACTTTTTTTTTTTTTTACCCTCTTTATCCCACATATAAGTTACACCATCTGGTATTTTCTTTCTCCTTCTGCCTTATTTCACTAGCATAATCCCAGTTCCATCCACATTTATCTTTTTTTTTTTTTTTAAATTATCTTAGTAGTGTGCGTGTATAGCACTTCTTCCTGATCCACTTGCCTGTCTTTGGGAACTAAGGTTGATCCTATAACTTAACTACTGTAAATAATGCTGCAAGAAACACAGGAGTGCATGTCCCTTTGAATTAGTATTTTTGCATTATTTGGGTAGATGCCAAAGAATGGAATTGCTGGATCATATAGTAGATCTATTTTTAATATTCTGAGAAACCTCCATACTGTTTTCCTTTTGGACTGGCCTAGTTTACATTCCTACCAACAGTGTACAATCTTCACCAACCTTGTTGTTTCTGGACTTTTTGCTATGTGTCATTCTTGTGACTTTGAGATGGTATCTCATTGTGGTTTTGATTTGCATTTCCTTGATAATAAATGATGATTAACATTTTTTTAAATGTGGTTATTGGTCAGCTATATTATATCTTCTTTTGAGAAATGCCTATTTCCTTCTTCTGCCCATTTTTTGGATTGGGTTACTTGTTTTCTTTTTGTTGAACTGTATGTGTTTTTTGTAAATCTTAGCTATCCACCCCCTTATGAGAGATATAGTATGCACATATTTTTTCCCATTCAGTAAGGTGTCTTTTTGTTTTTGTGATATATTTTCTTTTGTTTTCTTGCTGTTGGTGACAAATCCATGAAGACATCACAAAAGACGAATAGGCTGGAGGCACAAATTTGAAAATGGGACATAGAGAACTGTTTCTTAGAAGGACTAACTAATATAAATTCAGAAAAGGGAGCTTGAAGTCAGTTAGTCCTCGTGTTATTTCTGGGCAAACAGATGATTATGCTGGGAAGAAGACATGGGATAACCATCCAGAAGATGTATGGGTTAGGAGAGGTAAAAGACAGAAGGGAGGAGCTGTCTTGGGACTGTGGCATGGTTCATATCAATCTCTCATTTTGTCTCTTGGTCCACAAAGTCATGAGCACAACAGAGATGAAATGACCAAAGAATAGAGAGTTTTTAAGCATTTCTTCAGGTGAATGAGTTGGTTTTTATTAGATGCCATGAACAAACTTTCAACCAATACTTTGGGAAAGCAAAATTTTTGGAGATGATCACCTAAACTGCAGTCACAGCCAGCTCTACTAAGGCCTGTGTCCAAAATCCAAACATAGTCCCAAGGAATTGTTAATAAAGATGTCTAACTGACCTCATGTCCACTTTGGTCTTCTTTGTTTACATAACTCATTACTTATGGCTGATTTTGTCTATTAATACTCAGAACTACCCCTGTACTCCAGAGGCTAAAAGCCTGGAAATTAAATTTTTCAAACTCATAGCCAGGAGGGTTCCACTTAAATTCTGGAAATGAGAGTCACTTTGATGAGGCCTGAAAGGCACATGGAAGGAACAAGCCATTCTCCAGCCTCAGCTGTGGAAAGGTGTGTGGGTGTCAGCAAATGTCAGATGTGGGGTTTTGTGAGTGGTTTCTGGGGATCTTCTGAGGTCATTTCAGTACTGCAGGCAGTTGAAAGTCATCACTGGCAGCTTCCAGCTAACTGTAGGCATCATCCCAAAGACCAACTACTGGAGTTGCAGGCTGCTAAAATCACTGCCAACAGCTACCTCTGATTTTGGACTATCCTGATTTTCTGGAAGTGAGCAGTCCTCCTGACCACTGTTTCCAATATTTAGGTAGGCCTCTAATTTCCTGTATTTACTCTCTTCTTAATTGAGAAATTAGGATGACTTTTGTTTTTCTGACCAAATCCTGATTGAATCATTTGATTACCTGGTGTCACAACCAGGAGAGTTAACTATTTATGGAAAGACCAAGAAAGATTGTGCAAAAATCTAATGTTGAAAATTATCATTCTTTGACTCTGAATATTGTGAAACCATCGCTGTCTCTTTTACTGAAAGAGTAAAAGTATTCATCAAATCCAACCCACTCTGAGAGGCCTTTAGGGCGATGATCTGTTTCATCCCACAATTAGAAGATTAAGGCTCTTTAGAAGAAGGTGGTATTCTGTTACTTGTCTGGATGGGAAGAACTTATGTATGTCTATTGAATTCTAAGGGTAAAGCAAGAGGAAAGATGGCCATTGACCAAAATTACAAATGAAGGAAAAAAAGTGTTCTGACTTTGGGAATTTGCTCCAACCATTTAGAAATGTGGAGCTTTCTGGCTTCTCTTTGCTGAATCTTGAATGTCATGAACATGCTGTTGCTGATCTTAGATATTTCTACAGTGTTTTAGTCAGAATAGGTTAGGCTATGTTGTGGTAACAAGCAAGTCCAAAATCTTAAGAATTTAACAATAACATTTTTTATAATGGCTCTTGGTCCACTTCTGCCTGGGTAGCTTTCTGAGCCTGTGTTCCTTCAAGAAATGGCGGGGGGATCTAATCCTTGCCATGGTGTGATGATTACATAGAAGGTATGAGAGAGGCTCAGGGTCATCTGGGGGTTTGTTTCAGGCCAAGATGTGGCAAATATCATTGCAACCTTACATTGGCTAGATCCAAGTCATGAGGTCCTCATTGAAACCTAAGAGAGGCTTGGAAGTGTGGTCTTCCTTGGTGTAAGTAGTAAGCATCTGACTAGAATTGGCTAGATTATGCCAGAGTCATCCCTTCCATGTTCAAGTTGCTTTCTACCTCTCAAATCTGACCATACATCAACACTTTTTTGTTTTCCAAATTGTTGGCTAGTTTTATCTTTCACTTGTGTAGTTTTATCTAGATCAACTGCATGCACACTGATTTTTCTTATTTGAATGATATCAGAATGAACATAGACCGTGTATTTATGTGTTTAATCATACTCATTATAACAATCAGCGACATGGGCTCTTGGAACACCTTAACTATATTGGGAGAATAGGAAGTCTGAAGCATGCCTCCTTGAAGCATTTCCTTACTCCATCCTCATCAGTTCCCTTTGACTCTTCAGAACAACTAGCATCAGTTGTCCATACCACAACTTTACAAACTTCAGTAACATTCAGAATTACCTAAAGGCTAATTAAAAGAATTGTTGGGCCCCACCCCAGAGTTTCAGATTCAGTTTGGTCTTAGGCAGGTTCTGAGAATTTGCATTTCTACTAAATTTCCAAGTGATGCTGACACTTTTGGTCTTGGGACCACCCTTTGGGAACCACTAGCCGACCCTCATCGGCTGGCCAGGATCGAACCAGCACTGCAGAGGTTGCGGACAGCTTCACAGTGTGGCACTCAACCGCCTGTGCCACCAGGGGGTGCCCCATTAGTTATATTTTAAGGATATGTTTTTGTTTAATTTTTTTGTATCCATTATCATGTTAGTAGGTAATCAGGTAATACTTATTAATTGATTGGTGTGATCCAAAACAATTTATTTCTGTCTCATCATTACTTTTTTTTTTAATTTTAATTTTTTTTTAATTTTGTCTCACCATTACTTATTTTTTTCTTCCCAAATTATGTTCATTGAGTTAAAGTGGGTTTAATCATTGTATTTGCTTTGGGGGTTATAGGTTTAAACCTCTACAAATATATATTTTCACACCCTTCCCACCTCCAGGACCCCAACAATCCTCCACCATGTTCCATTGGGCCACCTCCCTCCCCCTCTCCTAAGCCATCACCCACCCTTCTGGTTGTCTCAGTTTTTTTCAGTCAGATGTTAATGTCTCATCATCACTAAAAACAATGAATGATTATCAGAATGGACAAGACCATGTGAGAACATGGTGATTGAGATTATGGAAACACTGTGATGTAGTCATTTGACCTCTCAGATTGTCTTGTGGAAACAGATAGTCTTATCTGTTGTGTTAATATCACTCTCAAGCAATTTAATAAATATGGCTTGTGAGTTGTTGAGTTTCCTGTCTTTGGACATCCTCAGTTAAGGATATTACAAAAAACATTATAGGTAATTAGCCTGGCTGTTAAGTATAAGACATTTTGACTTTATATAGGTACTAGTGGAAATGAACTGTAAACCCTCCTGACTACATTTTATAAAAACTAGATACAGAGGCTTTGAGATTTTAATTTTACCTGATGTTCCTGCCCAAAGGTGAATTTTACTCAAGGGTGTTGATTCTATTTTATTTAATGTTCAGTATATTTGCCATGGGATATTTTGACTCAACAAAGGACTCATGAGTAGGAAGTCATGTAATGTTCTATAACAATGTCAGCTACCTAAAAAAGGTTATTGGCCTGATAACATTTAAGGTTTGGATTTAGTTTCCTGAAATACTTTATAAGCAATTTTCTCTTATAATCTAAACTCTGTGGTCAATATCACTTCAATATTAAAAATCAAATCTTATTTACACTATGGATAGAAGTCATATATGAATTTGGTGGTTTGGAATTATTTTGAAGTCTTTGAAAAATTTTTTGAAAATGAGATATGAAACTATTCATTGTCACAAAGTGTTCTACTCTTATACTAGGTAAGTACCACACTATACTACTCATTTTTTTTTCTTACCCCAATTTTTTTTTCATGTTTAACATGTTCAAACATATTTTTGACTCAAGTTGCAAAAGCATCCAAAATTGTTGGGAACATGCTATGAGAAGAAACTTTCTATTTAATTTTATTCCACTTTATTTCTGTCTTCATGGAGGAACAGCCTCTGGCTTTTTCTGCAGTACAGCAATTTTCCCCCCTCAAATTGGGACTGCTTTTTTGATCTTCTAGAGTTCTACCAGGGAATAAATATGTATGCCGATAAAAGGAGACATAGGAATAAAATATATTTAGACTCTAAGACCTTTGACAATATTTGCATAAAAAACTTATTAAAAGTTGAGTCACTGTAGCATTGCCTATACTATTTTGTCAATGGTGGTAACCAGTTTAAGGTATAGAAAGAAAATAGAGAAATATTTCTCTGAGAGAAGAAATGAATTTATAAGCATTGATCCTAGGGTAAATTAAAGGTAATGATCTCTAAAATTAGTGGGTGAGCTTTGATGGTAACACTTGGCCCTTTCAGATTATGAGTTGGTTTGGGTACATTGATGTTTCACAAATGCTAAGAAAATTGACAGAAGATATGAGAACACTTACGAGGGGTAAATTCTCACTTCTATTTCTAAGGAAATCATTATACAGCAAGGTTAAACTGAGTATGTATTGTAGAACCTAGAGAATATGGTGTTTCCCAAATTTATTTAATCAAGACACTCCTTTTGCTTTTGAGTACTTCTAACAATTTGTGAAACACTAGCAATGTGTTGTTTCAGAGATACTAATCTAATGCTGTTATTAGGTGATTAAGATTCTTAGAAATTGTTATATTTACTAAAATAATAGTCTTGAACACTAACCCATCACCTAGTGTTAAGAACTATCAAAAAGGATATTAAAAAAACCAAAGGAAAAATCACTATCTACTACTTATAACTAAAAATCAGAGTTCTTCTGCACTGATTAATAAGGCTAATGAGTTCTATCTAATGGTAATCTCTTCCTAGATTTACTCTTTTCTGTTTTTCTTCAGGAACTGGGGGTCTTCAGTTTTCTCCTGTCTCTCATTTATTATCAAACTTATACTCACTGGAGGACTATTCCCATCATCATATATTTGTCATACACATAAAAAGTCTTCCTTGACACTAGAGCATCCTCCAGTTGCCTCACTTTTCTGTGCCCTTCCATAACACTTGTCTACAGAAACACTTGTCTGCATAAGCTGACTCAGTTTCTCATAAGGCTTGTCTGCATAAACTGACTGAGATTTCTCAACTCCTGTTCACACTCTAGTGTAGTTTATACCTCTTCTGAAACTGTTCTTTTCAAAGTCACCAGTAGCCAAGGGGACCATGTGTATTATTTCCAATGAACTGCTGATAACGGAAGGGGGAGCTACTAACAGTCCAGCATGGGTAGCAGGCATTGCCTGTACTACTCTACTAATGTCCTGTAGATTGATTGAAGAGATGTTGCTGGAACTGCTGGCCTGCCTTATCCAATGCAAGAAAGTCTTTAGTATGAATGATTTAGGACTTCTTGCTTATAGTTAATCTCATCTTCTAAGAAAGCGAGCCACATCATGTCTAACTATGATCTGGTCCAGGAGGTTCAGTACCTGCATCTCAGGGAGGATTTGGAAAATCCTAAAGTTCTCAAACTTGCTTGGATGCCCTTGAAGAAGGCACATGGTAATAGCGTGGTAAACCCAGATGGGGAAAGAAGTTTATGTGAGGTTCCAGATAGAATCATCACAACAGCATCTGACTCGCTGATTATAATGGGGAATTTAATGCACAACTTGGCAGCGGTGGTGAGGGACTGGAAAACTCCACAGCTGTCAGCTCCTGCTCAGCAAGCTCACCAAGTTTCAGCTCAGCATCACCAACACTCTCCTTTCTCACAAGCTATTTTATAAATGACTGTTCAATGTGACTTCAGATTTGTGAGTGCACAGTCATTCCACCTTGAATTTCTAGCTCTGTATGTTCTTCCTTACTTTTCCTCTAGTTTTCCAATCTGACCTAACTTTGGTGTTCCAAAGTGGCCATTTTGCCTCACTGTTGGCCCATCTCTCTCGCTCTCCTCCCCTTGCCACTCTCCCCCCTAGAGCTTGCCTTGCTGGTTACCCACTCTTGGACACTGATATAACTAACGTAGGCCCTCATACGTGGGTGTGGTTGCCAACATTGCCTCAAATTGCCAGAAAAGATTCTGCATGTTATTTGATTCCAGTTAATGATATAGAGCAACTGCTCTGGTTGGTAGAGTCTAGGTCACCCAGACTTACCCTATCTGCAAAGGAGTCTGGGAAAGTGATGCCTCACTCTTCAGTTTCTGTAGCAGGGAAGAGGGCTCTTTCTTCCACCAAACTCAGTGGATGGAGACTTTTACAAGCATAAGTAATAGTTTAGATATTGGAAAAATTACAGAACATTCAGGAAAATATTCAGAAAGAAGGACAAATATCCATCTCAATCCACTTGGAGAGCACACTCATTCTGGGTCACCACAGGAACCATTTGCAATGAAGTAACACATTTTCCTCTGCCACCAAATTTATTTTCTTTCATGTAACCACTGGAATGTTAGAGACATTAGTTTTGAAGAGCAAATAATTTTCCATTTTGCCTATTTCATTTGGTCTAATTTTTAGTTGTTAAAAAGATGTTGGGTCAATTGAAATAAGCGACAACCTTATTTTCATAAAAACCAGAATCCAATAGGAAATAAGGCATATGCACTACATCTATGACCTTAAAACTTATATTCATTAAAGGGAGAGTGTGAATGATTAAGCAATTAAATCACTAAAATCTGACAGGGAAGATCATTTTTGTGCTTATGGGACTTGAAACCCCTGAAAAATTATCACCACGACCATCCTTTGGCAATTGTGGAGTAAGGAAGGTTTTAGGGCCCTCATCTTCCATTTCCTTGACCTCTATAATCATCATTCTCAGGAAATGACTACATGAAACAGTCATTTACATGAATGACTGCTAAGTCCTAATGGATACCTCTTGGTCTTTTATCTCTAATTCTGTTCTTACAGAAGTGCCTAATGTTATGAGGACCCATTATTAGATCTGCCAGCCTGTCTGTAAGAAGTTACTGTGTGGAGTGGGAGAGGCCAGACAATGTAGGTACCAAAGGAAGCAAGTTCAGTGTGGCCAACAAATAATGGAATAGCTATGATTTAAAGAAATGCTTATACTGCGTTACTATTTTTCATAGTAATGTATTATAGTTCCCATTTTCTAGATGAAGAAACCAAGTCTTGGTGAGATTAGAAAATTTGCTTCTGCCCACTGTGTTGGACAGAATGAATGGCCTAATCTTAATCCTGCAGCCTGTGTGAACCATTTATATTACATAGTAAAGGAGAATCAAGGTTGCAGATGGAATTGATGTTGCAAATAACTGAATGCAAGGTGCCATTATCTTGGGTTCTCTAGATGGGCACGATGTAGTCAAAAGGGTCCCTGAAAGTGGAAGAGGGAGGCTGAAGTGGAGAATCAGAACAATGGAAAGAAGGGAACATGCTATGCTTCTGGCTTTGAAGACAGAGGAAGGGACCATGGACCACAGAATGCAAGTGGCCTATAGGTGCTGGGAAAGGCAAAGAAATAGATTCTCTCCTGGAGCATCTAGAAGGAATCTGACCTACTATCACCTTGGTTTTCTCCCAGCAAGACATATTTTGAATTTCTGACCTCCAGAACTTGAAAGACAGTAAATTTTTGTTGTATTAAACCACTAAATGCATGATTATTTGTTATAGCAGTAAGAGAGAGCTATTGCAGCCATACAATAGTAAAATGGTAGAACCAGCTTTCAAAGTCCAAATCTTGAATTCTTTCAGTGCAGTTCAGAGACAAAGGTAGAAAAGGCTCTTAGTTAAAAAGTCAAAAATGAGGTGGATGGGGTCTCTAGGGTGGAGAATGAAATTCATAATGAGATTATTGGGGTGTTATTAGGAGATGGTACTAAAGATACTATTTGTCCCTTGAGCACTAGACTTACTAAGTTGTGCTTTGGACTTCTCTTCCCAGGGAGTGAACCAAGACCAGGCAGGCAGGCTTGCACTGCCTTTCAAGAATGAAAGCTCCCTGAGGGCAGGACTTCTGTCCTGTTCACTATTGTATCCTAACAACCCAAATAGGTTCTGGAACATAATACATGTGTAATAAATATTGACTGTATTCATGCATAAGTAAACAATTATTTGGATTCAAACTCTCATATCCAGTGAGTTAATTTAGATGATCCATGGTTGTGTATTTTTTTTCTTCTTTTGGTAATACTAGGGAAGCCCTAAGCAGCTTTGAATCCTATTAGGCTAGAAGGTGCTCTATTTTCATTCCAAATACTAAGACTGAATTTCTCTTCTCGTAATAATATTGATAGTTAACGTTTAACTAGCATTTGCTATAAAGTGGCAAAGTTTCAAGTGATTTGCATTTATTCATACATGCTTGTATTTTAATTCATAACATTCATATGATTTAATTACTGCATTATCCTCATTGTACTGATGAGGAAAATTTAGGCCTAGAAAGTTTAGGAGAGTAACCCAAGCTTACAAGGCTTTAATAGTGGAGCTGGTTTTGAATTCAGGCAGCCTGGCTCTGGATTTTGTGCTCTTAACTATTTTAAAATGAAATAGGAGAGTTTGCTGCCACTGGGCTCAAGTAGATGAGGTGTTAGGTCTCACATGTCTCCTGGCATATTTTATCTGTGTGGGGAGAAGAGTGAAAAACTTGGATAGAAGGCATGACACTTCCTAGACTTGGTGAGCATTCTCTTAAGTCTACATTTTGTTTACTAGTGAAGAGCACAGGGCAGTGGAAACAGGACACTGGTGACATTTCATCTCTGTGTGAGTGTGTGTGTGTGTGTGTGTGTGAGAGAGAGAGAGAGAGAGAGAGTGAGAGTGTGTGTGTGTGTGTGTGTGTGTGTGAGTGTGGGAGAGGAGTGAGAGAATATAAACAAGGGGGTTAAAAAAAAAGGAGAGCTTGTTGGGCTGAGGGCAAACTTTCCTCTACCGAGCTCCATCTGCATGTCTTGAAACACTTGGCCTCAGGGAAGCAAAAAACAAACAAAACAAAACAAAAAAACCAAAAAGCAAACCAACCTCCCCCCACCCCCAAGAATACAATCTTAGTGTCTTGACCTTTCAATATATGGAATTCTCCAACCCACTGGCACAGAAGGGCCAAAACAGTTGCCCCTAAGTATGCTTTCCAAATTTGAATGTGTACAAGCTTCCCCTGGAGTTTGCTACAACAGGTTCCTGGACATAGTTCCTGGACATAAATATGACTGTAGATAGTCCGATTCAGTGTGAATTAATAACAGGCATGCAGATGATGGCAATGCTATGGGTGGATAACAGTTTAAAGAGGAAAGTCAAGGGCAGGAGCGCCGATGCTTAGATATAAGGTCTTATACCTCCTCAGAAACCACACTAACATCATAGCTCATTGTGGTGTTTCATCTGATGTCAAGATTCTAGTCATAATTTTAGCAAGGAATTAAGAGGTACTTGATGGGCTATTAAAAAAACTTGTATTTTTCCCCCTATATATGTACTGGGCTAAAGGTCACACTGTTACTAGTAGCACGGGTGACTTACTGAATTGCAAGTTAAAGAACACAAGTGAACAAACAGAGCCTGCCTCCTGAGGATCACTGCTGGCATTCGGAATTGGAAGGGAGCAAAGCAGAGACTAAAGCTAGACCCAGCTTTGTGTAAGGAGAAATCAAGAACAAGACTGGACCAATATTTAGAGCTACATCTAGATTGAAATAAAAAAGATAGAAGATGTTTAACTAAATCCAATGGAAGGAAGCATTCAGTGTTAACATTGTGGCTTCATCAAGATGGGAAGAGAAACATTTGTGGAAAACTGAGCAGAGGGAGGTACAGTCCTAGATGCCCGCCATTCTCTTCCATATGGTTGTATTTAGTTGTTCTGAAAACTTTTAGAAATTGTGAACAAGACTTGTTTGTTTTCCTAACAAGTGACATGTAACTGAAGCTGCCACATGGAAGAACTCCTATCTGCAGTTACATGTTTTATTCTTTTTAGAAAAATGTTGAGAATAAGCAACCCCCACTTCCCAAAGGAATCTCCACTTGAGCTATGGGTGAATGGGTTTCCTAGGAAACAGATCTCATGGATAATTCTAGAGCTTAGTCACTAATGTCTTGAAAATGAGACAGTGGAACTTTTCATGTCAACTCTTCCTTCCATTCTCAATTGCCCATGTGCTAGGAATTTGAAAGACATATTTATTAGCTGATCATACCTTAAAAAGCCTTCACTTAGGAATCTGACCATCACTGTGTGGCTAGGAGGATTCCCCCACTTCACCCCAGCTCTTTTGATCATACTAGATGGAAGTTTTTTAAACATGTTGATTTACTTCTGGGATAAATCAAATCTATTTGGGTCCTTTAGACCTTTTACAAATCATATTGTGGCATAACATATGTATAAGAAGTGTACATTAATTTTTTTCTGAGATGATTTAGAGGAATTTGGACATCTCTTGACAAGTGGAAAGTAGGATTTTTTTCATGCCTGTTCTAATTTTAAAAATTTATATACCATGAAAGCATATATTATGAATTGTAAAATATAGTTTCACTGTATGGGCAGGAAGTTTTATGGACTCCTTGAATCACTGGGTTGCTATAGTTTATCAATTGGGGAAATTCTCCTTCCCCGAGGGATATTATTCCTTCTAATATGGTCCCTTTCTTGCCTCTCCTTTTAGAACTACAATTAAGCATTGATCTATCTTCTTGTTGCTTTCACTATGTCTCTACTTTCTATTATGATTTTATCTTGGTTGTTATTGTGTTTCTGGATTTCATCATGAATAGTCTTCTCTGACCTGTCTTAAATTTCACTAATTTAATCTTTTCCTGTGTCTAATCTGCTGTTCAATCCATTTGTTGTGCTGTTCAAATATTCCTATCGATTGTTTTCATTCTATAAGTTCCAATGGATTCTTTTGCAGCTTTGCAATATTCCTTCTATAGCTTCCTATTTTTCATTGAACATAAAATGTTTTTCCTTTATATCCATGAGTATAACAAGCACAGTATTTTTACAGTTTTGTTCTGGTGACTTTAATGTCTGTATTTCTAGTGGACAACTTCTTTTATTTTGCTAAGTTGATTATTGCATGTGTTGTTTTGTTGGGAGGGGAAGGGTTCTTTCATTGGTTCTCAAACACATACTTTCATAATTACAAACATAAATATAATTTGATACCTAGAGTGAGGGTTCTAATTTTTGCCTTCTCTAGAAGGAAATTTTTGGTCACTTGTTTTAGGAATCTGAGGGTGATCATCACCATGAATAAGACATGGGTTTCTTTGGGTAACCTAGATGATTCTCTGAATCTTCTAATCCATAAGTCACTTTCAGAGTTGAGCTTTTGAGGGTACCAATCCTATGCAATAAATTTCATTAAGTTTTCTACCATTCCAGGCATTGAATTCTGACCACTTGGCTTATCCCTTGGATCATCCAACCTGCTTGCCTTTTAACTGCCTCCCAAAAACTCATGGGGCAAACAAAAACCCATCAAGGTAGGATGGGGTAAGAGAGACACAGAATATCAGGGATCAATACAGTCCTTTTTACCTTTCACCATTTGGCAAATACAATTCCAAATACCCTTTTTCTTTATTGGAATAATTCCTGGGCCAGAAATAGTTTTGACTTTCCTGTGTGAGCTCTAATCCTCTCCTGTTACCTACTCAATTTTTTTAGCCCTTATATATTTATTAAATATTTGATTATTTCCAATATGACTGGTTGAATTTTGCCTAGCTTCAAAAATGATTTTATTTTTAATTGTTTTAAAATATACATAACATGCAGTTTATCATATCAACCAATTTTAAATGTGCAGGTCAATAATATAAGTACATTTACTTGCGCAATCAGTCTTCAGAATTTTCATCTTGTAAAACTAAAACTATAATAATTAGAATTTCCCATTCACCTCCCCCATTTTACCCTCCTCAGCCTCTGGTAACCACCATTCATTCTACTTTGTCTCTTTGAATTGACTAGGTTCCTCAGTTAAGTGGAATCATGCAGTATTTTGTCTTTTTGATTTCTGTCACTTAGCATAATGTCCTTGAGATCTATCCACATAGAAATGTGAATGAGAATTTCCCTCCCTTTTAGGTTAAATGGTATTCCATTATATGCATGTGTCACATTCTGTCCATCTATTCATCTGTCAGTGGACTTTTGGCTTGTTTCCACCTTTGACTATTGTGGGTGGTGTTGTTAGTAACATAGGTTTTTTGTTTTTTTCCTGACACCAAATACATGATGCCTTTCCTAACACTATTTCATCAACTCTCTGATTTTCCAACAACAACTAGATGTCCAACAATTCAATTCAGTTTTGACACTAACTTCCCCAAGTTAGTGCAAATCCTATCAATTCAATGGCTCATTCCCACAAGAATGTTCCCGTTTCCAATGCCAGCCACAACTAGGGTGTCCAGGTTGCCCCACTTTGCTTGGCTAATTTCAAACTTGGGAATTCTCATAACCCTCTTTTCTAGTTCAGTACTGCTAGAATGACTCACAGAACCTAGGAAATTACCTTCCAAATATATATATGATATATATATATATATATATATATACCTGTCTACATTAAAGGGTTTAATGTCTTTTTGTGACATTTTATAGACAAATTCTTAAAAAGAAACCAAAAATGTTTCCTTGATCGTTTCCTTTACTGATGGATGCTTTAGTAAATTCCCTAATATAAACACAAAATTGTAAACTTGGGAAGATACTCTTATCTACAGAAGATGGAACTTAAGTCCCATTTAACCCAGACCTGAATATTACAGATGAGGAAATAGAGACCTGGAAGAGGATACAGAATGGGTACTAAACAGGACGATAAGCACTACAGGGGAGTTTGGTAGAGCTGACTTTGGATTACCTACTTGAACAGTACTTTCTTATAAAAAAATTCTTCTGGAATTTACTTTGTGTAAATCTAGAGCTTTTCAGAATATTCTTCCCATGGGCAAAACTCCTTCCACCTCATTCCCACCCTAAATGGAATATCTCCTTTCCTTTTTCAAAGGAACAAGAACAAGCATTAGGCAACATGACAGTATTGATCATAGTCTCAGGCTGTTTACAAGTAGGAAAGATTCCATTACTTTTCAGTGTTGCTGTTTATAAACTAGAAAACTACCTGAATAGAAAGAATTTGTAGAACTGTAAAGTCCCAATGTTACTGTGTATGTATGCACACACAGATGTATGATGCCTATAGATGTGATTAAAACCATCCCTCAGTTTGAGGAAAGCCTAAGATTTGTTTTCTTTGAAGATCCATGGGAGATCATTTATTCAAAATCTTCAGGCTGCTAAATCTCCCTTATATATTTATAAAGTTGTAATATTAAGAAAAATGGCTGCAAAGCTCAAAAGTAGCATGGTGCATTCACGCTATTGTATAATATGGTGCCATGGTTATCCTGATAGTGTTATAGGACAGGGGGAGGGGCAGCCCAAACCCCGCAAACCTGCCTATTCTAAATGGTTTCTGCCATCCGCCGCATCAACACAAAACATAGGAGACTTTAATGAGAAGGAACTTTAATAAAACTAGGAAACAATACAGGTAAGGCAAAGAGTCTAGTTTCTAAATCAAGAACCCAAAGTTACCCATCCCCTCGTGGGTAAAACTCCATCCACATGGGACTGGCCCAGAGCAAGGCCCCAAAGCCTGCCACAAGTCTAAAGCATCTTCCAGTGGGGACCCACAGAAAAGGGCCAGAAACAACCAGACAAGCCTGGAAGGAAAAGAGCAAAATCAACATCAAGATAAAAGCCGCCATTGTCACCTCCCCACAGGTCTCACCCACATCTGTGTCACCCAGTCCACGACCAAAAGACAAGCACAGTTTCTTCACGTGTCTCTAGGCTCCATGCGCCTCCTCCAGGTCTCCTGGCTCCATCCTGCTTCCTTCCTTCCTCAGTCTCTTCTGCAGCTTCTCTTCTTCCTGCTCAGCTCCACCCTCCCTTGGGTGGGGCAGGGAACCTCCCCCTTTCCTGGGGACCACCCTGTTACAATCCCCCCTTTTAATTTTTATTCCACCATATCTACGGTGGCACAGATCTCATGGTGTAATATTAGGAGACAGTCTTTTTTCAGGGTTACAATGTGTGTAAGAGAAGCAACAATTAGTCAGCAGCATTGTCCATGAATGTCTAGTATGACAGTTTCATTACTTAAAAATAGTCCATTATCCAAGCCAAAAGAAAAAAAGTTGGAGCATTGGCTAAAACAAGACAGCAAATATATCAAAATCACAGGGAAAAAATGTTAAAATGGTTCAACTTATGCAAAAACGAATTCTCTCAACCTTGATCCCAAACTTTAACAGCATAGCAAAAGTTTGCAAACTAAATCTACTTTTAAACCATTTTTCCTATTTTTGCATAAAATCACAGGGCAGAAAATAACTGACAGCAATTTTTAGCTGGCTTTGTTGAAATACTCCACACAGGATCGGAGCGAACCGGTGGCATCCAGTCGATGTAGGCTTCAGGTATAAAGTTGGTCTCATCAAACTCCACCTGGGCTTTCCTCTTCTCGAGGGTACCAGGGCATTTTCGTTGGCTGGGTTGTCCAGTCCTGCCAAAGGAGGCAAACTTCCTCACCTTCTTTGGAGGTCTCTGAAACCCTACAGACAAAGCAAACAGGTTCTCCTCTTCTTGGTTCAGCTCTTTTTTTCAACTTTTTGGAAGAACTCCACACAAAGCCACATAATCAAACTCACGTCCAATTTTTTTGTTAAAACAGACAAAATCCCTATGGAAGTTATGCAAAAACATACTCTAAGATAAGTAGCAAAAATTACTACCACTATTTGTATGCCATGTTGGTATCAAGGGGAGAGAAAATGTGACAAGTTAGCTTCGCTGGAAAAAAAATTGTAACCTTTCTGTAGATCCTGGTTACTCAAAACAAAACAAAACAAAACAAAAACTTCGTGGATTCAGGACAGAATGCATAAAAAAAAATTTCCAGTATTATGTCAAAGAAATCTTAGTAAATGTCAGGTGTATTTCCAGGTCTATTCAGTCCTTTGTAGGAAAGTTTTTTTACTCTCAACAGTTCCATCAATAGGAATCTGTTGAGACCTTTTCTCCCTATATTTCCAGAAACAATTTCTGTAGATGTGAAACAATTGAATTATACAATATTACAAGGTGACAATCACCATTGACAATTTACATACATACCAGATACTGAGAGGTTTTTTTTTTTTTTTAATATACACATTTTAGAAAACTACTGTTAACATTTTGTACATACCAAAGTTTTACCATTTTCCCAAGTGACAATGCTTCCCTTCCAGTTTTACTCCATTAGGTAATTCCTACCAGATCAAGGAAACTATCTAGAACTCCTGGACACACAGACTAAGAAGTCAGTTTTCAACCTAAGACATCCAAATCGGCTATAGCACCAGGCTCTTGAAGGGATTGGGGTGCAACTCTCCAGCTGAGTCATGGTAGCACTCACCAGGTACATGCAGGGGCAGACAGAAGCATTTTCTGAAATAAATATAAATGCTCCTGAGTCTTCCTGTAATAACCCATGATTAATTCCAGGGCCATTTCCACACAAAAATCCAATCCCCGAGGAAGGAACATAAATAGTTCAGTGTAAAATTACTCAGCTATTTAAAGCCATAGTTGGGTAATCCGTACAGGCTCTTCTAGTGATGGTGTGTTCAAGTGAAAAAGTCAGAGGCTATTTCCCAGGATATTTTCTTTACAGTAAAATGAAATAGAATAGAAAAGATTTTATGGGTCTATAATAATGTACCCTATCCTTATGGGAAACAGCAAAATGTAGTGCTTCCCAATTCCCTTTCCCATCTGACATACATAGAATTTAAAATTATTTTAATGGTCTGCCTGGCACTGACACACCTGATGTGACAGGCCTGGGTCCCTGTCGGCCACCCCAAGTACTAAGGGATCAAGTCTCAGGCATTAGCAACCCCTTCTGAGTCAAACAGGATCACATGGCCCTGGTATGGTTTATTGGAAAGATCTCATCAAAGTTAATGTTACATACTATGTACTGCATGCAGGCACTGTTCTAGGAGTTTTATATATGTTCACTCATTTATTATTCACAAACTCATGATACCGATAATATTACATATACTATTACTATCATTTCCATTTATTTAAGACATAAAGAGACTCAAGAACTTGCCCAAATTGCTGTCAGTGGTAGAAAGGGGATTTGAATTCAAGCAGAGTTTGTTTTCTTAACCACCATTCTAGATCTAGAACTAGAAGAGATCAGGAAAGACTTCATTAAATTTATATTTGAGGTCTGACCGATCATAAAGGGACCTATATTTGTAGAATCCAATTGTGCTGGATATTTGTTACTTTGTAGTAGACTACACATCACTTCTGACAGCATTGTGGGTGTCAGAGCAACAAGGAAAAGGGTGCTTTAGGGGGAGTTTCTAACAAGGTAGTAGTGACAGAGAAAGTAATCGTTGGGTAGGTATGAGAGGGATCCACAAACTTATGAAAAGTTTTCTGTAAAATTTGTTGTCTCTGAAATATGTAGAATTTTAAGGTGTAACTTCTGGAAATTTGTTACTTTCTGTCAGGTATAATGTTTGCGTTTATGGCAATTGGTTATTTAAATCTGTTTTAGTTTGACCATCCCTTAGATCACTAAGAAATGAGATTAAAAGTAACAGCAGACTTTCAGCTGCCACTCTACCTTAACTATAAGTAAAAGGCTGAACAAAGTGAAAATCAACCAATGTTCCTATATCTGTCAGAGAGGTGAGATGATGGGGTAAGCCTCTGCTCCCCAAATTGGAGAGACTGACAAGTAAATACAGAGTATCACAATTTACCAAAATAGAAAACTCTGGGGGACCCAGCACTGGGGTAGGAAAATCTGAAATGTAATCAACAAATTGCTGACAACTCAGATTGGTTAAGTCTGAAAGTTAAAAACCCCAGAGGGACTTAGTAATAGGGAGCCCGCATTTTGGGGTTTTAGCTATAAGAGCTCCACAAGGTCTTGTCAGTGTCAGAGGACAGATACCACCCACTTCAAGATTTACTGTGATGCTACATTATTAATCAAGGCAGAGTGGTATTGGTGAAAGGATTGACAAATAGGTCAATGGAACAGAATAGGGAGTCCAGAAATAAGCCCACATGAGTATAGTCAACTGATCTTTGATAGAAGAGCTAAGACAAAATAATGGAGCAAAGATAGTCTTTTCTTTTTTTTTTTTTTTTTTTTTTTATAGAGGCATGCTTTATTTACTTGTTTGCTGGTTTGTTTTGTTTTATACATGCACTGGGTACAGTCAGAAGCGCGGGAGGGTGAGAGAATTCACCAGAGCCAGAGTGGGGAGCAGAGCAGGCAGAAGGACCGAAGTACACTGCTGAGGGGAGCAGCGGGCGGCAGGAGAGGTCTGCGCGCCATGTGGGACCCTCCTCCGGTGGCTGGGGAGCAGCTGGGGATCGAACCGGCGCCGCAGAGGCCGCGGGCAGCTTCGCAACCCAGCGCTCAACCGCTGTGCCACCGGGGAGGCCCCAAAGATAGTCTTTTCAACAAATAGTGCTGGAAGGATTTCCACATGCAAACAGTGATCTGGAAATGAACTTATGCCCTTCACTAAAATTAACTCAAAATGGATCATAGACCTAAATGTGAAATGAAAAACTATAACACCTCCTAGAAGATAACAGGAGAAAACATAGCTAATCCTCAGTACGGCAAGGATTTTTAAAAAAATACATCAAAGGCATGATTCACAAAGGGAATTACTTGTAAGCTGAACTGCATTAAAATTGAAAGCTTCTGCACTTGTGAAAGACAATGTTAAGAGAGCCAGAAGACAAACCACAGGTTGGAGGAAAATATTTGCAAAAGACACATCTGATAATGGACTGTTCTCCAAAATATACAAGGAAATTCAAAAGTAAGAAAATAAACAGTCTGATTCAAAATGGCCAAGATTTGTCTCCTCCTCTCTTCCACATTTTTTGATATGTACGAAGAGTTCTGCTCTTTTCTACCTCCTACCTCATTCACTCTTCATTTGACTAATTGTTGTAAGTTAATTTCAAGTTTCAGCTTTGATACCACTTTTCAGTAGTCTCCCCAGATTCCCATATTCTCACCTCAGAAAGGGATGGGTGCTCCTGCTATTGGCTTCCTTGGTGTCTCCCACTCGTCTTTATTTTGGTATTTACCTCACTGCATTGTAATTCCAGTTTTATTAGTCTATTTCCCTTCATTGGATCATTAGCTCCCTCAGGCCAAGGACAGTGACTTGTTTACTATTTTATTTCACAATTCCATACCATGCCGTAAATCACTCTTACCTCAGTTTAAAAAAAAAAAAAAGTGACTGAATGAAGAATCTGGTGTCTATTAGACCCAACCTCATCTCTTTTTCCCCTATCATCCAATTAGCAATACAGATGGCACAGCGTACTTTCGGAATGCAAGCCAACTGATTTATAATTTTGATTTAGCCAGGTTGGTTTGGAGATGATTAGAAATGTTATCTGTTATTTTTGCCTATTGACATTCATATGTGTCATGTTCATGAAAAACCTGAAAGAAGCTGTACTAATATTTGGAATGACTACCCCGCTCTGTTCTTGAAACCATATGCCTTGATATTACAGCTACTGTCTGTGCCATCTGTTCAGCAGACAAGGCTGTTTCTGATGAAGGAAGAACAAAGTCATTTCTGAGGGCAGAGTCTGCGCTGAACCCAAATCACACAGACCAGAGTGTCCCATTCAGGGATAAACCCCTGACAGTATTATTAAAGGAGCTGTAGCAGCTGTGAGAATCACCTCTGACCTCCAAATCCATGCCGTGTTTACACCTTCAAGCTGGCTTGCTTAGCAAAAATTAGGTTCATGTTTACACTAAGAGGAAAAAGTATTTGATTCATTTAACTATAACATAGAAATGTTATAGTACAATAATTTAAAAAGGGGGCCATTCCACTGAGGTGGCTCTATGGCCTTTAGTAGCCCAGGTGAGCAAAAGAAAACCCAAGTTAGAGTTAATGAACCTGAATCCCAGAAATAAAATACAAGAACAATCAATCACAATCAGCCTACTGGGCTTTCCCAAATAAGGCAACTGCTTCACCTCTAGCAGGTCAAACAATTTCTTAGCCTTGCCTCCACCTTCTCTATAAAACCTCATATCACCTGGCTCCTGAGGGTGGAACACTGGTAGCCACTGTTGGATTGGGGCTTACCTAATTTGAATCAATGTATGCTTGAATAAATGGAATATTCCAATATCCTCCAGTTTATCCTTTAATGGGGTCAAAATAAGGGGGTTGCAATTATATGGGGAATATAAAAATAAAATTTATTATAAAAAAATAGAGGTAAATCTATTGTACTTTTAAATTAACAAATGGAGGAACTTGGGCAGAAACACTGCCAGAGGTGTGATTCCTGAAATGTGCCCTAGAGTGCTTGGTTCCAAGTAGGAACCGAGATAGTGATCAGGAATGGTGAGTGACTTAAAGGATAGCAGTGAGTCCTCTGCCCCAAACTTTCAAAGACCAAAGAAGCTTTTAGGAGATATGAAAATTAAAAAAGCTACCTTGGACAAGGTGTGTTTGCTAATTCACCTTAGCTGAGTTTAGTTTATTGGAATTACTGATGATGACATTATAGTTCCTTTCTGTGATGAAACATTGAAGGTGTAGGCTTTGATTGGGTTGGAGAGGCACAGTGAAGCAGGTTAATAATCCCTGGATTCCTGAGCCCTGGATTACTTAGAAGAGGTGGAGGGTGGAAGGTGGACCTCAGGAAGGTAAACAGATTGAATGAGGAGGAGCTCCTGTTCATGTCATTATGTCTTAGCAATGGATAGGCTGATCTGCCTACTTAAAAAGCTGTTTTACAGTCCAATAAGATGGTCTCTTGGCAACAAACACAAAGATCACTACAAGCACTTCTGCTATTTTAAAGCATCTTTGGACATTGTTATTAAAATTAAAAAAAAAAAGATACTGACCTTCAGCATTGCACCCTAAACAGGTTTGAAGCAGAAATATTGTTTTGAATTTTCCTTTTCTGATTAGATTTCAGTTTTGTGAGTATGCTTTGCAATTCTTTGTACAGGGTTGTCTTTTATGAAGCATGTAGGCTGGAATTAAAGATAGTAATATCTCACAGTCTCACTCTCTACAGTTACAAAAGTGTGACCGCACAGAATAGACATGCAGACATTTTGAAGTACACAGATTCTATTCTGTCAACATCCCAGCCTCTTCCAAGGCTCCTGCCAAGAAAACACATCTAAGCAGGCAGGGTGGACCCACATGCCAACTAAATGCTGTCACCGGTCCAGTTTAATCAGACATCTCACTACTAATTTACATTCAGAGATTTTGTTTTTAGCTCATTAAATAAGTTGGAATAAAAACCAGGCTTGTCAATTTTCCCATCCTGCATGTCTGCATAACCACTTGAAGCAAAATGTGGCTTTGCAAACAAAGATTATTTAAGTCTTCATTATTTACAAGTGTGTATGTTTGTATTTTTAATGGATTGTGTGATCTTTTCTAATTTCTTGAGCCAGGGATGAACATGTATTGTGTGTGTATTTCTTGTCTGTGTTGGGTGTGCTATTTGTGTGTGTGTTTAGGTGACTGTATCAGATTATGAAATGGAGGGTGCTTGCCCCTCACGTCAGTGCCAGGAAAATGAGCTTTCTAGGAGATCACTTGTAGAACTCTATGTGAACCATTGGCCTTGGGGCAAAAGAGTTGACTGTGATGAGAGCAGAATACGGGGCACTCAGTGTTCTGAGCATGCGCCTTCTGCCCTTACACTTTACTGTGCCACATGAAGTCCCAGGTGCAGAGCGCCAGCATGGATCCCAACCAGGAGTGTCTCCTGTTGCAGTGACTGTGTTAGCAGGCACGGTGAGGACCAGCTCGGACCCTCAAGCCTGTCTGGCCTAAATAGGTTCTGCCATCCACTGCATCAAGACAAAACATAATCTAGTGTGTAAGCCCTTCAGTGGAAAAGAACTTTAATACAATTAGTGTGCAATCAAGAGAAGAGTAGGACTAAAACAGTTTCCCCAAGAAACACCTGAAGTTGCCCATCCCCTCATGGGTAAGCACTCAACCAAACAGGGTTGGCCCAAACTGGGGCCACTGAGGCCCTAAAGCTTGCCAATTTTTGCAGGCATCTTTTGGTAGCGAGCCATAAGAAAGGGGCAGAAGGGGCCAGGCAAGTCTGGAAGGAAAAGAGCAAAATCAAAATGCAAGTCAGGATTAAGGTTGCCATTGTCAGCCTCACCACAGTTCTCTCACCCACGTCTCTGTCTCGAGGGTCTCCTTCCATGTCTCCCAAGACCCTATACAAGTTCAAGTCTGAGCAGCAAGTGCAGCTTCTTCACATGTCTCTCTGTTCCATGTGTCTCCTCCAGTCTTCTACTTTCTCCATCTCTCTCTGCTGCTGCTTCCTCTCTCTCACCTCTCGCAGTCCTTTCCCCAGTCTTCTCGCTTCGCCTTCCTGCCCAGCTCTGCCCTTCCTTATGGTAGGGCAGGGAACCTGGAACCTCCCCAGGGGATTACACTGTTACCATTGGGTCACCAGAGCAGAATAGGGAGAAGGAGACCAGTGGAGTAGATCTACATCCCTCTCATCCAGGGGGCAAAGGAAAGAACGTCTTAGCAACCAAGGCTTGCGGAGGGCCTTGCAGGAATTGCTCTCAACCCTATATCCCCTGAAGTGTCAATAGAGTATGCAAAATACAGAATTCCTGGTGAAATTTGACTTTCAGATGAACAACCAATGTTTTTCTGAAGTTCCAATTTAACTGGGTGTCATGTATTTTATCTGGTAATTCTGTCAATCCGCAAGTTGGTTTCAACATCTGCCAGGCTAAGAGAACACAAGGCTAGTTCAAGAGAGTATTTTTCAAGTAAGAAATTTATTGCCATGTTTCTTTCCTTTATGTTCCCTATGACTTGGAAGGATCAGAAGTTGAATTAGAAAGAAAAGTGAGGCAAAAACACAAAGAAAAAGAGCAGCAGCTGGTCGCCACCCTTTCACCCACATCACATGCAGCATGTTTGAGTTCGGAGAGAAAAGCAACTATCAAAAGCAAACTGGTCCAACCACTATGGAGAGCTGTGTGGAGATTTCTGGACCTACTAAACATAGAGCTTCCATATGATCCAGCAATTCCACTCCTAGGTATTTACCCAAAGAACACAGAAACATCAATTCCAAAGAGCACCTGCACCCCTATGTTTATAGCAGCACTATTTACAATAGCTAAGCTTTGGAAACAGCCCAAATGCCCAAAAATAGATGGCTGGATCAAGAAGATGTGGTACATATATACCATGGAATATTACTCAGCATTCAAAAAAGATAAACACATGCAATTTGCAGCAACATGGATGGCACTGGAAGGGATCATGCTCAGCGAAATAAGCCAGAAAGAAAAAGAAAAATACCGGATGGTCTCACTCATAGCAGGAATCTAGAAAACTTAAATAAGGGACCAGGAAAATGAATAACTATAAGAAAGTGAAAATCAAAATCAACAAAAACTATGAACCAGAGACACTTTTTTGGGGGTGGGGGGCAGGAGGGGAGGGATTGGGGTCAGAATGGGGGGATTGCAATTGTATGGGGAATATAAAAATAAAATTTATTAATTAAAAAAAGTTTTGATTATTTCTCCATAAATTACAATCTTCAAGAACTTTAATTTCTAGCAAGTGCAATAAGACTAGATGAAAGAATAACCAACAGAGAGAAGACTTTTCAAACAAGTATTTATATGAATTTTGCTATAGATTTTCAGCAAAGAGAGAGAATAAACACCGGAATATTGTTACCTACTTTTTCCACTGCCAAGAGGTGAGAAGTATAGCCTGTTGTTTCTTTGCTCAGCTTTATTAACTGCCTTGCTCTGACTCCATGAGCATCTTTCCTAATGACTGTGATTCCAGAGTTTAAAGATACATACATTTGAATAGCGGAAGCACAGTTATTTGGGCTTGGGTACGTGGAGAGAAAATGATTTATAGTCAAACTGTCTTTGACAGTGTCTTAGAAAGGCATCAAGTTTGACACCAATATACAGGGTGACTTTTTGTAGGTTCAATGTGGTCAGAGTTTTCTCCAGTGTTGGAATAATTGTTACCTCCAAATGAAACAATTATCTTTTCTGTAGTGACCATGTTGTAAAATTCATTGGGAAAGAAATGGCTGAATAGTTAAGAAAATATTGACAAAGCAGAAGGTGGGTATACTTGCATGGTTATATATAGAAGAGTCACAACAATAAATGGAATAGTATAAAGATGCAAATAAATACAAATATTTGCATATAAAAACTGTTATTTCAAATTAGTGGGGAACAGATGGATTTTTCTATAAATGTAATGCTATAACTAGCTAAATGTGTGAAAATAATGAATTTTGATTGGTTAATGAAAAGATTGTTAGGCATGACCACATCAAAACTTAGAACATTCTATTGTTGAAAGCACTGGAATATCAAGTAAATTCAAGTGGACTAAGAAAAATATTTACAGCATATATGAAAAGCAGTATATAAGATGCTTATCAGCGAATTTGCATGACTGCCCACATCTTCTCTCAAAATTATATAGCTAGGCAGAGACTGTGTGAACTTCTTTTGCCCCTTCTCCCAACTGCCTAGCCCTATCTGATTTGATGAGGAATGTGCACTGAGCTCAAAGCAAGACAATCCAGGAGTCAAGATTTTCAACCTCACATATTTGAAAGTGAAAAGATAGCTAGAGAGCAGGTTATAATGCATGCAAGAGAACATTCATGCTTTATTTCCTTGTAGACTGAGGCTCAGAGCTGGCACCAAAGCAACCTCAAGTGCAGTAAATATTTAACCATTTCCTTGGATTTTTATTCTGATTTTGAAAATTAGGTGGTAAACAAGAGTCAAGTTCCGGGTGGTTGTGCCCCATGTTTTTTCTGAATTCCTTCTAAATTTTAGGGTTTTCCTTCTCATTTTCATTGACAACCAGCCACACCTCTATCATTTAAAAATATTTAAGCAATTTAACCTGTATTCATCCTATTTGTCTCATTTTTGAAATAGTTTCCTTTAGAGATACCTGCCCCCTCCCCATACCCCCTCTTTTCATCAGTTTTAAGTTCAGTCCTCATTGAGATTTATTCAGTTCTTTGCACATGTGTTTTCTTTAACTTTGAGTACCATTGATGACTGGTCTCTCCTCCTGGAACTCTTTTCTACTGCCTTTCATTTCTCTTTATTAACATTCAATATGGAAGATTGTTTTATTTTTGTTGTTTTTTTTTTTTGGAAGATTGTTATAGTAATGGAGAGTCAGCATGTATCCATATGCCTTTGCAGTTCTCCAAGTGGAGAACTGAGCACCTCTGTCAGTGGTGAGCATCATTTGTGGACACATCAGTGATGCCATCTTGGATGTTCTATAAGGGAGGTTGAATTACCACAGTCACATATGTGACTCCAGGATAGATCAGTAAAACTGCTGGGCTTGCCAACCCACAGAATAATAAACCAAGGTTGTTTTAAGTCACAGCGTTTTGGAATAATTTCTTAAGTAGAAAAAGGTAACTGATATATCACTTTCTGTAAGGGAAACATCTTTGAGTCTATTTCTGCCTCCCAACTTCTAACTTCCTATTTTCCGTTCCCTGTAATTGGGTTTGTTTAGCTTCTTGCTATCTCTACATCTCCCATTAACAAATTGTGCACTATTCATTTATTGCATATTTACTACTTTGTCTCAAGTGAAGTTCCAGGAGTAAGAAACTATATCTAATTCATTATTGTGTCCCTAACACTTGGTAGATTGCCTAAAAAATTCAATTAATGTTTTGAAGTTTATAAACGAATATACTTGTATTATATTTTATAACCTGCTTTTATAGTAAACAGTAGTGCATGAACTAATTTACAAGGTAATTAGTCTGCAGCAGAGCTTTTAGTGGCACTAAGTTCTGTCTTTGTGGGACAGATCATAATTTATTAAAACTCATACCGTGTTTTTGACATGTAGGTTGTTATCAGTTTCTCACTACTATAAAAATGCTACCATGAACATCTTATAAGTAAATCTTTGCACATATCCTTAATTATTTTCTTACAATAAATTACTAAAGGTGAAATTGACTTGTCAAAGGTTGTATATATAAAATATTCCTAGCCTGCTTATGATCATTACAAAAGAAGGAAAAAAAGTGAACAAACAAAAAAAATAGAGTGCCAGGATTGGTTATTTATGCTTATTTTCTTATTTTTTAAAATAAAATGCTACTTATGCCTTTTTTAAAAGTAAAAACAGCAAATCATCTTTGTGATTTCTGTTTTCTGGCAAAGATTCAGAAATATCAAAGAATGAGCTTTGGTTTAAAGTCTAAGATAGACAGCCTAAAAAAAAAATCCAATGAATTTTTCAGTAAAAATCAAGCTGACATGAGAGAAATTATATTTATTTCTTTGGTTCAAAAGGATCTTAAATTTGTATTTTCAGATAGAATGTTATATACTAAATTACAAGCTTTGAGAGGTATGCTGCAGCCTGCAGGAAGTGCCATCCTGTGATTCCATGTGGGTGGAAGTAGATATCTGTCCTCAGCATACATGTGCCTCCACAGCACTTCTTTGACTCATAAGATGGTATAATTCAATAGTTAAACAAAGCTTCAAGTAGAAATTTGAATTTTCTATTTTTTTTTGAATTTTTTTTAATTTTATATATATTTTTACATCATTTTTCATTTTTGCACAATGTATGCATTTTCATCTGTGTTATTTTCCCCATACAATTCCCACCCCCTTGTCTTGATCCTACTCCTTCTCCCCCCACCATAGTATGCCTCTGGTTTATAGTTATTTGTTGATTTTGATTTTTAATTTATTATAATTAATCTTTTTCCTGGTCCCTTATTTAGGTTTTCTAAATTCCTGCTGAGTGAGACCATCCGGCGTTTTTATTTTTCTTTCTGGCTTATTTTGCTGAACATGATCCCTTTCAGCTCCATCCATGTTGCTGCAAACTGCATGTGTTTATCTTTTTTGATTGCTGAGTAATATTTCATTGTGTATATGTACCACATCTTCTCGATCCAGTCATCTATTTTGGGGCATTTGGGTTGTTTCCATAGCCAAAGTGCTTCTGAAAAAAAGAAGGGAATGGAGGTATTATACTCCCAGACTTCAAGCTATACTATAAAGCCATATTAATCAAAACTGCATGGTATAAGAACAGACACATGGACCAGTGGAACTGAATAGAAAATCCAGAAATAAACTGACAGATTTACTGTCAACTAATCTTTGACAAAGGAACAAAGAATATTCAACGGAGCAAAGAAAGTTTGTTCAGTAATTGGTGCTGGGAAAACTGGGTCGCTACATGCAAAAGAATGAAGCTTGACTACTACGTAATACCATGCACAAAAACCAACTCAAAATGAATCAAGGAGCTAGGTATATGACCTGAAACTGTAAAATGTATAGAAGGAAATATAGGCGAAATACTGCATGACATAGACCTCAGTAACATCTTTAAAGACACATCACTCAAAGCAGTGATAATGAAGGCAAAGATAAACAGCAGGGGCTACATCAAATTAGAGAGATGTACAGCAAATGAACTTTATATTTTTCTACCAGGTACATGCAAATAAAATTTTTTATCTAAAAAATTTAAGAACATAAAACAATAAAACTGATTAATCCTAATATTTGTTTCATTTCCAGGATAAACTACTGAGATGATCTCAGATAGTTTTAAGGTCCTGCTGATGAACTATTTAAGCTGAATTTAGTAAAAGAAACCTTTTAAACCAATTCAGTAAAAACAATTATTAAACTTATGCAGACAACCTTACTGTTTTTCTCCAATTCTTTCTTTTTTTTTTTTTAAAGTCAAATATCCAGATCTTAGGAATAAAACTGGAAATAACTGTGTAGTAGTCACAGACTTGTATGTGGTTGCAATGCAACTTATTCAGTGCTTGTTAGACTTTTTTGTTCAGTATAATTTTCAATGACATCTTCAGATTCATCATTGTCTCACAATTGACTGCTAGGAGTAAGGGTAGTCAGAAATTGAAGTTGTCTTTGGTAGGGGGTGGGGGATTGTCTCCTCTTTGTAAAGGCATTGATCCTATCACAAGGGCCATACAGACCTGTCATGACTAATCTAATCACCTCCCAAAGTCCTGCCTCTAAATACCATCATACTGGGAAACAGTTTGAACATATGTATAAACAGTTCATAATACATGGCTTCTGAATGGGAATGGTAGGTGAACAATGTGATCTCAAGGTTTTTTTTGCATTTTTTTTTATTTTCAATGAAATTCAGCATCTTTTTGTATGTATGTTTCTCTCCCTATCAACTTTTTCATGTGATTTTCCCATTTGATTACCTCATTATTTTTAATATCTTGAGATCTTTATCAATTGTGGACATTATCCTGGGTAATATTAATTGAAGATATTTCATCCCAGGTGTTTTACTTTTTCTTTCTTTCACTTTGCTTCTTTTTTTAATAAACATTTTGTTCTTTATTTTCAGCATTGTATTTTAATGTTTTGTGGCTTCTAGAGTTTTGCTCATGGTTAGTAGACCTCTTCTCTAAGGTTATAAATAATCTATGTCTACCCCATAGATTTGAGATGCCACCTTAATGTTTATTAATACATTTATGTTTCTGTATCTACTTTTGTTAGTTCTAGTCTCAATCACTGATTTGTTTAGTCACATTCAGAACCACACTGGTTTATTTATGGAGGGATTATCACATTGTTGAATATGTGACCTAGTACATACTAGGACAGGCCTCGTTATTCTCTCTGTCTCTTTTTTCCTTCAGAATTTCTTTAACTGTCTTTGCTTATTTTTCCTTTTCATCTGAATCAGTTTGCCTTGGGTGTGTCTTTTGTGTCCAGCAGAGTTGGGCTTTCAATTGTAAATCAGTTTGAAAATGTACTTTGTTACTAGTTTTTTGTTGATTTTGATTTTCACTTTCTTATATTCATTTTCCTGGTCCCTTATTTAAGTTTCTAGATTCCTGCTATGAGTGAGACCATCCGGTATTTTTCTTTTTCATTTTGGCTTATTTCGCTGAGCATGATCCCTTCCAACGCCATCCATGTTGCTGCAAATTGCATGTGTTTATCTTTTTTGAATGCTGAGTAATATTCCATGGTATATATGTACCACATCTTCTTGATCCATTCATCTATTTTTGGGCATTTAGGCTGTTTCCAAAGCTTAGCTATTGTAAATAGTGCTGCTATAAACATAGGGGTGCAGGTGTTCTTTGGAATTGATGTTTCTGTGTCCTTTGGGTAAATACCTAGGAGTGGAATTGCTGGATCATATGGAAGCTCTATGTTTAGTAGGTCCAGAAATCTCCACACAGCTCTCCATAGTGGTTGGATCAGTTTGCACTCCCACCAACAGTGCAGAAGAGTTCCTTTTTCTCCACACCCTCGCCAACATTTGTTGTTGCTAGTTTTTTTAATATGTACCATTCTCACTGGTGTAAGATGGTATCTCATGGTAGTTTTGATTTGCATTTCCCTGATTACAAGTGATGTTGAACATTTTTTCATATGTCTGTTGGCCATTTGCATTTCCTCTTCAGAGAAGTTTCTTTTTAGCTCTTCTGCCCATTTTTTCACTGGATTCTTTTCTTTGTTGTTGCTGAGTCTCATCAGCTCTTTGCAGATTTTTGTGATCAGTCCTTTATCATTAGTGTTGGGTGCAAAAATGTTCTCCCAGTTGGTGGGGTTTCTCTTTGTTTTTGTTATTGTCTCTTTTGCTGTGCAGAAGCTCTTTAATTTGATGTAGTCCCAGCTGTTTATCTTTGTCTTCACTATCACTGCTTTGGGTGATGTGTCTGTAAAGATGTCTTTGATGTGCAAGTCCCGTATTGTTTCGCCTATATTTCCTTCTATGTATTTTATGATTTCAGGTCTTATGTCTAGTTCTTTAATCCATTTGGAGTTGATTTTTGTGTATGGTGTGAGGTAGTGGTCAAGCTTCATTCTTTTGCATGTAGTGACCCAGTTTTCCCAGCACCATTTATTGAACAAACTTTCTTTGCTCCAATGCGTAGTCTTTGCTCCTTTGTCAAAGATTAGTTGACCATAAATCTGTGGGTTTATTTCTGAGACACTATTTGGGGGGTGGAGGGCGGGAGGGGAGGGATTGGGGTCAGAATGGGGGGTTTGCAGTTGTATGGGGGAATATAAAAATAAAATTTATTATTTAAATAAAAAAAATAAAATAATGTCCTTTTACTAAAAGTGATTATGCGTGACAATACACTAAACTGATTTGACAAGTTTTAACAATAGGAGAATGCATATTTCATTAATAGTAAGCAGAATGATACAGAAACATAACATGGAAAAAAAAAAGAAAATGTACTTTGTTAAAAGGTGTTAAGCTCATTGTATTTAACCATATGGCAGATATATTCAGTGTGAGTTCTATGTGTTTATTATTTTTGTATAATGTGTATGTCTTATACCATGTAGTCTATTTTATTTACTTTTGAAACTTGCAATTTTTCTGTTTAGGATGATTTTTTGTTCTAAATATGAATTTATAATGATGTCTTTTTATGATGACCTTAGTTCTCGCTCTCTCTTTAAACAGATTCAGTTAGTTCTAGGTTACAAACAAGGATTTAACTGGCTTACACAGTTTTTCCTCGGCTATATTTCCTCTCCCATTTCATCCGTTTAGTCAGTAGGATGGACTAAATTAAGAGCATTAACTCAGAATGTTGAAACAGGCATATTTTTCATTCCTGACTTTTGACTGTTGATGCTTTGACTGCCATTATATGGGGATGAGGCAAGCTCTGAGTATACCTTCCCTCTCTTACTCTCCTCCTTTTTGTAAGTTTTATCCCCACATTGTCAGGTGGTTTTAGGACCCCTTTCCCTTTGTTTTTTGTCTTAGTTTTGTATGTAAATATATTCAGTTTCACCACTAAGTCCTTTTTTTTTTTAAGTTTTATTTATTATGCATGCAAGAGCTGGGGTGTAGGCCAGAGGTGTGTATGTAGGCAGGGGAGGTGAGAGGATTCACCAGAGATAGAGTGGGGAGCAGAACAGGCCAATTAACTGAAATACACTGCTGAGGGGAGCAGCGGGTGAGACAGGAGAGGTCTGCTGTGCCATGTGGGTCACCTCCCTGCCCGGGGATCAAACTTGTGCTGCAGTGGGTGCTGATAGCTTCACGGTGCTGCGAGTTAACCCTTTGAGCCACCAGGGAGGCCCCACCAAGCCTTTTGCCAAAGTTTTGTAGACCATGTTTTGGTTGGTTGAAATTTTCCCTCTACTGGTAGTTTTCTCAAGAAGGGCTCATGTAAACAGTGGTTCTTGATTTAGTACATGGTCAAAACTGTCTGTAGCCTTTATGCTTCATGAGCTAGAAGCTGATAATAAAATCTGTCTCATATGTTCAAGGATATAAATTTCTTCACTGTATATAAATTCCTTCACTCATGTTTCTCTTAAATATCCTGTAGGTTTTCCTCCTCTGATTTGTGGTATTGAATTTGCTGGGTTGAAGCGTGATGCCAGTTTAATTTTCTTTTTCATATATATGCAACCTGAAACTTTTGCCTAGTGGCCCAAAGTATTTTTTTTATAGTTAAAATTCTTTGCTTTGATAATATCTTTATTAGGATATGGTTTTTTTTTTTTTGACTGATCTGAGTCAGTTTTCAATGATACATGATATGCACTGTCAATATCTAAATTAAAGTTTTCTTTTATTCCAGGAAAATCTTCTTGTATTTAATCTATGTATTGTTATTTTCTGTTGGCCTTTGTCTTTCAGGAACTCCAAATATGCCAATTTGTTAGAACTCCATTTTTAATCTACCATATATTGTTTTTTAAAACCGTTTCCATTCAAAAATGTGTTTCATTGTGTTAATTTTCTAATTTCTCTTTTTTAAAGTCTCCTAAAGTGTTTTCTACAGTATTTCTTCTCTCTTGTTCACTTTTCTATTTTGTTTTTAAATCTGTAGTGATTTTCCTTCTGTTTTCTCCTCCGGTAATTGTTTATTCCTATTTAATTTCCTCCTGTTATCTGGCTGTCCCCTTTTGTGATCTTTTTTCATATTTATAGGAGCTTATTAAGTTACAAAAATTACAGTAGATTGTTTTGTGACAATTCTACATTTCTGTTCTATTTCATGACCCCTCCCATGAATTTTTACCATGATAGGAAAATTTGATGCTTTTTTACATGTTTTTTCTTTCTGTATGAATTCTGTATGCATATACTTGTTGTTAGCCATAGTCTAATGTGTTGAAATTTCCTGGATAAGTATTTATCAGATATTTGCATGATGATAATTGAGGGAGGAAACAGAGAAACTCATCTTTCTAGTGTTTAAGTGGCAGGTTCTCTCTTCTGTTCCTGTCATGAAGGCTTAATTCTCTTCATATGGTGCCTCTGCTAGAGATATCTTCTTAGTTTAGCCAAACTAATTTTTCTTGGAGAATTTTTACCACTGGTCCATTCTGTCATATTCTTTTATTGGCTTCTTCTGCCAGGAGACACAGACCATGGCAGTCCAATGTGATTCCTCATGTGTAGAAGTATGTTTGTGCTGTGCTAGCTGGGACTGCCCATCCTTTTCCTTCTGTTGCCATATGGTTGGTGGTGATTCTTGGACTGACCGAGCTAGAGCCCCTGCACCCCTTATTCTCTGTGCCTTTGGTTGCCATGTACTTGGAGGCTCTCTGTGTGGTGCTCTCAAATGCTTTGGGCAACACACACTTTAATTTGGAGTCTGGGGTTTTTCTCTGCCTACTCATTCCACTGAAAATGAGATTGTTCATTTTCCCTCTGTCTTGGTATGGTTTTAGGAAGCCAAGTGGGGAAATGTAGAATCAATTAGTTCCTCCCACTGGTGAATTTAACTCTTTAAAAACCATCTCAATAAATTTAGTAGTCTTGGGAGCTGGTATCAATAATGCAGAAGCACAAAGAGTAGAAACACCATTATAAATAACAGTGTTACAGACATAATAATGGTGGCAAATCTAGGAATGTAATTAAGCAGCATTAATTACTCTGTGTGTGTGTGTATAGCAGGTAACTCAAAAGAGATGACATTCTAGGAATGCAGCGTTTATGGCACAAAGTTCTGAAGATAGGACATGGTTGACAGATGTATTGCTCTGCATTCACACTAAAATTTTGACTGTAAGTTCAATATAACTAGACAATGAATGTTTCAAGTTTCCTATACATTTTGAATGCCTTGAATTTGCTTACATCATCCACTAGTACAGTAATAAACTGAGAGTTGTATGAAACCTGTGTTCATAGATAATGTGACATTATGAGTAATTTGATGATCAGCATTAAATAAAAGTCATCATGGAAGTGCACAGTCAAGATCAATATTGTGTCTACACAAATAGTTTCCAAAGGGCCTTGGAATTTTGAGTCAGAACAACCGTTTTACCTTTCTGTAGAGATGAGAGATAGAGGTTAGCCAAGAAGGGCACACCTGATCAAACCCAGAAATTTATAATTCCTAGATCTGAGAAAGAAGAAATGGTGCCTGGACGTGCTAAAGGGTTTTTCCATTTACTGTTCACACACTAAACAAATATGCTTGTACCTCTTTTCCATTTGCAATTCTAAATCTTCATCAATATATCATGTATCAAAAATGCTTGAAAAATTTTAATATACTTTTAAATCAAATTGTTTATTTAGATAAAAACCCCACAAGAATAGTTGCCTGAGTTCGCACCACTTTAGGAGTGACCCTGGCGAAGAGTTTCCATAAGACCACCTTTTAGCTTCTGGGTAACTTTGAATCAGACTGCACATAAGGAATCTAAACTTCTGCAGTTATTTCACCTTTCTCAGGAAAGCTTGCCCTGTTTTCATGAAATATCATTATACTTAGCCATTTCCCTTTTCATTTCATTCTATCATTATAATTAAAACTTATGAAATGTTAAGAATTGTTATCCTCTCTAACTGCAACTTCACTGCTTGTAAATGAATACTGATTCTTTTACTATAGTTGTTGCTTATTTATAAATTATTTCATAGATAATTACTTGCCCTCTTGCAAATAAAATGACAAAGTCCTTAAGATCATATATCTTTTAACTTTTCATTTCTTGGTGTGAACACAAAGCATATGCTTAGCTCTAAAAAGTTTACAATAGAAAAGCAGATAGATCAACTGATGGAAAGAATGATAATGTAGGTGGATATGTTTTCAACTGTTGGTAGAGTAATTCCAATTAAATACAAAGTCTAATTTCAGTTTTTGCTTGGTTCGGTTAGAAGGTATTATGGGAAAATGTTGGCGTAAAGTAGGTCATTATATGTTTGCTAGCAATAAAGAAGATGACAATTCTCCCTGCATTAAACAATATTAATTTTATTCTCTGTTCCTACAGACTTTGAAAGTCATAGAGAACATGGAAGGATCCCCACCCCCTCCAGTTCAGGGAAGCCAGCATCACTTATCATGCAGCTGATTTCTATTCTGGTGCAATCAGTCCAGTTAATGTCAAGTACCTCTGACAAGAGTGTTCGTGACTCAGTCACCTGGAGGCATTCGAAGGAATAGTGCAATGACTTGGAGTAGAAAATAAATAGAAATAAAAGCTCTGGTCTGAACTTTCCTGCAACTTGAATGGAATCCCTGGAGCGATGATTTAGAGACACAGACAGTGAAACCCCCTTTCTTTTGAAGATGATGTTACCAACCCACCTACTGGCAATGGGTAGGGATGACCAGTGCTTGGCAAATATGTGCACTTTCTCCTTCTAGCATCAGAATGGTAGACTCTCCCCTCTGGGCTGACTGCCTACTCTCCCCTTACTGCCCACTCTCCTCAGCCCTCGGCCCTGACTCACTCGCCTGAATTCCCCAGGAGGGTGGTTACGTGTTTGTCTTCTCCATTGACGTTGGCCTCGCATCTAGTACATGAATGTCTGGCTTGTCGAGACCTATGTCTAGACTCTCAGATCATTTCACATTCATGATTCTTTAGCATCCCAGATGCCTACTGATACGTCGCTAAGTTCTTTGAGGGACTTGCTTGAGTGTTTGTTCTAAGACCTCATGACTTCAAAGGCCTCTAATGATAATGTGGTCCTGGGGACAAGAAGTGCTGTGTCACTTTTATGTCCCTAAATCATGGGAAGTGAGGAACATCTATTTGTAACTATTTCCTGGTCTAAGATGGTCAAAAGAAGATGGGGTATAAAGGGACGTAATCTCCCTTTTGCTTTATTGTCTATTCTTGTTTTACAGTTCCTTGAGTACTGCTGCTCAATCTTTTATCTCTCACATCTTACCTCATTGTGCTGGCTATGAGGTTGTTTAAGTGGGGTCCTGACGACCTTCCAAATTATGCCTTGTCTAGGTTTGTTATCATTCCTTAGATATACAAACTGCCACCCAGAGTGTGGGGAGAGGGGGAAATCAGAGGGCAAATGCAGATTGTCAGATCTAGTTTAGCAGAGACTCTGTCCCCACCCTCTAAGTTCTCTTTTGCTACCTCTGAATATCTGTGCCAATGGCAGGTGTATGAAAACCTCATCTTGGCATCAGCAACCTCATTCTGAATCCCCCAAAGGCTCTTTGAGCAGGGTGTATTATTTCCTTTGATACCCCTTGGCTTCACATTTACTTGGTATTCTATCAAGAATTTTTAGTAACAAATCCATTGTTGTGTGAAATGGCAGGTTTTTTTTTGTTTGTTTTTACACAGTCTTCTTTACTTGAAAGATGGTACCTGACACATTTTGACCAATTATTGATGCTTCTTTTCACTGGGCTGTACTGAAGAAGTTTCTGGACAGAGTGCATCCTGTAATTAAGTAAATTTGAGTGGATTTGTCTGAAAGTAGCTCAATAAATGATACTCTGCTTGTCATGGTGAAATCTCCTTCACCATGGCAGGAGGGGGAGGCAGTGTATTTACTTGTCCTGTTAATCAGAAAAGGTTGGAAATGCTTAATTTGACCTTTAAGAAGAAATAAATCAGGAACAACTGTCTTTTTTTAATGTATCTATTTTGGCAAACTTTCTCTTTTAACTAGCACTTACTCTTGATTTCCTAATGGCCCCAATCTTTAAATGATGGTGAAATTTTAGGGTATCAAAACTTTGGAACATTTAATGAGAATCAATCACTGTTGAAGAAACAGGGTCACTTGGAGCTATCATTTTTCTAGAACTTTGTTCCTAACTGCAGTTGAGTCATTTCACAAGTGGATTTGATCATTTTGGGCATGGTGCGATTTCATAGTCTTCTCAGGAGAGCCCTGATTTAACTCTCTTTCTGCAAGACCTTCCCACCTGCTGGCTGCCTGATGAAATTTCATTTCAGCTGTCGACATAAGCACCCCTGGAAGGATCATGCAAAAATAATCACAGATTTCACACACTTAGAGAACAATGGGTCAGAGCAGGTTTTGGGAAATTTAGAAGAAAACCAGTATGGGAACGATATAAGAAATAGGACTTCTGGAGTGGTTAAAATGAGACAGAAATGGAATTATAGGCACAATTTCTACTTGAGTCGACCCTATCAAATACAAAGTAGAGTCTAAAAATTTTTTTTACAGGTTTTTCCCATTACCTGAAAGTAGAACACTCTTATTTGGTATGATTTGGTAGGTTATTACTTGGGGAATGGGAACACTATTAGCATCGATTTACATGGAAAACTTTCTCAGCATTTCCAGATCCAAACAATAACCTATGAAATCATACCAAGTGGGAACATTCTACTTTCAGATAGTGGGGGAAACATGAATATGCCTCCATGGGACTGTGATGACTGAAGTTGTTAGTCAAGAAATTAACACCAGGTTATGACTATCTTCTGACTCTCACTATTGTACCATTAACCCATATTATGTAGGTAGAGTGAATATAGGTGGGACCTAGATAGAAGAATCTCAGTGGCATTGATAGCTTGCTTTGCCTTGCTTAGTTTCTGGAATATTAATGCACAGTAATATTTAAGTCAATCATGTCTAAATATGTACTAATAACATTACCGAGAGGGCTGACATACGTTTTTTTGTGGCACGCATTCTTCTTTTGCATGCATTCTTGGCAATGACTATGTTAAAGTCTCATTATGATTACTGTTTGTATGCTGTTTTAATTGGGATACAAAAAAATGGACACCAAACTGAGGAGAATGAGTTGGTGACGTGTCTTGAAATACTGAACAACTCTCTGTAAATGTTGACTTGTTCAGGGGGTTATGCAGCATTTACACTCTAGAAGTAGAACACGCTTTTCAAGTTCAGATTATCTGTGTGACATGGGAAATAAAGGAGGATAGGAAAGTTAATATGTGAACTTTTATCTAATGATGTGATACAGGAAGGCATCGCTCAAGGACATTATAGTCATAAAAGACCATGTGCAGGCAGTGGTCCCAGTGGGCTTGTCCCCTCAATCTAGGTGTGTAGCAGACTATGTCATCGAGGTTTGTGTGATTATAGCCTGTGGTCACACCATGATGAACTTGACTAATGTTGCATTTCTCAGATTATATCCCCATCTTTAAGCGATGCACATATATCTCTAGATGTTACTAGGTCTGTCTTGATCCTCCACCAATTATGACCATTTAAAACAGGATCTTTTCTGCTTCATGATACCTGAAGCAATAGGTTAAATCTGCTTGCACACAAATATTCTTTGAATCTTTAGCAAATGACCAAATGATCCCCATAATTTTTATTTTTTATTGATCACAATTAAAAAGTACTTCGAGGCCACCATTAGTTATATATTTTTTAATCTATTGATAGGATATATGTCTTGGTTCATGGAGGGACATTTCCTTAATTCTTTATTGTATCAGCCCTTCAACAAATAACTGCAATTGATAACATTTTCAAAATCATCATTTAACTGCTTTACTCACATCAAAGTGGCTTGGAATAATACTCTTGGAATGATGTGAAGGGAGTGTAAAGAAAATGAAGTTAATTCTTTTTTTTATGAGCTACTCCCAGGGAAAACCAAGATGTTTCTTTCTTAAGACAGTTTTGCAGAGATGAGTGAGGTTTATCAGTGCACCAAATCAAAAAGAGATCTCCAGAATATTTAGAAGCAGACCTTGAAGTCATTGCTTTGAGTTCTCTAGGAAGTTGATAATAAAAGACCGACAGTATTACAGAGAATTATTTGAGTCTCTTGCCATTTGACAAGTTTAGATATTATTTTATCCTACTGATGTCATTATCCTTTCCATAATTTAACATTTGTGTCCTGGGAAGACAAAGCTGCATAAAATTCACTGTTCTTTAACTGCATTATGATCTTCTTAAAGACAAGTACTTTTTCTTATTCACTTCTGGAACTTTACCACCTATTTCAGTGCTCAAAACACAGTTATTGCTTAGCGAATGGTTGTCAAAGGAGTTGCTGTTGAAAGAACTTATGATTTAGTTGTGGAGCAAGCCAATGTACATGAAATAATACATTAACAGTACAAGGAACATGGGCAGGTGCACAATGAGATTTATAGAAGGAGAATGGTCAGAGGTTCAGAAGAGGAAATATCTGGGAGCCTTAAAGAGGAATTCATGGAGGAAACATAACTTGAGCTGAGCACTGTTTAGTGAGAAATTATAGTGCATGGAACTGATTCTTTCCGCGTCCCTTTTCCTGCTTGTGTGATGTGTCCTTTGCTTGGCGGGAGAAGGGGACAGTATTAATCAGAATGAAAATCTAAGACGGAAATTTCTGATTTTCAGAAGAAACAGTAGTATCAAGATAGAAATATGAAGGTCAGTAAATTCACAGGAACATATATATATATATATATTTTTAGAGAAAAAATTAGCTGGCTTTTGACTTTTTAGTGATGGGAACTAAGAACACAGCTAAATTTGAGCTGAGTTAGGATTTTAATAAGGGTTGAATTGTGTATATTCCCTTCCAGGTTGCCTTGGCAATAGCTTTCCAAACTTTATGATAATGACAGTTTAATGAAAAAGGAAACCCTGTGTACTTATTAAACATATAGTAATTAGAAATAGAGCAACATGTGGTCTCATTAGCTCCTCCTATGAAAATGGTCTAGGGAGGAGTTTGGATGGTTCATTATGTGTGTGTGTAACAAAGGGCTATTTTGAAAAGGGAGTGGGATTTGCAATGGGAGTGGAATATTACCCAAAGAAGACAGAAAAAAAAAATAGAGGGCTTTTACTTCTTTTTCTATTATCCAAAGGAAAAAAATGATGGTGAAGGCATGGAGATAATAAAACGAAGGAATTTGATCTTCCTGTCATGGCCACCCTGTCCCTGCCTTGTCAACTACTTCAATATGATAAACTGTGTGACTTGGGGGAGGCACATGTTTTAGAAATGTTTTGCCACACTGAACATCAGAATCTCTGGCAAGCGACTTTGGTCATCTGGGTTTCTGTGCCATCACCCACCCCTGATTAAAGTGGTTAAGGAAGTAGGAAAGGTTAAATAGGATAGGGTGATAGTTAAGAAAATGGCTTACTATTTTTGCAAATTACTCTGCCTTCAGGAGAAAATGGGAGAGATCTCTGAAATGTCAGAGAGTATAATACGATACAGCATCTATAAATACATTGAAATTGCATAACTCTCAAAGGTTTTAGTTGCCTTTGAAATCAGCTATCATATCAAGGCCTCCTTGGTGGTGCAAGGGGTTAAGCACTGCACTATGAAGCAATCCGCAGCCTCTGCAGCATGAGTTGGATCCCCGGCCGGCCAGGGAGATACCCACATGGCGCAGCAGACCTCTCCTATCTTGCCCGCTGCTCCCCTCAGCAGTGTATTTCAGTCAGTCTGCCTATTCTGTTTCTGCCTCTGTCTCTGGTGAATCCTCTCACCCCCTGCATCTCTGGCCTGTACCCCAGCTCTTGTATGCATAAATAAATCTTTAAAAAAAAGAAATCAGCTATCATATCATATAAGAAAATGCTTTAAAGGTGATACATTGGGTTGATTTCAAGTCAAGAGTTTCAATACAGAATACTTTGGTTTCAAAGTACTTATATTCAATCTCTCTTCTTGTAGGACAGGGTGCCAAAATGAAGGTTGTAAAACAAACCCCCACGTGGAGCATTTTGGGCCCCTGCATTCTGGTTCCTAGACTAAGCCTGCTGTTCAAATTGTTTTTTCAGGTCCAGAGGGTTGCTGCCCATCAGGAGTGGTGAGACTAGAACAGGGAATTCTCAGCTATCTTCTCTCATCTACACAAACGCCTTCCTAGAAAAGAACCTGATAATGACATTTTACCTCTGTGTGATTTGAGTTATTGTGATAAAACCAAACACTCTATTAAAATCACCTATGTAATCTTTTTACAAGTCCTTAAAGGAGTATTCTGTACTCACTCCTGTCACTTCCCATCCACTGACTGCAACTGAGCATCCACCTCCACCAGGGCGTTGAAATTCTATCACCCATATCGTCCGTGTTTCCAGTTTCAGGGGAGACATTTCATCCCTCCTTGCAGGGTGACAGCCATTGTCTCCTCATTCCTCTTTAAGCTCTCTTGACTATGTACCAAATGCTTCTTGTTCTTTTTTTTTTTTTAAGATTTATTTATTTATGCATACAAGAGCTGGGGTGTAGGTCAGAGGGGAGGGGAGTGAGGATTCACCAGAGACAGAGTGGGGAATAAAACACTCAGATTGACTGAGATACACTGCTGAGGGGAGTAGCAGGAGAGACAGGAGAGGTCTGTTGCGCCATGTGGGTAGCTCCCTGGCTGGGGATGACATGCAGAAGACAAGCAGAAATATGACATGTACACTATATTATACTATATAAATATGATATATATACTATATTGTGTTGCAGTGGCTGCGGACAGTGTCATAGTGCTGAGACTCAACCCCTTGTGCCACCAACTTCTTGTTCATTTTTTTTTTAAAGTCACATCTTTTCTTTTATTCTAAGAATTTTTTTTTGAAAGATTTATTTATTTTTATTTATACAAGCACTGGGTACAGTCAGACGCGTGGGAGGGCGAGAGAATTCACCAGAGCCAGAGCAGGGAGCAGAGCAGGCAGAAGGACCAAAGTACACTGCTGAGGGGAGCAGCGGGCGTCAGGAAAGGTCTGCGCGCCATGTGGGACCCTCCTCTGGTGGCCGGGGAGCAGCCGGGGATTGAACCGGCACTGCAGAGGCTGTGGGCAGCTTCGCAACCCTGCGCTCAACCGCTGCGCCACCGGGGAGGCCCAACTTCTTGTTCATTTTTGACAGCTATTACTGTCTTCTGGTTCTCTTACATGATTCATTCTTTAAATGTTGGCATACCTTAAAATTTGTCACCAATCAACCAATATAGTCTTATCTACTTATTTTCCTTAAATGATCTCAATACTCTATGGTTTATCTTACACATACTCCTCTCCACCATGTACGTCCCTTACCAACTTCACATATGCGCACCTCCGGAGCTTGCAGACAACTCTGTGTACACAGTATGTGAGCATCGCAACTCAGCAGGAGCACACATGGAAAAACCATCTTTTCTCTAAAACCTCATTAAAAAAAGTTTTATTGGTAGTATCACCATCCATCCATTTAGTTATCCTTGCTATAAACCCATGAGACATTTATGAACCATGTGTTCCATCTGACTCTTGCTAGTGAGTCTGAAGACCATCTCTCACTTGGTTGAAGCAGACAAATCATTCATTCTAGTTCTTTCCCTTTGCAAGGAATCTTTCTGGGAGACTATGGGGTAGAGATACTATGGTCTGTTGTCCTTCAATTCAACCCTCTTTTCCTCCACGGATTGTGCTCATCTTGCTGTTCACCCTATAACCTTCTCTTCTCTGCTGTCACCTTTGGACCCTGTCAGATCTCCTGTCTCCAGGTCACTGCCTGAATTGCTGCTGTCCTGCTTCCCACTCCAAGAGCTCATGTCCTGAAGATGAAGTACAGACCCTCCCGCTTGTCTTCTGAAATATGATATGTACACTATATTGTTTTTATTAAATCTATCTTTCCACATCCTTAAGAACTTCTGACCACATGGGTTTCAGATAAGGGATTGTGGCTATGCATTATAATAACTATTTCTGATTTCTGTTTTTTGGCACCTTCCACATTAACCAGCCATCAAGTCCTGACAATTTTATCTTTATTTTTAGAATCTATTTCTTTGCTACTACTCATGCTGTTTCCAATCTAGTTAGAGACCAGGACTCCTGGTGGCTATGGGATCAGCCTCTCATCCATTGTCCAGAGTCATCTAGCCTTGCCCCATACTTGGCGTCCCTATCTGGCATAATAAAAGCCATGCATTTAATGGGACCTACATCTCTACGAAGTGTGATCTCCTGAGAGTGGACAGCACTCCTTCCAGCTCCACTTGTTTTATCAAAGTATTCCTTATAAGAGCATGTACTCCTATCCCCAAAGAAGACTGGGAAATACAAGACACTGCCATATTGAACATCGAGCATTATTGTAGTGTCTTTAATAATGTGTCTGATTGAGTCACACTTTTCCTCTATTGATCCTAATTCAGCTTGTCACCATCTCCTCACAGAAGTAGTCAGTGTTTTCTAACTGGCCCTCTGCTCATGTTTTTTATCCCTTAAATCCATCCTCTCCTGGATACTTGACACAGCATAAATTTGACCTTACCACTTAGCACAAGTCTTTAAGTGTTCCTTCTTTTCCATTACGTTTATGTTTAATTAAAGAAAAAAAAGGATATAATAAGCCTTTGTTTGCTGATCTGGCCTCTGCCTTTCTTTCCCCACTCATTTCCTTCCTTGAGTTTTATTCTCCCAGTTAAAACTGCTTATAATATCTTTGGACTCTAGGCCGTTTTATATACCTGCTGTCTTGTGATTGCTTTTATTTTTTCCTCGAATGGCTGATTCTCCCCACCCTTAATCTTTAGTTACCAATTGCCTGGCTAAATGCGCTCATAATTGAAGACTCAAGTAGGTATCCTTGCCTTTAGAAACTCCTTCCATTCCTTCCTGAATGAGTTATGCAAGCCTCCTTTTTTTTAGTGGGGGTTGTGGTATTACATGACGCTGCACACACAGTTGGCTATAAGCTGTTGCTGTAGTTATATGTTTAAATATATGTTCATGTAATAATGTGAGCGCAGACAACTACATTTAAAAAAAAAATCTTCGTATCCGCAGTTCCTACATAAATGCTCAGCATAAAGCAGCCCATGAGCACTTATAAACATAAATGTAGCATGAGGCTGGTTTTTATATCACAGGGGAGAAATCTACCATTCAAATTATGTAGCTTCTTGTAGTAGATATCGTGTGTTGCTCTCTCCTGTGCATCTAAAGCTGGAAGCCTAGAAACTACATTTCTTCACTTGCCAGTAGGGGTTTGGCTTCTTTCAATAGAAAGCTCTCACTTGGAATTAGAAGGCAGGAGAAAGGAAGAAGTTATTCTTTTAGTTTTGATAGTAGCATTGGTTTTACGCTAATGCTGATTTCTGCAAAAGTCTTATTGATAGCAATGAAAAATCTGGGTACCTGCAGCAGGAGTGAGATGGAGGTGGTCCCCTGAATAGAGCCTGGTTTGGGGGTACCAATTGCAGCTGTGTCAGTGCAGAGGAGTCTGGGTTCTAGCAGTAGTGTTAGGACTCCTCTGTTCCTCAGTTCTGGACAGCACCGTGTTCCCCCTTCACTTACCACTCTAGTCTTGCAAAAATTAAAAAAAAAAAAAATGAACTTCTTCCTCTAACCAATGCTTAGAATGGTTTTGGTTTCCCTGATTAAACTCTGATGATAGTTTTTTTTTTTTAAAGATGTATTTATTTTTATTTTATTTATTTATTTATACAAGCACTGGGTACAGTCAGAAGCGCGGGAGGGTGAGAGAATTCACCAGAGCCAGAGCAGGCAGAAGGACCAAAGTACACTGCTGAGGGGAGCAGCGGGCCTGTGTAGGACGCTCCTCTGGTGGCCGGGGAGCAGCCGGGGATCGAACCGGCACTGCAGAGGCTGCAGGCAGCTTCGCAACCCAGCGCTCAACCACTGCGCCACCAGAGGAGGCCCTGATGATAGTTTTGTTTACAGTCACACTGGTCTGATGCAAGGTCATGTTTATTGCCTTTGAGCATGTTTCCTTCCTCTAAGAGCAGAGAACTCTCCTCCTGGATGAGTTCCCCTTTCTGCTCTTTGTAAGGAACTTAGATTCCAGAAAAGCGATGGAAACATGACATTGTAGAAAGAAGGACTCTTTTTGCAAATGGCAGTAGACTTTTCGTATGCATGAAGTCAGTCTCTGCAGAGTTTATTTTTTGAAGAAGAAAAATCTATGCGTTCTTTGGGAAATCAACACTAACCTTATTCTGGTGGTTGACTAGAGTTAGATCTTCCTGTCCAGCAAATCAATCAGATAAATGAGTTCTTTGGACATTTTGGGACAAGAAAGAAATGCAGATGCATGTGGATTGAGTTTTTCACAATTCAATTTGCTACTATAGTACTTTCATAGAGGCAAGGCCAAAGTCAAAGAAAAGCTATTCTGGGGACTATAAGGGATTCTCAATTTTCAGAGTGGAGCTGTGTCCACTCATCTTTAGGTAGATCAAGAAGGGAAATCATGAGGGAACATTTAGTAAATAGTTAATAGATGGTACAGCGAGTGCATCTGAATTGTTTCCTACTGTGTCAGAACATGTAAATGTGGAGATGATACCTGGATTTGTTATCTAACTTCTCTTAGTTTCAATTTCCCTATCACAACACATCTATTATAGATTTTGAATAATAAAATGCTCAGTTTATATAGTAGATGTTTAATTAATGTTTCTCCATCTAGAGTTGATCACAATATTTATGAGTGTCTGTTAACTGCCAACCTCTATTCTAAGTGTTGTGAGCAAGACAGTGTGTTTGCCCTGCAAGAACTGCCATCTATTTGGTAGGATACCAGCTGTCAGTTTTTAGGAAAAATATCCTTTATTTTCCCCAACAATTGTAGGAGGCTAAATGGTCTTACATGCTTCAGTAAATTAAGTATCATTGAACTAGAGAAAAATCAGGCTAGTACAGAGAAATTATATTTAGTACAAAGGACCTTTAAAACACCTAAAAAATTATCCAGGGACATTTGTCCCTTCTTTTCAAGAATTTGTAGGCAGGAAGCTGGAGATTGGTAAGTCTGAGGATTTCAGGTAAAAGCCCCTTATCTGAAAAAATTCTCAATTTTTTTCCTGTATCTTCAGCCCTCTGTGTCTATAGATTCCTCATCTGCAGATTTAACCAAGCACAGACTGAAAATACTCTATGTCATCAGGCCTATGTTGGTTGCATCTGAGCTGAACATGTAGAGACTTTTCCCATTGTGATTATTCCCTGAAAAGTACAGCATAATGATGATTTGCATGTCATTTATACAGTATTAGGGATTATAAGTAATTGGGAAATGATTTAAAGTATAGGGGAGACTATGCATTGGGTATATGAAGTACTATCCCCTTTCATATATGGGGCTTGAGTATCTTCAGGTTGTAGTGTGGTGGTGGAGGAGGCATCCTGGGATTCAGTCTCTGAGAATGCGGAGACATGACTGTCTTTATTTTGGGCTCTTTATCTGGGAGCATCTTAGGAAATCAAGGACCAAAGTGCTATTTTGATATGAAGAGGTATCTCTAAATGTGCTGCTGCCAGCCGGTACGGTGAGAATTGCCTGAATTTTTGGTGAATTTAGGCAGGGATTAGAGGTGACATGTCTGAAATTGAACATTTTCCTTACTTCAAAGCAAAGTGGAGAAATGTTCAAGTCTTCAGCAGTTTCATACTTGGACAGAATGAACAGCATTTGCTAATGAACTATCAGATTGGATTGCACTAAACTCTCATACTCTTCCTTCTCATGGTTATCAAACAGTATTAACTATTTTTTTCTTTCGTATTTCTGGGCCTGATTATGTCACACATCCAGCATACCCTGAATCCAGGCAGTAGGGGGTCAGCATGGAACCCACTGTAATGGAGACAGACTGCTTTCCAGTTTATCACTTGGACTTGGACTTCCATGCATTATGCATTTTTTTTAAAAGATTTATTCATACATACAAGAACTGGGGTATAGGCCAGATGCACGGGAGGATAAGAGGAGTCACCAGAGACAGAGTGGGGAACAGAAAAGGCAGACTGAAATACACAGATGAGGGGAGCAGTGGGCGAGACAGGAGAGGTCTACTGCACCATGTGGGTTTCTCCCTGGCCGGCTGGGGATCGAACCCGCGCTGCAGAGGCTGTGGATAGCTTCACAGCGCTGCTCTCAACTGCCTGCACCACCAGGGGAGGCCCAATGCATCATGTAATTTGACAGTGGCTAGATATTGACTTTTCCGATTTCTACATTTTGTAGAAAATGGAACTTTTCTATAGAGTTAAGGGGCTAGCACATTCCTTTGCCTTATAGTTAAACTGGCTATGTGTTTAAGGAGATTTACTTAGAGTTACCCTTTAGGTAGATATAAGAAATGGAATACTTTTATCCTCCATTAAACACTGGCATTCACTGAGTAATTATGAAACCCACAAACTCCTGCTCTTATGAACATAAAAACTTCAGGATCTTCAAAATTTTATATCTCAGTGATTTTCAACTGAGGGGATGATCCTATGTCTAAAATCTCAGTGCTAATAATTTTGTAAAATTATTTGGAGAGTGAAATAATGAAAAAATGAAATGGGCATGAAAACATACAAAAACAGTCTCTTTTAAAAATGATATTAGTTCCCCGCTTTGTCTCTGGTGAGTACTCTCACCCTCCCGCACATCTGGCCTGTACCCTGGTTCTTGTATAGATAAATAAATAAATCTTTGAAAAAATAAAAATGATTTAAATTCTATCAATGTAGAATTACTTTGTCAAATTGTATAAAAGTTTCTGACAATGCACCCTCAATTTCTGTGCTCATTGTGGGCCAGTGACAGTTTTCAGGCACTGTTATCCCATAGAACCTGCTGGAAACAGGACCATGCAAGGAGTTCTATCCCTCAGCTTCTACCTAGGTGTGCTGACAGATCAATAGTTGCAAGTCTATAATTCTCTTTTTTCTTGGTTTACACTAACTTCATGTCTCTACCCATCCCAAGAGTCATATAGAGCAATGCTACCTGATAAAAATATAATGCAAGCCATGTGTATAATTTTAAGTTTACTAATAACCACATGAAAAAAAGCAGGTAAAATTAACTTTAATAATATATTTTATTTGACCTAAAATCTCTGAAATATTAACATTTTAACGCATAATCAATATTGTGTATTATGAATGAGGTTTTATGTTCTTATTCTCAAAGCAAGTCTTTAAACTCTCATGTGCAGTGTTGAAATACACATTTCAACTTAAACTAGTCACATTTCAAGTGCTCAGTAGCCACCTATGAGTAGTGGCTACCATGTTGGACAGGACAGCTACAGACATTTTGTGAGCTGCCTCAAACAAACTGAGACACATCTAAATAGTGTCTTACAAGGAAGCACCTCCTTTGAGAAGAAAATTTCAAAATTCTTTTTGGGGAGTAGAAACTGCACTGGATACATTTAGGGAGACACTCATGGCAAAGGATCTCCTTCCTTTTCTCATGTGTCTGGTGAAGTCACCTAGAAGTAGCTTCAATTGAGTATTTCTGGAATCTCAGTTTCAAATACCCTGATTTCCCAGCCAGGATTTTTCAGCTCTGTTCATCCAGCCTCTCTGAGTCATCCTCTCTTCATTTACCCAGTGAAGGAACAGGTAATAGTTCCTGCCTTATGTATCTTACAGCTATTTGAAAACCACAGAAGTGATTTGGAAAGTGATCCGTATATTTGTAAAGTCTTCTTGTTGCTGAGGCCTTACTTTAATTCTCTTCCTCCTTTAGTTTTGTTCTATAGGAATGATGTCTTCAAAAGCTGCCATTTCCGTACTGATTATTGTTTTGGCATAATGATGGCCAAGCTGTCTGAACTGGCAGTGAATAACATGGGAAAGCGTCTCGGATACCCTGGCAGAACCATGTTCACGTGCACTTAATCTCCTTAATGACATTCACAGCGACAGCTTCAGCACAGTCCCCTCATCATAGCTACAGGCTCATCAATCCTCTAGACTCTGTTTCAAGTTATGTTTATGGGGGGGGGAAGTGCCTCCAATCCTACATTCATAACATTTTGAGCAGTCAAATGTTTATAGTTAACCTCTTGTTAGTTTTTTCTTTACAATAAGATACAAATATTCACTGAGTTCTATATTATTCCAAAGAAAAGAAAAAGACAGATCCAACTACACTTGGTCAGAGTCAAAGATGATAAGTTAGTTAGATGAGCTGTCTTGATTTTATGAGCTCTGAGGAGAGAGCAAGGTGCTGGGTAGTATAGCTGGATTTTCCATATCCAACCTCAGTTTATCTTGAATAACTGTCTCTGTCATAATGTCATAAAAATGGATCTTTAGAAAAATGTATCCATGCTAAATCTAGAGATGTCTAATATTGGAATATTGGTTTAATAAGAATGAAGTTAAAAATGCAAGGTTCAGCCTAAGAAAGCTGATAGCATGAACTCTGGTCAAATCCAGTCTCAGCCTGGTAAGGAAGGCTAATTTTCCAACTACTATTACTTTCCAGAATCTTCAGATCACACTACATTTGTCCTACCTGTTTGTACAGCTGTTTTCAGGGAGAATATTTGCTTACAAAATTTATCTGGCTTGAATAAGTTTCTAATAATAAAATTCAGAAGGAAATTTATAAAGATGCTATTTTTACAATTTTTTAATCCACCATCTGGTATTCAATTAAAATTATTGGGGTTTCTAGAATGTCTATTTGGTTTTGTGTATACATATATACACATAATACATTTCTCTAGTGAAGCTATTCTTCATTTTCTTGTATATTTTAATCAGAGTTATTTTGAAATCCATGTACAATGACCTCAGTATATTACATATGAATCTCCTGTGGGCCTCATTTTTTTTTTTTTAATCTCTGTATGCCTGGTGCATTCAAAATTTTCTTTCTTGGTATTTTTTATATTTATATTATTTTTTTCATCCCAAAGATTATTTAATGAGTGTTTTTATGTTTTTTAATATGAGAGAATAGCTTTATAACCTTGAAGTAAAAAAAAAAATAAATAGGAATCAGAATACAAAAACCATATGTAAAAGATTGACAAAAATAATTGTATTAAAGTACAGAATCTTTTGATGCAAACACAACTTTAACAGAATGCCAAAGAAGACTGAACATTAGAGAAGGTACTTGCTTATACATAACAAATCTTTCTTATCTAAAGTATATGAAGAAGCCTTTCAAACGATACCAAAGAAATGGGCAAATAATTTGAACAGCCAGTTTACAAAAGAGAATATTTTATTTTATTTTTTAATTAATTAATTAATTAATACAAGAAACCTACAAGAACTAGGTTTCAGACCAGATGCATGGGAGGGTGAGAAGATTCACCAGAGATAGAGTGGGAAACAGAACAGGCAGACTGAAGAAATACACTGCTGAGGGGAGCAGTGGGCACGACAGGAGAGGTCTGCTGCGTCATGTGGGATTCTCACCGCCTGGCTGGGAACGAACCCATGCTCCAGAGGCTGCAGACAGCTTCACAGTGAGGCGCTTAACTGCCTGTGCCACCAGGGAGGCCCAAGAGAATATTTTAAGTGACAGATAAAACTATAGAACATCTTAAGGTATTGTATAGCACCCGTATCACTGGTAAAACAATAGTTTGATAATGCTAAAGTTGAGATTATGAACTCAAAGCTACATTGTTAAGAGGAGTATAAATTTGTGTAATCATTTCATGAAAAGTAACCCAAGATACATATTAACCATCTGAAAAAAATAAAGTTTGAGCACAGATATCCTGGTCCATAATCAACATCCCTAAAACCTGGGTGTAAATTTTGTCTTTACAGTGGGTATTTATCAGTGAAAGGACCAAGAAAGTGTGGGAAATATGAAAAACCATCATTTCCCATTTCTTTCATGGACCACGTAACAGATCTTTCTGAGATTTGAAAAATACCATGCATCTGCCATTTATTTTTAATTTTTTTATTTTCAATTTTTTATTTTAACATTTATCATTTTTTAGACAATATTTGCTTTCCCCCACCCCCTCATATTGAGTCCCTATAGAATTTCCTTCCCCAAGGCATCCATGCACCATCACCACAGTCCCCTGTGCTCCTCCCTCCCTCCCTCTGATCCCTCTCCCTCCTCCTCCCCTGCAGGATGTCTCTGGTTTATAATTGTCTGTTTTTGCTTTATTGTGTTTTTACTGTTGTTATTATTTTTTTACACTGATGTCTTATTTGGTTCCCCTATATTCCTGTTATAAGTGATACCATTCGATATTTTTCCTTTTCCTTCTGGCTCCATCCACATTGCTGCGAATGGCACGAGCTTATCTTTTTTGATTGCTGAATAATATTCCATTGTGTACATATACCACATCTTCTTGATCGAGTCATCTATTTTTGGGTTGTTTCCAGGTTTTACCTATTGTAAATAGTGCTGCAATAAACATAGGAGTACAGGTGCTCTTTTGAATCACTGTTTTTGTGTCCTTTGGGTAGATCCCTAGTACTGGAACTGCCAGATCATATGGTAGCTCCACTTTTAGTAGACTGAGGAACCTCCGACAGCTTTCCACAGTGGTTGGACCAGTTTGAACTCCCATCACCAATGTAGGAGAGTTCCTTTTTCACCGCATCCTTGCCAACATTTGTTGTTGCTTGGTTTTTTTTGATATGTGCCATTCTTACTGGTGTAAGGTGGTATCTCAGTGTGGTTTTGATTTGCATTTACCTGATGATTAGGGATGTTGAACATTTTTTCATATGCCTGTTGACCATTTGCATTTCCTCTTTGGAGAAATGTCTTTTGAGTTCTTCTGCCCATTTCTTGACTGGATTGTTTATTTTGTTTTTGTTGAGCTGTAAGTTCTTTGTATATCTTTGTGATCAGTCCCTTAACAGTTGAATGGAGTGCAAAGATTTTTTTCCCAATCAGTGGGGTGTCTCTCTGTTTTGGTTAATGTCTCTTTTGCTGTGCAGAAGCTTTTCAGTTTGATGTAATCCCAGGTGTTTATCTTTTCCTTCACTATCACTGCTTTGGGTGATGAGTCTTTAAAGATTCATCTGCCATTTAAAAGTCACATCAAAATACACTTGCAATCTTTTAAGTAATCATTTATTTTTAATTGTAATATTATTTATGAGTTTCCACTCACTAGGAGTTCTGTGTCACTTTAAGAGCAGTCATATGAAACAAATACATCAGGAGAAAGACATATGCTGATGAAATATGGTCCTGAATGTCATCATTCTGGTGATGTATATTAGAACAGGGATAAAAGAGTGAAGTTGAGAGATGAGTCTGTGTGTTGTGCATTCTTGAATGATTCCCATGAAAACTGTGATAGAATTATTATCCATGCTCACCATGATATAATCAAAAAGTATTTGCCTGAAGAGGGAAGCTTTTTCCCAGGTAACTAGGCATATGCACCACTAACACACTCTGGGTAACATTCATTTGAAAGGACTGACACACTCTGGGTAACATCCATTTGAAAGGACTGCAATTGTATGGGGAATATAACAATAAAATTTATAAAAAAAAAATGAAAGGACTGAAATTGAAACATGAGAGAAAAAATATCAAATAGTTTACATTTGAGTGAAAACAATCCAAACAATCCTGTCCTCATTACCCAAGAACTTCTAACCATCTAAATTTGATGGGTTGGTAAGGAGAGGCTCTATATGTGGTGCTATCATTTAGAAAGTGAAGGGGGTGGGTAATCAGGTAAAAGGGGTCAATTGTATTGTCAAGGACAAGATTGGACTTTTGGTAGTGAACTGAGTCTAGTATATGCATGTTGATTTTTAATGATGTACACCTGAAACTTATACAGGGTTATAGTGCATTGTCACTTAAAAATAAAGTTCTATAGGTAAAAAATTCTTAGCTCTGAGAATCCTAGCTATATGTTTCTGTAATCATGCAGTAGATTTCTTGCACAGCTTCATACTCATAATTACCTGGTATTTAACTTTCAATAATGACATTATTAAATCTAAGGTGGCAGCGCTTCACTTTTGACATTTAATTTACTTTTCAATTCTCCTTTTCCCCTTGCTCCTTTAAATGGCTCTTAAAGGCAAATAAGTGAGAAGACACTGTCAATCCCACAGAACATCAGCCCTGATGATTTTTCTCGATAAACAGCTTCGAAATGAATGTCCAAATCCAAGTTGCAGTTAATAACTTCTCAGGAGTATACAGTTATTTCAAAGTAGTGTCCTTTATGTACAAAATAACAGTGATCAGATGTTGAATATCTTTTTTATGAGTTGCTTAAGAAAGTGTGCTTTCGGGTATGCTTGTTGTTAGTCATGCTGTTATTTATACAGCAAATTTCCTTGCTGTCTGCTTTTTCCTGATGGAAAGTCACAAAAGGTTACCTTTTTAAAGGAAGGTGAGCTGAAGAACAAATTTCATTTACCTATTGTGTTTTCTACAGGTAAATATTTTATTCTTTTTTGCATACATTTAACAATTGAAAGGATATTTCTTCAGATAATGAAACTGTTTTTAAAAAGAAACATTTAAAATGAGCAAGGCAATGTAATTTATAGGACATTGGGTCTTTTAAATTGGGCGACTAATTTGAAAAGTCATCAAATTCTAGTGAAGTCAAAGCTGGATAAAAAAACCAAGAAGCATATTGTGATTTTATAAAATGTGTACAACTTTATTGATGATTATCAGCTAATATATTTTGCACAATCAATAGCCCGACATGATGCTCTTTAAAAATTAAGTTTTCTTTTTTGCTACAAAGGTTATAATGTTCATGCATTTGGTGCATTTCTTTAATTAACATATCACTCAGTGCATCTTTAAAAGTCACATATCTTCTATTGTACAAACTCATTCTAAAGGTGGAAGAAGGAGAATGTTACTTTGGGGACCCAATGCCAATGACTTTATTTTCCTACTGGTTAAAATAATAGATTATTATTGTTGAAAAGACAGCCAGAGGGCATGTTCTTACTATCAAAAATAATGCAATGATCCACTTTGCATTATTAACTCACAATTCACTTGGCTTCTAGAATAGTGCCCAACGTTTGTTTTTCCCCATCTTTCTATCTCATCCCATGATAAGAACTGCTGTCCGTACACCCTGTCCATACTCCATTAGTTCAGCTTTGAACTGTTAATAATAGCTGCTGGAGCCCACTCTCCTTGCAAGCATGGGAAACTCAAGTATCAAAGGATTAATGCCTCTGGAAGCAGTTTCCAATTATAGACTAAGGCAGTTGGTATCTACATACTCCAGTTTCCTTTCTATCTTGAAGGATGCACTTGAGGTATACAATCTATATTAACTTATGGAGTTTGCCAGTGAAATCTAGCGCCAGGCGTGACCACAGATAAACTTGCTTGATGATACACCCTTTATTGGCCACCTTCCCTTCCTTGTGTGTTGTCCTGATTCTCCAATCTGGGGTCATCTCTCAAATGAAACACTTGTACTCAAAGCCTTCTTTTGTAGGCAGGGTCTATTTCTGGGGAAACTCAAACTAAGCAACATCTTTATCCTGTTATCTTAATTCTTATCTCCCAGATATCTAGACGTCAGAAAAGTCAAGGGCTTAGTTCTTGAACTACTTTTCTTAGTTGAACTCATTTTCTAGGTGAATTCACCTAAATCTAAGATTTCAAATATCATCCAAAATCATGCCTCAAGCTCTGTGTTCTTTTTCAAATATCTAATTGATATCTCCAGTTGGATGTCTATTAGAGATCTCAGAATTACATCCCAAACCAAACTGTTCAATTTCTACCTCAAATGGTAGGGAATTTAATATCCTACATGATATTTAGGTTTTCATTTTGAATACATGAGCCCTAGTTTTGACAAAAGGCATGCAAAACGTGCCTCTTTCATAAAAGAGAACTTCAAACAGTTAAAGAGCCAAGTTTCTTTTCCTTTAGGGTTATTTGGGATACAGTTTCAATAAACCTATTTCACTCAAATGTCCTCCTATAATAACAGTCAAAGATTTATCCCAGTTCTGTAAATATCCCAGTTTTTATTATCCCCCTCAAATATGACAATTAGAATTAAATTTGATATTTCTGATATGGTCTAGCCAATATAGTCTCTGATACAGTCTTTCCATGATCTCCCCTTCCCAACTCTCTCAATCTCTCTCACACACTTTGAGAATATGCATATTGCTTGTAAGTCCTTGTAGTGAACTTCTTTGTACATGTCAATCAGTGTTACTGTTTTTTATTTTTAATAAAATTGGACAATCGTAAGTAGAAAAATATACATCCTAGCATAATGGTCTTGGTTTTTAAATTTCATTTTATACTTTCTAAATTCAGGAAAAAGCATTTTGAGAGGATCAAAAAAGCAATATAAATCCTTCTGAAGACAAAGAATGCTGCTGTTTATTTTGAGTAGTTTTTTCCTTGTGACATTTATCTCAGTGGCCTATCGACTTGCTCAAACTTTCTTTGGGGGAATCTGGAAGTGTGACTAAAGGTGAAATTTGAAAGATAACAGAGATAACTTATTTTTATTGTTAGAATCAAAGAGCTTTTTATCCTTTGTTAGCTACACTCAGGTAAAGCAATTGTCCTTTTTGCTTAAGATGATGGATTTGTTTTAGGAATGTCAAACCTTAGCAGGGGGCAGTTAATTCAGTCCTACTGAGAAAACAAAGACATGAGCATGAGGAGGACATGCTCTACATACAGCTAAGCACACAAAATCCACCAGTTTCCTAGGTGTTAATGAAAATGATAATACTCAGCTCATATATATGCATGAAATTTACAGTTTTCAAAGCACTTTTGCATAGTGTCTCCTTCTTTTCTCTCTCCCACCCTCCTTTTTCCCCTCACTTGTTTTCAAGTGCTTACTAATATATGCCAGAAACATGAAGGATAAAATAAGACATTTCCCTAACTGTCAGATGGAGGAAATAAAAATCACAGCACCTGCCTTTATTATAGCCCCAGTCACATGGTAGTATAACCATTAGTTAGTTCTCTTGTAAGGTGACTGCTATAAACTCCATGAGAACTTATCCATTTGCCACTTGAACCACAAATCTGATTTTCCTGCAAGTCAATAGGTATACAAATAATTCAGTATATATTTAAGAGATAATACACTTATTTCTCAATTGTCTAACAGAAGTGATCTAAAACTATGACTCTCATCTAAATTTAAATCAGAAATAGTATAAAAACTAAATTAAAATACACAATACAAAAGTTAATGTCAGTGCTCCAGGGATTGAAACTATTTTAAACAAAATTCAACTTCTTAATAAGAGTTCAACTAAAAGAGACTCTTTATCTCAATTCTTGACATGAAAATATTACCCAATATAGAGCATGACTAACAATGGGAAATTGGTTTACAAAAATAGTTTTATTATGCAGTTTTAATATAATGATATTGACAAAATATGAAAGTTGGTTATAATTTCAAAAGGGCTAAAATTGTCAATGATGTCTGAACTTCTTAAAATCTATACAATTCATTGACTCTAATTCTATGAAGTGGCCAGTTGAAAATTGGGCTTTCACCATTGTTAATTTTTAAACACTGCAGAAGAATAAGATAATAACTGTTTCATGTATATTTGAGGACTTTAACATTGAGATGGCAAGAACTGATATAACTTAATTTCAATATTAATGAATGAGGCTTCATTTAAATGAAGATATTTAGATTGAGTTGTTAACCAAGCTGTTTCAGAGAACTGTTATTTTTATCTCATTTTGACCAAAAAAAAGGGTAGAGGAATAATGTCAGTAACCCGAGACAAGGGTGGACACATTCAACACTAGTAGTGATGGGATTTGCATATATTTGGCTTTATGGGTCACTCAATGAGAAAAGAGGCCATTATTTTAAAGTCATAGGACCAATGGGATCTTTGAGTTTCTCAGGCTCATTCTGTGGTGTGAACATTTGTATCTTTTAACTATGGAAATATGGGACTTGGCAGGATCAGCATCATTTTAAGCAAATCACGACCAAGCATAAGTGGCCAGATTTATTTTTCTCATCTAATGATGGAAGAATCCGAGTGAGGATGAATAACCTGTGTTCAATGCTAACATGCTGCATTACCCGTTTCTGTGGGAGGTGTGGGCGAGCATGTCATGTCTACCTGATGTATGATCACTGTCTCTGGGAGCTTGGCTTATTAATTACTCAACAGTGAGAATGTAGAAATAATTGCAATGTGATGGGCTGTGATGTACCCTTGGTAGGCGAGCCCTGCTACATCTGGCCTCATGATGTCTTAAACCTTGAAAGAAATGGGGGGAGTGTTCTGGTTCATTTGCTATGCCTTTTTGTTTTAAAAAGTTGTTTCAAAGTTAGCAGTCAAGTTGAATTTGTGGAGAGAAACATTGTTGAAAGCATTACAAATATGCTCCAGAAAAATAGCAAATCAAGAAAACAGATACAGCATACAGGACACAGGATCTAGACCAGACTACTGTGAAGGGTAGCCTGCATGTTAGCTCTAAAAAGCAACTAATTCATGTTATGGAGAAAAGAGAGGCTTCTGGAAAGGAAGGAGGGGAAAATGAAAGGTCAGACAACGTGATTATGAATCTAGAAATGTCTGCAAATGTGCTAATGTAAATAGGTAAGCTGTAGAAAAAGGAAAATCCAATTGAACTGACAGTGCAAAAGGAAATGGAGTCACAGCTTATCGCAGAGATCCCTGCTGGCATTGCCACAGCAAGTGAAGTATCGCTGAATACTTTCAGGTTTTCACAAAGTGTTAGACTCCGCCTGTAGACAAATGATGGAAAACTGCAGTAAGATTATAGAATAAACTGTAAACAGTTTATAGGGAGGAGAAAGGAAAATAAGGGCAAAAACTTTAGTGTCCTATTTTATAAAGTGGGGAAATAACATTGTTTATAATTTATGACAAGAAATGGAGCTTTAAACTAATTTTGTTGATGTTTTTATAGAGACCTTCAAAGGAGAAACTATGGTGATAAAATTATTTATAGAGAGAAATAGTTGGGGAGTAGTATAAGTGAGTAGAATCCTCATCTATCAAAACAGAAGGCCAATAGCCAAGACATAGTGGTATAAATGTGCTAATTAGGTATTTGGAGGTGAGTCCAGCTTCTGGGGACAAGATTCTGTGGGTAGAGGCATAGAGAAGAAAATTGTTGTTTTTTTTACAACACCTTTGTTCTTTGTGCTCCTTAAACCATGTGCATTTGAATAAAAATAAATGGAAAAATCCTAAGTAGGAAATTGTTACAAAATAAGGACATTAATTAGGAAGAGGCAGAAAGGAAAATTTAAAACAAAGAAGATACACACAAGAGTCTGTGTTTAAAAGTACCACAGTTGGAGACTTGGACCTAGATAAGGACTTTGAACTGAAATTTCTTTGTAATTTGCAAAAAAGCCAATTTTAAGAAAAAAATGTTTTTTAAATGAATGAGGAAAATGGAAAAATTGCAAAATTACAGACCAGAAATTAGGCATATAGGCAGATCCCTCCCCTAAATGTTTTCACTCTTTCCAAACTTTATATAGTCTTTTGAAATAACTTAGAATAAACATTAAAAAATGAGAGGCAAGGAAGCACCAAGGAATTAGAGGAACCATCTGAAGATCATGGATAAAAAGGAGATAATAGGTAAAGCGTTTATCGAAGATGTGATCAGAGGCTCTCACTCTTCAATTATCCTTTGAAGTAGTTAGATGAAAAGGAATAGAACAAATGGTAGCAAATAAAGAGTGTGAATTCAGATCAATTGGTAGAATCTTTGGCACCTGTTCCACCAGTCTGTCCTCATGTGCCCGGGCGCATGGGAATGCATCTCAGAAACTTCTGCATTTTTCTAAGATAACTACTGGAATCGATATGGGAAACAATAATGATCAAAGTAACTCTAACTGAAAAAAAAAATAATAACTAAGTTATCTCCTGTTGAATTTCTTTCAGCATTAGAGAACTTAACAGGTTTAAGAGAAAGAACATTTCATAATGGCATGGAGGGAAATAGCTTCTAAAAGAGGTAAGAAGTGCGTGGAGTATTAATGAAATGACAGGCACTTCAGGTAGGGGTTTTCCAGGGAACTAGGTTTATCTAGGTTACTAGACCATGGTCAGTGCCTGAGTTCAGGCAAGACTTGGGGTAGACAGAAAGAACATTATAATTATACGGAATAAGTAAAATGATATTAAAAGGGGTTACATGATATACCTAAGACCAGAAATCAAATTAATAGAGAATCTGACTCAGGTGCCTGGTGTCCTAGTCCAGAGCCTTTACACAACACTCATATCACAAAATGTGAATCCATTTAAGATCCTAGCACTAGAGGCATTAGATTTATGTTGCCACTTGTGAAAATTGGAAAATGTCTATAGTGGACAGTTATCTTTACATACATCTTAGTCTCTAAAGAGCTGATGGCCCTTATATTATTTCTTCAGATGGCAGATGTTGCAGAATTAGAATATGTAGTGAAAACTGCTAGGTATCAACTGATTGGAGATGAATACATGTTCCAGTTTCCCTGGGAAAGTCCTGGTGGGTTCTTGTCCGAGCATTATTAGTAATAGCAGCCTGTGTCTTCCATAACAGTGTTCTCCATTGGGAGACAACTCACAGGTCTCTCCCATTTCTGTATAGCCTATGAATGAGGCAATAAATCATTTGTTCTGAAGTATCTTTCCAAGATTGTTATCTAGCCTTGGAAGATAGAAAGGGTGTCTCTTTCCAGAGCAAAAGGTATGCATGTTATTGCCATTCTGAGAGAGATGGGTTCACAGAACTCAAAATTCCTCTCCTGTAATGTAAACAACTGTGTGTGCACACATTTATCTGAGCTCTGCAGCATTGTCCCTGGGGACTTGGGGGGGGGGCAAAGCCAAGTGATGCAAATATGAGAGGTGAAATGTTACTTGCAGTGTTAAGAATAATATACCTTGTCTTTGACCCATGAGTCTCATGTCCTTTGCTAGTATCCATGAGCTGTGCTAGACAAACTGATCTGGCAAGTGGCATATACTCTCAGAACTTTGAGAGTTCCTAACATTCTAGGAAATATGAGCTACTAAAATTTTTTTGAAGATGTATTTATTTATGCATACAAGAACAGGGATACAGGCCAGAGATGCGGGAGGTAAGAGGACTCACCAGAGACAGAGTGGGGAATGGAACAGGCAGACTGAAATACACTGCTAAGGGGAGCAGCGGGCCAGTCAGGAGAGGTCTGCTGCACCATGTGGGTTGCTCCCTGGCAGGCCAGAGATGGAACTCGTGCTGCAGAGGCTACGGATTGCTTCATAGTGTGGTGCCTAACCCTTGTGCCACCAGGGAGGCCCTGATCTACAAATTAAACATTCCTTCTACAGTGAAAGCACACCTGAGATTTGGCTAGGTACCCTAGTAGAAATTGTTTGCCAAGTTCCTTTTCATGGCTATGTGGAATGAGAGTTAAAGGGAAACTTCCAAATTGGGATCATAAAAGGAATGGACATGCAGGGCCCTTGACCTTTCTGTCCCCCAGGAGCTAGGAACAGACCTAATGGTGGCAGCTTGCAATGATACCTTCGACTTAGGAGTGAGGCCATCTGTTGTGGATGCTTGGACCATCCCATTAGTCTTGGACTGACTACTTCTGGACTGTAAGGGAGATATGTTCTTCCATCTTGTTTAATATCAATGCCTTTTTGGTTCTCTTTAAAAGCAGCTTGAATATTCTATAAGAAAAGAAGACGTGAACTTAGAGATTCCTTTGTTATTATTTGTAATAAATGAATGCCTAAAATCAATAAGTAACTTGTTATGGTTAGAGTTCATAAAGCTAAAGCTAAAATTTCCAGTTGATTCCCTTTACCCTATTTTCCACATTGCCCAGATCGACTATTACCAGATACTTTTGAATATACAAGCATAAGGTGTCCAGAAAAATAGGAGTATGGGGAAATCTTTACAGTGAGTAAAAGTAAATGTATGGTAACTGATATCAATTATCCAACTCCAGGTGAAGAAATGCATGTAGGGGCATAATTTGAGCTTCATGAGCTGACAATCAAGGTAAGACTGAGAAATTGCAAGCATAAGAAGTACCTGGTGGAGGGTAAATGATTTATGCCAAAATGACGTGGTCGGCAGCTTCTTTCAATTTTCTTTGTTATGTCCCTGAAGTCCAATTCACTGCCTTCTTGGAATGGCTTCATTAAGCAAGTGAAATTTGAAAAGGAATCCAAGAGAGCTGAAATAGTTCTATGGCAAATGGGCGAGGAAAAACTGGCTAGGAACTGACTTCATAAATCAAGCAGTGTCTCTATAGAAGATACTTCATGACATGCTTGTGTGCATGTGTGTGGTGGAGATACAGTGATTTTTAAGGCAATGTTTGCAACCTAAAGGAACATGCATTTTTGTAGGACCTTTAATATCAACATTATAAATAGTAATACAACTTTGTAGCAAGGGTGGAAATAGAGTTTCATGAAGGATATGGGTTTTGAGGAGTGTCTTGAAAAACAAGACCCTGCGAAGGGGAGGTCTTATTACTAATTGAATAATCACCACTTGGTTCTTCATTTAATTGGAATGACTCATAACAAGTGTCTTGTTAAGGTTGTTTTTTTATTTTTTGGTGAGATTACTAAAAAACCCTTTTGTTGTCTTTGGTATCTCCTAGTTTTATAAATGATGCCGGAGTACCCTTAAGATATGAAAATACTGAAGATGAAATGGAAAGTCTTTGACACAGTGTTGGATTTGGAATAGACATTATTTAAAATCCTTAGGTACCATATATATGCTGATGGGAAAGATTACTGGGGACTGAATTTCATCAGATATGTTCTCTTGCATAAAATAGCTACAAAAGTCTTTAAAGAAAATGACAAAGTAGGGGCCTCCCTGGTGGCGCAAGGGTTAAGACACAACCTATGAAGCAATCCGCAGCCATTGCAGCACGAGTTCGATTCCCGGCCAGCCAGGGAGCAACACACATGGCACAGGAGACCTCTCCTGACTCACCTGCTGCTGCCCTCAGCAGTGTACTTCGGTCAGTCTGCCTGTTCTGCTCCCCACTCTGTCTCTGGTGAATCCTCTCACCTCCCACACCTCTGGCCTGTACCCCAGCTCTTGTATGCATAAATAAATAAATCTTAAAAAAAAAGTGAGAAGGTAGCACAGAGTCCTAAGGCATTTAAAGTTTTCTGCACCTCTGGTATGCTGCTGCTTTTTTTTTTTTTTTTTGAGGTAACTTTGTGATTGAGGAACATAGATTCACACCTCTTCAGATATATGTTATCACATCACCTCAACCTCCATAGCACCCATAATCCTCCACCGACCATAGACCATTGGGGCCCTCCCCCTACAATCCCCCACTTCCTACTATTCATTTTTAAAAAACTTTGATTGTGATAAAATGCATATAATATAAAATTTACCCTATTAACTATTTTTAAGTATGCAGTTCAGTAAGTAAATTCACAATGTTGCAAAAACAATCCTCAGAATTTTTTTTATCTTGCAAAATTTAAATTCTACACCCATTGAATAACCTCTCATTTCCTCCTTGCTTACCTCATTTAAAGTAAAATGATAAGTAGTTTATAGATTTGACTTTTTCAGATACCTCATATTGTGGGATCAGAGTGTTTGTCTTTTTTCTGACTAATTTATTTCACTCATCCTCCCCGTTCATCCATATTGTAGCAAGTGTCCTTTTTAAATGGTGAATAATACTCCATTGTATGTATACAGCACATTTATCCAGTCATCCATGATGGATAGATACTTAGGCTGCCTCCGCCTCTTGGCTATTGTGAATTGTGATACTAAGAAAAGCCTATTCTTTTGACTATGTGTTCAGAAGTGGAATATGCTAATTCTATCTTTAATTATTTCAGGAAATGCCATATTTGTTTTGCATAGCAGCTACACCATTTTCCATTGTCACCAACAGTCCACAAGAGTTCTAGTCTCTCATACCTTCATCAGCATTTATTTTTTCAAATAGTAGCCAACTTAATAGAAGTGATGATATTAATTGTGGTTTGGATGGGCATTTCCCTAATGACTAGTAATGTTCAGCATCTTTTCATATACTTGTCCATTTTTATAATTTTTTTTGGAGAAATGTCTGTTCAAATTCTTTGCCTATTTAAAATCTTTTTTTTATGTTGTTGAGTTGTAGGAGTTCTTTATGTATTCTGGATAGTAACCCCTTATAATGTGTATAATTTAAAGGTATTTTCACCATTACATTGGATGCCTTTCACTGTGTTGATGAAATTTTTTATTTTCTTCAGTTCAATGTACTCTTTCAACATTTAAGGAAAGCTCAGCTGTTACGTACTGTTAATGGATAGTTAATGACACTGATGACAAAGAGAACTGATTGGCACCTCTAACTCTTGGGACAGTCATGTCTCAATGACTCTTGAGTGTGCTTCTCCAGTTCAGTTTGTTGCAATTATTGAATTTTGTTGTAAGCAACTTTTACACTAGATCGATCAGGCTCAGAATAGACTTAGCTCTCTTCACCTCTGCAATGAATTCTCTTTTCTCTCAATCTAAGTACCCCAATGCCTACTCTATTTACTATCTCCTTTTTAAAGCTTTCCTAACTCAGAATTCCTAAGGGAATATTTTCTATCACTGAAATTGCATTGTATCACAAAAGTTTTCAACTGCACAGGCAATACTGTTCATAGTCTCAAGATATATGTCTCTCTTATGGCTATATCCCTAGTTTTCAAATGGATAAATTATTATTTTAATGGATAAAACACAAAAACACTTATTGAAGGTCTTCTGAAGTCAAATAATTGTATAACATATCTTAATTGGAACTTTGTAATAGGTGGATTAGAAATCTGAAGTAAATACAAGAAAATAAAGGAAACTCATTTTGAATTTTATTATCTAGGAATTTATGTATATAAATTTAGGCTCATGATAGGCTCCGGCAATGGGAAAACACTCTATCAAATGAATCTAAAATGATATCCCTGTGTTCCATCTCATTCTAGAGTAATGATTTTTGACAACAAGTTGGCAAGAGTATAGGTATGTATGCTTATTAAATATTTGGCTACAGTAACAGTTATCATAGCTGTTTCAGTGAATGCTAGAATGAATGATTGAGTTTCTACAGCATTCCAGTTCTACAGGATGAAATGTGTTACAGGAATGGTTGGTGGTATAGCTGCACAGTTACGTCATAGAAATTAATACCATTGGACTGTATGCTTAAAATGGTTAAGATGTTAAATTTTATGTTATGGATATTTTATCACAATGGAAAAAAGTGAAAAAAAAACCAGGCAAACAGTTGCTGACCTTGACCTTCTGTGTGACCTCCCTTCTAGCCAACTGCAGAAGTAAAGGGCCCAATGTGCTGGGTAGTTTTTCTAGTATCCAAACTAAACCACCAAAAACCAAAACCAACCCAAGACAGAAAAAAAAGAGAAAATCATTTGTCTTTTTACTGGCAGATGCTTCACACACACAAGCACCCATAGGTCATTATGAATTACTCAGGGCAAATCAGGATATGATGAGATGTACTTGGACAAAATATTCCCCCATAAAGAGTACATGAAAAATTATTTGAAAGAAAAATATGTCATTCTCATGCCTTAGGCTGCTTTTGATGAGGAAGCAAATATCAACTATAACAAATAATATTTATTTAGCACCCACTGCTTAGATAGCACCAGGGATCTCTGACACAGGCTGGGTTGTGTTAAAGAAGAGTCATTATGCTGAATCTGAACTTATGGCAATGTCAGAAGAACCACTGGGATCATCTCTTTGAGAACTCTCTTCTGCTGGAGGGTGGGAAAATGGTAACGGGGGAGATTTCAAATTTATTATTTGTTCCTTACTGGAGGAACAAAGCTAGAAGATGGAAATTTTTTTTTAGCTAATAGTCACATTGTAAGGGGCTAGAGGGATTTTAGATTTCTAAGAGATACAAATTTCCTTGTCCCAAAAATATTCTGTTTTATATTTGGTAGTAAAATATGTGAGCAGTGTGCTGTGACAGACACACAATTTCCTGTCCATCTGTGCTGTGCTGCTACCAATCGTTGCCCACAAGCTCAGAGTGTGTCACCCTCAAAGATAAATAGTGCATCACCTGAGAGAGGCCGATACAGCACTGGAGCATGTGGTTATTTGAATAACAGAATGATAAAATTGTAATTGGGAGAAGGGGCGAAAGAATCAGTTTTATAGACTCAAGAGGTACAAAACAGAAGAGAACACACTGGGATTCCCAAAAATTTTAACTAGCAACCCCATTTAATGTATTGAGCTTTCAGAATTACCCACAAATTGCCCAGCCTCCTTTATTTTATGGGCACTCTTTCCCATCATTAATAAGACTATATTCTAATATCATGTGTCCTAAGTTTCTGCAGTTTTCAAGAGGAAAGGAGAGCGTTACATTCTCCTACCATGTCGGAGATGTAAGTTTTCTGAGATAATTTATGAATTTATCATAAAATCAAGGGTCAATGTTAATATCATATTGGTCCTCCAATATCAGGAGTTTGAATTAAAGCAACTTAGGGTGCATTGGTTAACCTACATGTTGATTATTTTTGTTCTTGCTCTTTCTCACACTCATCTCTATCCTTTCTCGATGCCAAGGTCATGGATGTCTCTTGGATGCAAATAGGAGCAACCAGGATTTGTGCAGTCTAGCTTACCAAAGATGAACACTTCCTCTCCCTATAGGGGTCCAGAAAAGAATTGGGATGGGTGGACAGTCCTTTTACTTGTGAAAACAGCCTTCTCTGAATAAGCTCACTGAATTGGAACAGAAGGAATAGGATACTTTTAGAAAGGATTTATGAAAATGTTATGATTTATAAGTTGTTATAATTAACATAATTTAACACATTTGGTGGCTGAATTTTCAGCTAATCTGTGCTTTTTATTTTTTGATAAAAGAGAAGTCTCTTCAAGATTGGCGCTTTCCTAAGAGAGTCCTTCCTGAATGCACCCTTTACTGGTCAATTAACTCATCCCCAGAATCATCAGCTTTCCATATGCACTCTTTTCAAGTCACTCAAAGCCATTCCTCTCTCTATGGAAAAGTACGCCTGTATACACGCATAAGAGTTTTCTAGGCTCCTTTCTGATCTTCATGTGAGATGAAACCCTGGATTTTTGTTAGATAAGCCTGGAGGTCTACTCTAAATACTTCCAAAGGGCCTCCCCAGTGGCGCAGTGGTTGAGCTCTGGGCTGCGAAGCTGCCTGTAGCCTCTGCAGCACTGGTTCGATCCCCGGCCACTGGCGAGGGTCCCACATGGCGTGACAGACCTCTCCTGTTTCGCCCACTGCTCCCCTCAGCAGTGTACATTGTCAGTCTGCCTGCTCTGCAATCCCCTCTGGCTCTGGTGAATTCTCTCACCCTCCTGCACTTCTGACTGTACCCAGTGCTTGTATAAATAAATAAATAAATCTTTAAAAAAAAATTTCCAAAGTCTCTGGATTGGGAATGGGATCCTGTCCAGGAGTGATAGTTCAAGCGAATCTCAAATCCTTTTCATGTCTTCCCACCAGTTGTTGGGGTAAGCCTGTTGTCTGTATTTCCAGGGACCCTAACAAATGACCATGTCACTGGGAACATTAATTTTTCTCATAAACTACATAGCCTAATCCCATTTTATTGAAAGAACATTTCTCCTATTAGCAGGACGATGACATTGCCTTATAGGACAATGTGTTTTCATTGTTGTAATAAGGACAGTTGGTTTGTTTCTGCTCCAGTTGAGGTCTGGTGGTATCAGGGAAAAAAAAAAAACCTCATCATCTTTTATTATGTTTACTTTTTGTTTCTCAGGGCACAATTCCAATTCCTGTTAGCTTATTTGGATTCAAAGTCTCCCTCTGGAGGGGCTGCTGTCAGTAGCATCGGCTCTATGGAGTCTTCTTTCCTCTGAACAACCAAACTGTCTGCCAACTACTCATCATGCTATTTCTCTGTTGGAGGCAATCCCTTAAAGATCTCCTTAAAGATTTGATATGATCCTGAAGTTTTAGAGAATCTCTGAGGCAATAAATATATTGTCACCCTAGGTGGAAAAGATTCTGGCCATCTTCAATTGGAGTAGAAAATGTGGAAGATATGCTTAGGTCACGTCTCCTCCTGGGAGAGGCTGAACTGGCAGCAGAGACATAGTGGTGGTCTCTGCCTGCACTTGGGTGGTCAAAAGTAAGTTTGCTGGTGGGCAAACCTCCTGCAGCTCTTGCTCCATCCTTCTCCACTGCTCCTCCAAATTCCTTGGCATCACTCTGGGGCACTCCTGCCACCCAGGCCTGACCACCACCGCTGGGTGGAGGCTCCCCTGGCCTTGGCTGTCTGCCCTGTTGGTGAGGGTGGTGGGGAGAGAGGGGCTCAACAGTCCATTCTGCTGGGGGGCAATCTCTGAGCTGAGGTCCCTTCATGGTGGCACAGCAAGACCTCTGGGATAAGGACCCCTGGAGGGGGAAGGGATCTTCCTCCCAGCACCAGGGTTCCCCTCTCCACACCCCCCACTGTGCTGGATACCATCTCTAATCTTTGGAGCATGGCCTCCCCTGGAGCTGAGGTTCCAGCTTCCAGGTTATCTGAGGTTGGGGGATTAACTCTCCTGGGATGAAGATACCAGCTCCCTTCACCGCAGCTTCAACTAAAGTTTCTACTTCTAGCAACTGTATTTTTTTTTCCACAGTAAAGCAACTCCTAGGTCAAAGGCTTTTTTTGTCCCCCAGTCCCAGGTCTTTACCTTTTGGGGGGCTATGGCTACCCCTCCCCCTTTCAGTGCTGTCCTTGGTAATCCTCTACGTCTGGTCTTTGGTATCTACGTCTGGCCTTTGGATATAAGCTTGCCTGGTCCAGACCCTCTCCCTCTTGGGGCTGGGCCCCTTAGCCATTTCCTTTCCACCTGGGTGTCAGTACGGTGGGGCTGCTTTGCCTGCCTGGGTCTGGGGTACTGTGCTTGTCCTGGTGAAACCTCGCATGCTCTTATTTCCTCCATATTTTAAAAGATATGTTATGGGCCGTGCAGAGCCTCCTTCTTTCAAATCCTGCCAGCTTCTTAGTTCAGGGGTTGTCACCTCCCCAAGATTAACTCTCCTGTCCTTTTGTTATAAGGTTTTTTTTGTTTTTGTTTTTTTTTTTACTCCTTCCCCTGTCGCCCTCACCATGTAGACTGTCTCTTTCTTGAGTGTGAGGTTTCTACCTCTGTTCACATAAATCTCTTTCTATTTTTGAGCGGGCCAAGCTGCCTCAGTATTCGTGTCAGACTCAGGGAGGATGTCCCTCACTTCCCAGCACTAAAGAACCCTCTTGCTGTTAGCAGTCTTAACACCAACGCACATAGCTTTCCACCGCTACCCTGCTGGAGTCTTAGGAGTACATGGTTTCCTAGATTTGGGGTTCCTGTACTGTAAGGTGTGGCTTATATATATTTGGTAGTGGGAGAGGGTGCAGAATTCAATCCAGAGAGTTTCATACCATCTTTATTTCTCAATGAAAATGACTTTGAAGGTGATCTTGAGACCCTAAGCAAGGTTTACCTGTTTAAAAGATTTTACTTGCTGATAACAAAGTAGCTACTCCTTTTACAACAGCTAATCTGCTGGAGACATTTTGTTGGTACTTTGCCTATATTATTTTTCAGCTACCTGCAAAATCAGGTTTTTATGATCTACGTTTTTACAGATGAGGAAACTATATCTTCAGTGAATTGCTTCTCAACCCATGCATTCACCTTTGCTTGTGTCTCCATTATGTCACACTGATTTCTTAGGAGTTGTATAGAACTAGAAATCTTTTTTTCCCATTTAAAAATGAGTAGGTCTTGTTTATAAAGCAGTGATTCTTAATCAGGTGTAATATCAGCAATGCCTGGAAACAGTTTTTCTTATCATGACTTTGGGGGACTGCTACTGACATCTAGTAAGTAGAGACCACTGAGGTTGCAATATACCTATGCCTCCAACAGCCCCACCCACATCCCCAAAGAACTATCCAGTAGTGACAAGGTGGAGAAACTCTGGCTTCAAATAATTTTAAGAAGCAGTTTATACAACTGAGTAGATAAATTGGATGTAGCAGTTTACCTAAATATGTTGCTAGATCAATGAATGACTGAGATAGGATTTTATAAGAGAAAATATAAAGTTAATCATATTTTGTGATACTTCAAGTCCCTCAGATGTATCACAGGTTCAAAAATGTTGATAAATATAGGCTGCCTGAGCAGGGACAGTCCTGTAGGAGCTCTTCTGTCTAGAAAGGATCTAGGTACCAGTGGTCATTTCAAGAGGGCTCTGATTCTTTCTGGCTTATGCAGAATGTTGCAAGTTAAAGAAAATACTGTGAAGAGTCTAGCAGGTTACAAAGAAGAATAACCAAACACTTTGCTGGCTAAGATGTCATCAGAGGTTCCTGCATTCCTTTCCAAGTTTTAACATCTGCCTTTTGTAATGTTGTTTAAAATCCAGAACAAACCTCACAGAGTTTTGAAAAGCCAGGTGAGGATCTTATTTCATTTATTTTCATAATAGAAAAGTCACGCAAGTTTGCTCACTGGAACAAATTACCCACTTACTGAATCAGGAAGGTACAATATTACTTAGAAAATATTCTCTGCTGGTCCTCATAGCAGAGGAAAGATTGTCCTAGCATAATGTAATGGCGTCAAAATATTATAGCATTAATTCAAGTAACCAGACAGTAAGGGGGAAAAAAAAAAAACCCAAAACAGTAGACCCTGAACAGCAGTAATGTTCTGCTCCTGGAACTGATTAGCTATTTAAAATACAAAACAGCAGAGAAGCCTAGAGACCAGAATGTGAAAGTAAATACAGTAATGACTTAGCAAAAGAGTTTGGAAAGGGAGAGGTAGTCACCTAATGGCCAACTGAATCCTCCTAAAATGAACTGGAAGTGGAAAGAAATACATTTCCTTTTGATGTAATAAATTGAGTCCATGTGTAATTCTTAACAATACTGTCCAAACTATATTTGTATTGCTGCTGCTGCCCGGACAAATATAAACGGATGCAAACATCTGTGCATGCCCCATGCATTTGTGCCCAACATGCTTATGCTATAAAGACCCCTATAAAACAAAGCAGCCTGGATATTGCTCAGGCTTATTTTATAACGCTGCCTGGGTTTAAAAATGGATAGAGAGGGTTATTATGTGCTCATAAATTCAGGCCAATTAGGCAGAGGAACAGCCCCAGCATAACACCACATGTGCTGGTGTTCTGTCACCTCCTGTAGGTGCTATTCTGAGGGGAGAGGGAGACTTTACATGCAAGTTATTTTCCCAGCAAGTAGAGCTTTACATGCAAGTTGTTTTACTGGCAAGTAGAGAACACACGTTAGTAGTTTGGGTTGGGATAAATCCACCACATCACATGAGATCATGATCATTCACTCTGAGGCTGTGTTTCAGAACTAAGAGAAATAATGTCATTACAGTGTGGGGAGAAGTGTTATGGGGACTGAGTGAAAGGATGAGCAGTTGGTGAGAGGTAGATTATTCAAAAGTATAAAATAATACATATGAGAGAGAATGTAAATATGAGTTTCCCATTCTAGAATTATGTTGTTATTACAGAGCTCTGGTGTTTATTTTTTGTGTTTTTTTCCCCCACTCTGGCTATTTTTTTTTTTTTTTTTATTTAGGTGGAGTTGGTCTATCATGTTGTATCTGTTTTAGAGGTTATGTGTTCAAAACTCTATAAATATTTTCACACCATCCCCGCCACAAAACCCCCAATAGCCCTCCACATTGCTCTATTGGGTCCCCTCCTTCCCTTCTCTCACCCTACAGCCCTCCCCTTCTAGTTATCTCAGTTTCTCAGTCAGATGTCATGGGGTTGTCACTGATTTTTTTTTTTCTCTTTGTTTGGTGAAACAATCTGGACTTTGTTTATCTCCTGAAATATTTTGTTTACCATGATCCTCTCCAGTTCCATGCATGTTGTTGCAAATGCAAGAGTTAATTATTTTTTATATACTTGAGTAGTGTTCCATTGTGTATTCTTCTTAATCTAATCTTCTGTCCTTGTGTACTTAGGTTGTTTTATTTTTTTTATAACAGCTATTGTAAATAGTGCTGTAGTGAACACAGCAGTGCACAGATCCCTTAAAATTAGTGCTTTCGTATTTTTTGGATTGATACATAGGAGTGGAATTGCTGGATCACAGAGTAGATCTATTTTTAATATTTTGGACACCTCCATACTCTTTTCCCACAGGGGCTGGGCCAGTCTACATTCCCATCAGCAGGGTAAGAGGATTCCATTTTTTCCACATCCTTGACAACTCTTGTTGTTTCTGTTCTTTTTGATATATGCCATTTTAATCAGTGTAAGATGATATCTCATTGATTTATAATTTCCCGATAAAAAGTGAATAGCATTTTTTCATGTACCTGTTGTTGGCCATCTCCATTCTTTAGAGAAGTGTCCATTTAGCTCTTTGGCCCATTCTTTGATTGGGTAAGTTGTTTGCTTTTTGTTGAGTTGTGTGAGTCCTTTGTAGAGATTGGCTCTCCTTAACATTGGCTTCAGAGGTACTTTGAGGAGTCCTCTCTAACAGCAAGAGAAACAAAAGGAAGTATAAACAAATGGGATTACCTCAAACTACAAAATTCTGCACAGAAAAAGATGTTGTCACTAAAACAAAAAGATTCCCTACTGAATTGGAGAAAATAATTGCACATCATACATGTGACAAGGGGATAGATTTTCTTTGCTAACTTTACAAATTAACTGTGGTTGAAAAGCAAATGATTGATTAATCATATGCTATATAAATATATCACAATAAAACTATTATAAAAATGGGAAAAAGATTTATTGAAATTTTCTTCCTCCAGAGTATTTTCAGAAGGGAGAGAGAGAGGGATGGAGTTGAGAGAGGAAGGAAGGAAGGGAACCCCACAAATTGAATTTTGGAAAATCTAATTGATCATTAGATTCATATTTCTGCCTTTACAAAGGAGGAAAGAGAGATTAGAAAAACGAAAATGTTTATTTAGTCACATATGGTTAGCTTCAGCACCCAAGCCTTCCTCAGTTCTCTTTTGTTGATATTGTTTTTAAAATATATTATTAGTAAAAACTAAATGGAACAAAAGAACGGACTTCAGGAAGAAGTAACTCAATATGAGACATTTATGGTGAGTAGGATTGGCCATGGAGAATAATATATGCAGTGAGGCAGAATTTCCCCATTTCTTTTTTTAATAAAACTCTTTTTTTTTAATAAAACTGCTAGAACTCTTGAGTTCTAGCAGTGAGTGTTCAATAAGTCCACTTAGTATTTGTCAAAAACTTAAGGTACTTAACTAATTAAACATTCCTATCTTTTTGCATTTGACATTTTCATCAACTAGAAACTTTCTAGGCTAAATTATTGAGTTTGAAATAAAATTTTACATGATTAAAAATTTAAAAATGAATGCTAATGCATTTCAAATAGAGCGCCAGCCTTAAGGAACAGAGCGTAACTTCAGTTTAAAGTGGACCAATTAACAATTGAGAGCTTCAAGAGCAACTTGTTTGTGATGTTTAAAATGCCATAAAAAATTGTAAGTGGCTGAGTTGTCAGATGGAGGAGCCCATGAGATTTATATGTTCCATAAAGATTTCCATTTTTCACAAAATAAGCACATGACCCTGCCTTGAAATTCAATTTCTGATGTATGTATCCTACTGTTGCTACATTGCTCACAACTGTTTTCATTAGTGAGAGATTGGCCTTGGTCACTGGGAAGAACATTAGCTGAACAGAGATGTGGTAGACCAGTGGTGTCTCTGAGAACAAGTAGGCTGGTTCCTCTCTTTCATCTTTTCCCCCTTTTTACTTGCTTGGCACATAAGAGTTGCACAATAAGCCCCCAAAGAATTAATGAATCAGGGCCTCCCTGGTGGCGCAAGGGGTTAAGATACAACCTATGAAGATATCCACAGCCACTACAGCAAGAGTTTGATCCCTGGCTGGGGTGCTACCCACATGGCACAGCAGACCGCTCCTCACTCGCCCACTGCTCCCCTCAGCAGTGTATTTCAGTCAGTCCTCCTGTTCCCACTCTGTCTCTGGTGAATCCTCTCACCCCACCCCACCCAAACCTCTGGCCTGTGCCCCAGTTCTTATATGCATAAATAAATAAATCTTTAAACAAAGAATTAATGAATCAGTGAAAGAGATTTTGGATGTTCCTTTGGTAAATAAACCATATATAGGTAAATGGACTTCAGCTAAAATGTCTGGACAGCTGACATTGTCTTTCAGAATTTGTGTCATCTGTGGTGCCTGAAAAAGATGTGATGGTTGATGTGTTATCCCATTAACAATATGGTAGGTAGATCGGTCTGTTGCTAAGGGGACATCTGTGATTAACTACACATTTGACTCCAGTGTGTTCAGTGCATTTTAAATATCTGGGTCTTTGAAAGACAAGGCAAAATAGTTTTATTGTGCTACATTGTATGTGAGATAGTTAAAGAGCAATAAAATTCTTACCTTTACAACCAGAAAACATGTTTAATAATATTACATATGAAATAAATTTTTGGTACTGTTTCTGTGTAGGGGAAGGTTGCTTTTTACGTTTGAACTTCAATCTGGGAATTATTCTGTCAATCAAAATGAGCGGAGGTTGGGAAATGGATCAGTATAAATCAAGTAATGAATGTAGAGATGTGTAGAGCTGGTGAGATCTGTAGGTAGAAGAAAATGCCCAAATACAATGGAAACTTCTTCAGGAAGCAAAGATTGTATCAGGATGGAGGCTCATGTAAACCCTAATTGCTGCAGTTCAGGCAGAACAGAGTATGACAGTCAGAAAACTGGACCTTCAGAAGCATGAAAAGTCAAAGAGAGTCCCTGCCTCTGTAAGAGACCAGTGGCAGACATTTTTGCAATTTATGTTGAAGGAAAGTTCTGTCTTCTTACCAGTAAAATTTATGAAGTCCCTATCTAAAGGCAGCCTTGTGAATGATGGGCAAGTTCTATGGCTTAAGAGGTGAAAACAGTTAGAGGGGAAACCTAAAAAAGTCTGCATAAAGAGAAATATGAGTTCAACAAAATTCACCACTATTTAGTAAAGAATTTCAAATTACTGTATTTCCAGTATGCTTTATACAAATATGCTTAAATTAACTGCATTATAAATTACAGTTTCTTACTGTTTGGGTTCAGTCATTCCCAATTTGCTGGATACATGCTATTTCCATAGATTCTCAAGTTAAAGAACCGTTTCCACAACCCAAATGCCCAAAAATAGATGACTGGATCAAGAAGATGTAGTACATATACACCATGGAATATTACTCAACATTCAAAAAAGATAAACACATGCAATTTGCAGCAACATGGATGGCGCTGGAAAGGATCATGCTCAGCGAAATAAGCTGGGGGGGGTGTGGGGGGCGGGGAAAGAAGGGCTTGGGGTCAAAATAAGGGGGCTATAATTGTATGGGGAATATAAAAAATAAAATTTAAATAAAATGTGGGGAAAAAAAAACTGTTTCCAGTGTTCTCGTAGAAATGACTCTGAGCTGGCCAGTGTCACTGATTTGCATCCCTGGATAATAGAAGCCTTAGAAGTCTTGCTTTTCCCTGATACGCTGCCAATACATCTCTTAAAAATAACCAAAGCACATATCCTAGTCATGATCCAGCAATATCTTTTTTGTGTGAAGTGCTGACATGTGGTTCATCCAAAGGATACACTCAGGCCTTGAGAACATTGTGATTTCATCTGTCTGCTTAGGTGACACTGACACTGACTAGACCAGAAGTAGAATTCAGAGCTGTGAAAAATCACTTTAATGGTGCTTAGCCTCTTGTAGTGATGCTTTAATCTTGTTATTTCCTTACTTAATAACCTAGAATTATTTCACACTGTCATTGTACCAGGCCCCAGCTAACTGTGAGGTTATCACGACCCTCCATGATCTGTTACCTTCTCTGCTTTCTGAATATGTTTCCATTCTAGTTAGATATTCTCTTGCAGGAGATGTTACTTGCTCAGTGTGTCCTTGCATGTATTACTTGATTACACTGATTTTTTTAAGGAAGTCCCTTTTGCTTATCTTTATCATACAGAAGACTGTCTCTCACATCTTCACATACAACAGCACGTTATCCACTGACCTCTGTAATGAGCATCCACTGTATGGACTTTGAATACCAACTAGTTTATCATTTAACTACATACTACCTGTCATAGTTTTCTCATTTAATTTTTGTTCTTCTTATCTTTCCACTTAGAATGGTGCTTTTTGAAAGCAGGGATTTTCTGCTTGCTTCATGGCACGAAGAATGAACCATTTGTTAAAGATGAACACATGTGGCTCAATCTATTTTAAACCTATTTATGTTTCGTTCATTTTGTAAGTCTCCTCCAGAGAAGCACTCTTCCATAAACCTGTGACACTTGTGATGCTCACAGCATTGGGTTTCAATGGCAGGCCTGAAAGGAGCATACAAATTAGTAATGAAAATTAAGATTAATTTTGTTTTGAGAACTTTGCAGCATACCTTAGAATAGAATTAAATTTCTCCATGTCATTGTAAAACTTGATTTGAGAACCATCCTCAAAATTACCAGCAGAAATTCTGTGATACATGGGCATCGACCAATTCAGAATAAGGTCATTGGTTAAGGTGGTCACAGAGTATTACATATAAGGAACATTAGGTCAGAGTTCAGGAGAACAAAGAGTTTGGGGCCAGATAATCATTTGAGATTCCCGGAGAAAGCCAAAATGAAAGAGATTTGAACATGCTGAGGTGATGACAGTGTATCTGATGCTATTTTTTTTTTAAAAATATTTATTTTATTTATACAAGAACTAGGGTACAGGCCAGATGTGCGGGAGGGTGAGAAGATTCACCAGAGACAGAGTGGGGAACAGAATAGGCAGAATGACCAAAATACACTGCTGAGGTGAGCAGTGGGTGAGACAGGAGAGGTCTGCTCTGCCATGTGGGACTCTCCCTGGCTGGCCAGGAATCGAACTGGTGCTGCAGAGGCTGCGGACAGCTTCACAGCACTGTGCTCAACCCACTGTGCCACAGGGGAGGCCCTGATGCTATTTTAATAGGCACTTAGTAGGAGTCAAAAACAAAAAAACAAAAAAACAAAAACGTGTCACCTTTTGGAAGCTCTTATCTCTCTTGTTCTATGGATTTTCATCAATGTGGTTTGAGAGTGAGCAAAATTTAGCTGGATTGAATTAACTGATTTTTAGAAATGTTTTATTTCCCTATACTGTCATAATGAGTATATCTTTTTTTTAACCATGATAAAGAACATACATGACATCTGCTCTCTTGACACATTTTTAAGTGAAATGTGAGGGGGAGTGTTGTTTGTGCAAAATGCAGTGTTGTTTACTAAAGGGATGATGCTGCATAGCAGGTCTCTAGAGCTTACTCTAGAGCCTAAAGCTAACACAAAACACAAGCTTTTTTCCCACTGAACAGTAACTCCCCAACTTTATTTATTGCCTTTCTCTATTTCTGAATTTTGAGCCATGCATACGATGGGCTCCAGCTGGGAAGACTGGACTTTATTTTACAGCATTAGTTGGTCCAAAATGCACTGACCATAGTAAAAAACTGGACAAGAGCCTTCTGCTTCTTGTCCTTGACTCTGGGCTGAAAGTTACTCCACAAAGATGTATAAAACAATCTTGTTGAGTTGATCTTTAGAGTCGCTGAATGAGTCTTTTTCTTATTTAAAATAAACAGCCCTTCGTGCAAACTCATATTTGTTTCTTTTTGAGATTCTCTATCTTTGACTTTAAGCAATAAAGGCATAGAAAAAAGAATAAAGATATGGAAGGCCCAGAGAGGATATTGTAACAGAAGTTCCATTTACAAAAATTTACATTCAGGAAATGAAAAAAAAAAAAAAAAGAGATGTCACATAGACACTAGGTAATAGATGACTAAAGCAACTATCAGTTTGAACAATGGTAAAGAAAATGCAATAGAATTCTAATTTTAAAATTAAAGAGTTTTCACATCTAAAATTTTGAACTTTAGACTTAATTCGTATACTAATTTTAAAGTCCAAAATAAGGAAAGAAACTTATCCATCTGCTGAAGTTTAATCTTGGATCATAATCTACAAATACAAGGTGCAACTAACATCTAAATATAGAAGCAAATGATTTTTAAAAATGAGAATTAGGTGGTAATTCACCTGTATCAATCCTTTCTTTCTCTTTAAAGCCATGAATCTGTTTGTTATATTTTTGGCTTGGAAATGAACATCATTTCACTTCTTATTTCCACATTTACTGTACTTATACAATACAGCCTTCAAAATGCCAAGCTGTGTAGAAAATATTGCCCCAAAATAGAAAGTGTGTATGAGATACTGAAACATCAGGATAAAAAATGAAGCTTTAAATCAACTCTCAGGCAATGGTTTTTTGTTTCTCTGATGTTAAGTATTTGTTTTTTTAAACATCTGCATGTTCATTGTCATGCTGAAAAACTTGCTGGTGATGGGAGTTATAGCTAAGTGAATCAGGATATTTCTGTCTAGGCTTAGGATCAAAATACTTTGACAGTTCTTGTAATGAGAATAGAAAATCTAGAAGAGGAATTGAGAGAGAATAATGTTTTTTGGTGATTTAAGATCCTTGGAAACACATTGACAATCACGCACATGCATCTTATCCTTCACTGCTTGGCTTTCCCAGTCAATGCATTCTACTCCTTGTCTCTCAACCTCAACCCAAACACAAACTTTTAACTTTATCATAAAGTAGATCAGAAATCCGGCCTGGGAGCGGACCCACATGGCACAGCACACTGCTCCTGTCTCTCCCACTGCTCCCCTCAGCAATGGATTTCAGTAGATCTGCCTGTTCTGCTCCCCACTCTGTCTCTGGTGAATTGCTCACCACCCCCATCTCTGGCCTGTACCCCAGCTCTTGTATGCATAAATAAATAAATCTTTTTAAAAAAGAAATCAGGATCACGTCGCTGTACAGTATAGTTTAAAGGGGCAGTCCAACCTTCACTGCTTAAGAGATTTAGATTAGAATATGACTCCTACATTGTATCTTTGGGTGCAAGTTCCCATCACTGCAGGACAAGCCACTGAAGACTGTGGCCACACTGTCATGGCAAAGGACAGTGCCCATTAGACTATCATGCAAACTGATTGGAATTTGCACCTTGTATTCTTAGACATGAGAATGTGAAGATATAGCTTTGAAATGGTAAGTCTTTGTTTTATTTTGCGACTATTTTATGTTTTATGTATTAAAAGAGACTCATAGGTTTGTTTAACAACCTCACCAAATAGTCTTTCTCTCTTCTTCCTTGTCCTTTTAATTATTCAAATGTCAGTAATCCTTCCTGTGTCCTATTTCTAAACCTTCATGGCGACTTTGGTACATTGCCTTTTACTCTCTAACTACCCTTGATTATATACACTCATCTTCCTCACTTTCCAACTCCATTGGAAATTCTCTGAGGAGTCTTTTTTGTAATTGTTATACATTTGTATAAATGTTATGTTGATTTGATAATTAGCTCTGGTAAGGTGAAATCATTCTCAATCTAGGGATTAACCAAAAGTAACCCAAACACATCAATGTTTGTGAAGATTCCTATTTCCATTTGACTTCATATCTGAAAATGTGATTGGTTGAGAAATTTTGGTAATCATACTATTTACATTTAATTTGCATAGGAATTGACTTTGGTTCCTATTTTCGAAGTAAAATCCAGAGCATAATAATATGAGAGGAACTGCATTTAAACTTCAACTGAATTTAGTGGCTCTTTCAGATCTTCCACAAACACATTTGCCAAGTCTCTGGAATGTAATTCAATTGATTTTGATTGAAATCAATTCAGGTACATTATAGCTTCCTTTTCCTGAGATTCATGTCAATGGTAACCGTCATTGGCCAGCAGGTGCTACTTGACAGCAAGGTCACTTCAAGCATTTCCATTAGCAAAGACATTTGAAAAGACAAGTAAAGGAACTGATCTGTGGTGTTTCTCACTAGAGAAATTATATGCAATGAGTCAAATTTGAGGGAAATATTTTTTTTTAAAAAGCTCATTTTGTAAGAAAAAGTTTTAAGAATTTGCAGTAGTGACAGAGGGAAGGTTGTTTTGCAATTTAATTTTCAACTATAAGATTACAACTTAAAAATCTGACAACCATACATAAACATTATAAAAGGCCTTTTGGACAACTAAGGGTAGTGAAGGAGACAGAGGAGAAAAAAGATCAAGTTTTTTACTTTAGTGAATTAATCTCATGAATCACTTTCTTGTAGATCATAATTCTGGGTGAAGTTAATATTGCTCTGGTTGTTAAGACTGGTGAAATTGAAGATCTGGGGGTTTACCCCTATACTTCACCCATTATTTCTATCAGATCATGCTACTGACAGCCTTATCTGAATCTATATCCTGAAAAAAGAGGCCTAGATATATTAGTATTGCTAATTGTATTTGGTTTTTAACCTAGAGAGGTTTGTTTCTTAAATGGATGCTCTCAGCAAGCTTTAATTGAATTTAGTTTTGGAATAGAAGATTGTGGATGGGGATTCTAAAAGCTAAAATGATCACCCTGTTTCATTCAGATTTAAGTTGTGGGAAAACCATAACTTTTGAAATTCAAGAAAAAGTTGTTGGGAGAAAGTTTTGGATTATGAGATAAAATTTATTAAACAAAATTCTAAACTATTTACTTCACCAAAATTTTATTTCATATCTGGTTACATGCTGATTCATAGGGTGGTGAAATGTGATGGAATTCTAGGGAAATGAGATAGGTTTTTGAGTCATTATTGAAGTTTTAGCTGGTATGGTGAACTAGTCTCACCATATCACCTGAAATGACCAGAATCTGATGCTTACGTGATCATTCCCCACTCATGATGTCTTCGCATAATAGATATCACATCATAGATGCAACATTTATAATAAGCATTCATGGGTACTAGAACATTTATTGAAACTGTATAATCATTGCCTAAATTAACTCAAACCCAGGACTTTATTTTATGTTTTTGATCTTCACACATTTCTTTGATGCTTTTGAAAGCAGGAAGCATGTCTTTCCTAGAGTTGCATTTTCAGGACTTTCTATAATATATTGCGGAAAGAATGAGAGATTCCTAAAAAAAAAAGAAACAGAACCAGTATGTCTTCTCTCTGCCTTTCAGCATGTATTTGACTATGACTGAGTGAACATTGCTTAAGGATACTACACAGCCCATCATAAATACCACTGATCAACTGGTAGAATGTGAATGTGCCAGGACACATTGGGGACCTTGAATAGTTGAGGACCAAAGATTATTTATGGCTTTCAGTTTGTTTGAATATATAGAAGCAGCAGCTTTGTTCAGTGGCAAGAAGGAGGGAGTTGGAATCAGCTTGAGTGATGGAACTAGCTCTATCTTTCACTGAGCCTCCCAGTATCATCAAAGGAGGTTACTCATTGTCATTAGGATCTGGGGGTATAATTCCTAATTTACACTATCCAAAGAGACAGTAGTTGATAAATAGAAACTTCTTTACAACCTCTAAATTTCTATGAAAATATTAATTATGGTTATTATTTTGTGGTATATTTGCCAACATTAGTAAATTATGCTTCTGCTTTGTATTCCATCTCTTGTAAATAATTCTCAAGACTTAATAAAATACTACTCCTCTTGCCTCAAGATCTAGCATCAGTTCAAAGATATGTCATCTCAATTTATGTGAGAGGAGAGGCAGGGCCCAAGATGGTAGAAGAGAGAACACTTGTGTTTACCTCCTAAATCTAACACACCTTACAATATATCTACACCTAAATGTGGATTAATCTACAGAGAAGCGGTCTGAAAAGAACTTCCACAGCAAAGGATAAAAAGGCAGCCTGCTGAATGGAAGAAGATATTTATAAGCTATACTTTTGGCAAGAGGTTATTACCCAAAATATATAAACAACTTGTAAACTCAACAACAACAACAAAACATACCATCTGATTAAAAAGTGGGCAGAGGATCTTAATGGGCATTTCATCAAAGAAGATATACAGTTGGCCAACAGATACAAGGAAAATGAGGATCTATATCACTTATCAGTAGGGAAATGCTAATCAAAACAGTAATGAGATTTTCCCTTATGCGTGGTTATTATAAAAAACTCAAGAAATAATAAATGTGGGTGAAGCTGTGAAGATAATGGAACCCTCCTCCATTGTTAGTGGGAATGTATATTGGTGCAACCATTATGGAAGACAACATAGAATTTCCCCAGAAAATTAAAAATAGAACTACCATATATGATTAGTAATTCCATTTCTGGGATTTACCTGAATAATATCAAGCACTAACTTGACACATCCATCTTTATGTTCATCGCAGCAATATTCACAATAACCAAGTGCCCAACATTGAAGGCATGGATAAACACATTTTAAAAAAAAAATAAGTACACTTATAGGAGGCAAGAGATATTTCCAATGAATTTATCATTTTATTTTTATTTATTTTTAAAGATTTATTTATTTATACAAGCACTGGGTACAGTCAGAAGCGCGGGAGGGTGAGAGAATTCACCAGAGCCAGAGCAGGGATCAGAACAGGCAGACTGATGAAGTACATTGCTGAGGGGAGCAGTGGGCACGGCAAGAGAGGTCTGTGTGCCATGTGGGACCCTCGCTGGTGGCCGGGGATCGAACCTGTGCTTCAGAGGCTGCGGGCAGCTTCACAACCCAGCGCTCAACTGTTGCGCCACCGGCGAGGCCCGAATTTATCATTTTATTTTATTTTATTTTTTTTTTTTATAGAGGCATGCTTTATTTATTTGTTTGCTGGTTTGTTTGTTTGTTTTGTTTACACATGCACTGGGTACAGTCAGAAGCGCGGGAGGGTGAGAGAATTCACCAGAGCCAGAGCGGGGAGCAGAGCAGGCAGAAGGACCGAAGTACACTGCTGAGGGGAGCAGCGGGCGGCAGGAGAGGTCTGCACGCCATGTGGGACCCTCCTCTGGTGGCCGGGGAGCAGCCGGGGATCGAACCGGCGCCGCAGAGGCCGCGCGCAGTTTCGCAACCCAGTGCTCAACCGCTGCGCCACCGGGGAGGCCCCCGAATTTATCATTTTAAAAGAAACAATTCCTTTGCCAGATTACCCACTCTTCTCAAAAAAAGAAATTGCAAACCCAAAACAAAGATTTCTAAACACAACAATGTTTGTTGATGAATGTATCTCACAGTGGCTCTAAAATGTCTGCATTTGGTATGATAAAACCTGTGTTGATTTCTTCTAGAAAACTTGCTTGGATAACTTACCCATACTTCTAGGGGCCTATTCTGAACAGAAGTCTCAAAGAAATTTCCTTTCTAGACTATGGAAACGTGCTGCTTCCAGTGACACATTTTTGAAGTTCTACAGATAAAGGTTTCACACCCTAGATATTTCATTTTCAATTAGACTGATGTCTCATATCCTGATGTTTCCTATCTTATTATTTAAGAAAATTTTATTAAAATGGGTGAATAGGCTGTGTGAAAGAGTTATCTTCAGATGTTAAAACTCCTTAGTTGTCATTATTCATGACAGGTTGATGGGAGTGTTGGTTTTGGAGAAAAACTAGGGAGGCCTTTCAAAGTACATATATGGAGGGACTACAAGTTTCTCCCCACTTATTACAGGAAGGTAATTCTGAGCTTGTAAGACTGTTGTGAAGGTAAGCAATTTTGTACTTGATCTTTAAAAATGTAATGCATTCTCCCAAAGAAGTTGGGGCATAAACTATCTAACCCTGAAATAGAAAAATTATGTGGGTGGTGATACTCAAGTACAGTCTTTGTAAGGTTTGGAAAGATAAAATGCATGTTATGCAGTAGAAGCTGGGATGGGCCGAATCATTTTCATGTTTTCTAAAACCCATTGGAATATTTGGGCTAGTTGACTATTTGTAAGACTGTATAACTTCAGGGATACATAGAGAAGTACTATGAAGCCGTGTTAAGCAATTATTGTTTCTGCTATTCACAATCATCATATAGACTAAGATCAATCCACCGGGTGTACTGCCACACTTGTCTTTTTAGGGCCGTAGGATAGACAATGTCATGCAGATTTGTAAACAACCATTACATTGATTTCCCCAGTGATAAAGTTGAATGAGGCATGAGTAACAGTGACAGATTATTTTAGAAAAATAATGTTAGCTTCAAAATACGTATCCTTTTTAAATGCCATCTTTGGGCTATTTCAAGAAGTGCATATCTGAAAACAGCCAAGTTTGGTGGTTTGTGTGTGTGTGTGTGTGTGTGTGTGTGTGTGTGTGTGGGTGTGTGTATGTGAAGAGAAAAGGAGGCAGAAATAGATTGGGAAGGAGGGTGGTGAGTAGGAAGGTAGAGTTTGTGGAGGGAAGACAGAATCAGAATACTTTCTCCCAACTGTAATTATGCAGACAAGTGCATGTGTACACACACACATGCACACACATCACTTTTGTGAGCAAACCTCCCAAATTTCTGCATTAAAACTGTGTTTCTTCAATTACTCATATAATATACTTATGTTTTTGGATGTGGAAATTTTTAGGAGATAATGAGATATGTTAATTTATGGAAACAATCCATGAGTTATGTTTATGTGCTTTCATATCATCTCCTTTGTAAAATTAAAAGCATTGTTGTATGAGTTTTTTTTTTTTTTTTTTTTTTTTTTTTTGCTATTGAGTTGTATGAGTTCTTCATATATTTTGGATATTAGCCCTTTATCAGATACATTGTTTGTAAATATTTTCTCCCATTCCCATTGGTTACTTTTTCATTTTGTTGTTGATTTGCTTTGCTGTGCATAGGCTTTTTAGCTTGATGTAGCCCCCTTTGTTCAATTTAGCTTTTGTTGCCAAAATCAATGTCTAGGAGTTTACCCTGTATGTTTTCTTCTTGGAGTTTTATGGTTCCAAATTTTAAATTCAAGTTTTCAGTCCATTTTGAATTGATTCTTTTGTGTGTTGTGTAAGACAGGGGTCCAATTTCATTCTTTTGTGTGTGGCTTTCCAGTTTTCCCAGAACCATTTACTGACAAGATTACCCTTTCACCATGGTAGATTCTTGGCTCCATGTATACTCTTTGCATTCAATATTATATAACTGTATAAGCAGAGGATTTTTGCAGGGCTCTTCATTTTTTTCACTTCCCTTTATTATTTTTATTCATTTTGTACAGTGTGTGCTTTCTCCTCTCAGATGTAGTTCCCATAAAATTCCCACCATCAATTCACCCATGCACCATCACCATAGTCCCTTGTGTTCTTTCCTCCCTTGTTTTGATCTCTCTCACTTCCTCCCCACAGAATGTCTCTGATTAATAGTTGCCTGTTAATTTTGTATTTTTTATTCATTATAATTATTTTTTCCTGATCCCTTGTTTCCCCTATATTCCTCCTGTAAGTGAAATCATCCAATCTCTTGATTTTGTTCCATTGATCTATTTGTCTTTTCTTATGCCAGCACCATGCTATTTTGATAACTATAATTTTGTAGTATAGTTCGTAATCAGTAAGTGTGATGCCTTAGGCTCTGTTTATCTTTCTCAGGATTGCTCTGAGATTGCTCTAATCAGTGTCTTTTGTAGTTCCACACAAACTTTAGTTTTTTTTCCTCTATTTTTGTGGAAAGTGGTATTCAAAATTAGATATGGATTGCAATCATTTATAGCAGCTTTGAGTAGTATGTACCTCTTAATATCATTAGTTCTTTTGATCCATAAACAAGAAATATCTTTCCATTAATTTATATCTTCAATTTCTTTTATTAAAATCTTGAAGTTTTCAGTGTATAGCTCATTTACTACCTTGATTAAATTCATTCCTAAGCATCATATTTTTTCAACTGCTATGATAAATGGGATTATTTTCTTATTTCTTTTCTTTTTTATTGAGGTAACATTGGTTTATAATAGTTTATGATTCAGAGGTATAGGATCACACCTCCTCAGATGTATGTCACCATACCACACCCACCACCAAGGTATCCATAGTCCTCCACAATAATTCCATACCCTGTTCTCACTCCTCTCTTCTACATCTAGTAGCCTCATTTCTATAGTCAGACTTCTAAGGTTTGTTATTTGTTTGGTTCTGTCTGTTTTCTTTCTTTTTTTAGGTATTATAGTTGGAAGATGAATATGTTCTGGGTATCTACTGTACATTACAGTGATTCAGGTTAACAATAATGTATACTTGAACATTTTAAAGACAGTCAGACTTAAATGTTGTTACCACAATAAAAAAAAGTTATGTGACATGTTGGTAGTGTTAGCCCATTCCATGGTAGCATTTCGCAGCATATAAGTAATCAAATCAACATGCTGTACAACTAAAAATGATACAATTTACAAGTCAAAAAATTTCATGAAAGTGAGATCATTGTGGCTATTTGGGGGAGAAAGATCATTAGGGAAAAGAGGAGAGGCAAAAGGACCAGTTTGGAGACTTTTCTCCTGTTCTGCCTATGCAATGAGGAGAATCAGACTGAGTAAAGGTATGTAGCTGATATGAAATATTTGGATCCTGAATAAGTGCTAGAGGTAATAATGGCAGGACTTGCTGATGACTTAGAAATGGAGAATAAGGAACAGGGAGAAATGAGGTTTACATGTAAGTTTTGGAACTAAGAATCTGGATAGATTGCTACTATTACTAAGATGGGAAGGACTTTCTGGAGTGGGATGTATTTGATGTCGTAAGCACTTATTTTGATGACATTAAATTTCAGATGCTCATTAGATATCTAAATGGAAATGGCAGAGAGTTGTATGTTTGATTTTAGTGTCTCTTAAGGTTCCAAAATTTTCACTCACTGCTTCATAAAAAACCCCATTAATTAAATTGGAATCTGATAAATAGAAGGTAAGCTCATTGCTGGATAAAATCCAAGCTCCTTAAATTAGCATTCAAGAAATCTCTTTGCCTACTTTGTTAGCTTCATCAATCTCTATTCCTTTTTAACAATCTATACGATGGCCATATCAGGACATTTGTCGTTCCCCAGACACTGATGACGTATGCTTCCATAGCTTTGCTGTGTTCTGCCCACTTGCAGTTCCTTTTACCACCTTTTCCACTGGTTAATTCTAACTGATCCTTTAAGACTATTTTGATGCCTTGTCACCCTTGAAACCTTCCTCAACCTTCCTAGCAGATTAGATAGATTGTTTAACTACATGTTAGCACTCAAAACCTCCTTCGACTATAACATTTGTCATGCAGTACTTACTATCGCTGTTCAGATGTCTGCCTTCTAGACTAAACTGTAGACTCTTTGAATCCAAAAACTGTTTTTATTTTTGTAACCCCAGCAATCAGAATGATTAGAATTAGTTCACAGTCAGACTGGATGTTGAATGAACATTTTATGAAAAGGAATTTTGAACTTCTCTGCAGCAACTGTAGAACAGAAAAATCTAAAGTTCAAATCCTTGGGAATTCTTTCGGAGCAGACATGGCCAGAGAAGGATCGATAAGAAGACTACCTTCTGTAGAGAGTTATTTAAAAGTATCCAGAATGTCTCCTTGTACCACCTTTAGTCACTCATTTCTTCAGCATTATACATTTCCCTCTTCTTTAGATTCTCTTGAAAAAAGATGAATTTGGGGAAGAGAGTAACTCTTGAAATTATTACATGAAAGGTAAGGTCTTAAAGCAGAAATTACTCTAAACTAGGAGTCTGTAGTGCCCTGGGCAACAGGTAAATCTCAATTTCCTCTTTAAGCTAAGGCAGAAACTCATTCCTAAGCATTTGGTTATGATGGCAAGTGAAAAATACAGAGAACACTGTACCTATGCAGTTTCAACAAAATTATTTATGTAGAAAAACAAGACCTATGGTTAAGTGTTACAATTATGAGAGACTCTTGAAATATTGAGGTAATATTAAGAGGACATATAAAAAGAATATGATGAGAAGAAACAATTATTATTTAGATGGAATAAAGTGGTACAAGTGATTTCACTGGAGAATTATTCTTGAAGAAAATAATAGCCCTTGTTGCTGTCAGCCAGCCACAGAGTAGAGGACATTATGCTTCACAAAGGTGATTCTGATGTTGAAATTTTCCGTGTTCTATGCTCCTTGCTCCTCGGTTTTCAAGTGAGGAATTTATTCAAATTATTCAAATTTCCATGCCCAAACTGATTTCCAGATGCTGGAAATTTACAGTCAGCTCTTCCTTGTACAATTTTGAGACAGAATGGTGTATTATCATTAGTAATACCATATAATGGGACCATTAAGAATCTTGGCATCAACCTCTCTTTCATCTTCAGTGTCACAGAAAAGAGTTATTTGAACTCCTGCAGAGCTGCCTAAGCCCCGCATCTTTCAGAGACAGCAGAAATGATTGCTCTAATGTTGTACTCTGTAGTAGTCTGTGGAGTTACCAGAGGCAAGAACTTAGCAGAACCTTTTAAACTTGACACTGATCCCATGTTATAAGACTGTTCATATTTCTAGTAGCACTTAGTAATTCATATACGTCTAAATATGATGATTGGAGCATCCAGGGAAATGAAGAAGGAAAAAATATAAGCTCTTTCTGGATTCAAAAGCCGTAAGAAGGACAGTAATAGAATTGCTAGTCTTGCTGTGATCCAATACCCTATATTCCAAATTTTAGTCTTATTTTACAGTTTTTTTCCCCCTGATTCTCTTTATACATGAACCTTCTGTTTCAACAAGGTTAGTCTACTCATTGTCCCTCAAGTAAAAATTTTCTTTTCTCACTTTATTAGCTTTTCAAATGCTGTTCCACTTACCTGAAATATGCTTCTTTTTTCTCTTTATTTATTTAAAATTGCCAAATCATCCAAAGGCTGATTTTCATTCCATTTTCTATGTAATATTTACCTGTGGAAATTTACAATCCGCAAAGTCACTCCTCTCTGCCATCTGGATTCTTTAATTCTGATAATATTTATCAAGGGCTTACTCAGTGCTAGGCACTAAGTCTGGTGCTAGTGATAACATTGTGAGCAATCAGGCAAATCTTTCTCTGCCCTGACAGAACTCTCAGCTGATGGAAAGGTGTTAATTGGTTGCCAAATTACAATTAATATTTATAGTATTTATTATGTTCCAAGAACTTCATTTGATATGACTTTTATTAATCCTTATCACAACCAATTAAGACCTTGTACTATATTTATGAGATAATCTCATTCTTTTCCATTTAAAAGATAGGCAACTTGTAGCTTAAAGGGGTTAAATAGTATCTAAGATCATCTAAATGCTGCAGTTGTTTCTGACCGTAGGCATTCTCAACCAAGATGCATATTTTCTCCAAGTCTCCAGGTATTTTGCCTTAATCTTTACCAACTGTCTTGTGTCATAACTAACGCATGTCTATACACATCTTGTTTCCTCAACTACATTGTAATGCAAGGTTCATGAGGAAACTGACCATGTGTTAGGGAGCATTTAGAAACACAGGCTTTGGAAACGGACAGACTTGTATTTAAACCCCTGATCCTCTGACTGTGTGATCGGGCAAAAGTTAACCTCTTCTGACCTTCTGTTTCCTTTTTTTGTAAAATGGGCAAAATAATAACCACAAGGAAATGACTGTGAATTAACCAAGATGTAGAAGCTTAGCATTATGTCTTGAACATGTTTAAGCACTCAGTATATGGTAGCTATTTTTATTTTTGTTAGCCGTCACCTCTTGCCCACTAGTGCAGTGGTTAAAACAGCACTGAAGCTTCTTTCTTGAATAACTGAATATAGTGAAAACCTAAAAATTCAAAAATAACCCTCAAGATAGCCCCTTTGACAGTTAACTAAGATATACAGTTTTATTTTTCTCTATATTTGAAATTACACAAAGTAATACAAGGTATAAAAAATTTAAAAGTGTAAGTATTTTAAGGACTTGGTTAATTGCAAGTGAAAATTTGGGACCAAAAAAAAAAATAAAAAAATAAAAGTAATAATAATAAAAATTAAAAAAAAAAAGAATCAGGGACCTTGAGAGATTCCTCTTGCTGTATCTAGATTCCATTTATGAATGCATGCACTAAAGACAGCAAAACACATGGTACAACAAAAGCTTTATCTTTGTAACCATAATTTTCTATGATTTCTGGGCAAATATTTGATCCAATTTTTCTTCTACAAAGTTAATTTTTGTGTAGGGATTAGATTTTTTGATCACTTTTCATATCTAGAGAAAGTAGCTTTTGTCTGATTACTTTTATTTTTCCTTAAGAACCATATTTAAAAATATATATTTGCAATGTTGTAGGTTTTGGGGGTTTTGTTGGTGGTACGTGTGTGGAACAGCACCTGAAGGGGAACATCCTAAACCTCTAAAATATAAACAACACTGTAATGACTGTTACCACAATAAAAATAAATAAATAAAAATTAAATAAATTAAAAAAAAGAAAATTTGGGAAGGGTGATATAAATTTAATGATAGTTATTCTTATCATGTACATACTTTTGAATACATTGAATGCAAAAATTCTAGAAATATTTCAGTTTGTATAAATACATAATTCTTTAATGTGCGCATTGTATCATAATATATTAAAGAATTTTACAATTAGACATCTTTTTAGTAGCTTCAGTTTCCCAGATTACTAAATTTTATTTAAGTGATCATATAAGGGTAACTCCAGACTTAGTCTGAATTACCACAAATTTTTAAATAGTTATCCCACATTCCCTTTTAGGGATCTATAAGGAAAGCAAAAATTTAATCTGGATTAATGAATTTCTAAATACTTAGAGATTTTCTAGCTGTCTTTCTAATATAGATGTCTATTTCCACTAGGTCCAAGAACATACTTTGTCTATTTCCATTATTTTAAAATTTATTTTATGGCCCAAAATATAGCACCTTATTGTGAGTATTTCATGAGAAAATTCCAATGAGAAAAACATGTATTCTGCTGTTGTAGGATGAAATAGTCTATAACTGTCAAATGATGAAGATCATTGATAATCTTGTTCAGATTTTATATATCTTAACTAGTTTTTTTCTATACTCATTCTATCAATTACTGAGAGAGGACTGTTAAAATTTCTAGCTGTAATTATAGAATTGTTTATTTCTCTTTTCCATTGCTATCAGTGTTCGCCTCTTGCATTTTAAAGTTCTGTCATTTGGTGCTTATACAGTAAATATTATTACACTTTCCTGCTGAATAGATAGCTTTTTATACACAATGCCTCTCTTTATCCTGGGTAATATTCCTTGCTTCTTTGACGTTTAAGTTGTCTGATATTAATATGTCCAACATAGATTTATTTTAATTGGTATTTGCATGGCATATATTTTCCCATTCTTATGCTATTAACATAAATATGTCTTTAACCTAAAGCAGTTTCCTTGTAGATGGCTATTTTCTAACCTATTGTTTAATAGATGTTGAGATAATTTTAACTTAATTATTGATACACAGTTTAAAATATGTCATCTTTACAATTGTTTCCTTTTTGTTCCATCTCTTTCATATTTCTTATCATCTCCCCCCTTTAATGTCTGCGTTTACATTAAATATTTTATCTCCACTGTTGGTTAGTTATAACTTTTAAAATACATTTGTGTCTGAGTTAAGTTTTCTTTTTAATTAATTACAGTCTATGTTTTCATATTTTTCTCTACAAAATTGGGAATACTTTGTGATGCAATTTGCTTTAGACAATTATATTTTATATCAAGTAAAGAGAGTGACACACTATCTACCCTCATTTATCTTATTTTCAGAACTCTCTCTACTTCTTTGTATAGATCCCAGTCTGTGTGGTGTCATATTTCTTCTCCTTATAGTCTTTCTTTTAACATTTTGGCATTGTATGTCTGCTAGAAATAAATTATCTCAGTTTTTGTTTGCCTGAAAAATAAACAGTATATAAAATATCCTTTATTTTGAAAGATTTTTGCTCAGCATAAAATAAAAATTTGACAGTTATTTTTTCTTTTAGTACTTTAAAGTTGTCCTATCGTTGTCTTTTGGTCTTACACAGATGAACATTTTGCTGTAATTTTTATTTTTATGTATGTATTATGTTCTCCCATATACCCATATGACTTTCGTCTTTGTTTTTCAGTAGCATGAAAATGATTTATATAGGAGTGAGAGAGAGAGAGAGAGAGAGAGAGAGAGAGAGAGAGTGTGTGTGTGTGTGTGTGTGTGTGTGGTTCCATTGCCCTAATTAGCTTCAGTGTTAGACCCTTTCTCACTGGTATCTGATTTGGGTGATCCTGTCCTTTCCCCAGAAGTATAAGACCTCTGCCTTTCCCCATAGTAGAGAGTTTTTCCATTTTCCCTCTCACAGCCACAATTGGGTTTCACTTGTGTCTGGGCAACAGCAACTTTTACTGCCCACACTCTAGCAATTTAAGGCTTTTGTTCCATAATTTAAAAAGCTCCATGTTTGATTTTGTACATTTTTTCTATAGAGACAGTCAATTTCTCAAATCCAGTGTCATATCATAATGGAAATTTATTTTCTTATTATTTGCCATGCTCCTGTTTTTCCCTTGTGATTACTGGTGGAAGTCCTGCTGGGGGTTTGCAGCTCCTAGAGATCCTATAATCTCTTACTAGACTTTCAATCTTCAGCCATTAGTTAAAGGGTCTTTCCTACCCTCTTATAGGGATATCCTGTTTTCATCCTGTGCTCTGAGTCAGTGTTTGTTTCCAGGGCAGTACCTATCTTTCCTTAAATTTAAGATGTGACATTAGGTACCTGCTGGGCTCGAGAAAAGTTAAGGCTTTGTAGATTATCCATATTTTACTTATACATATTTTGCACAGAGCAAGTGATAATCCTTTAAGTTTTCTCCATGCTAAGTGGAATATAGCATTACTTAATTAAAGAAAAAAACAAACAAACCTCATGCAGCCTTGTATGAAGGATACCAGTTTAATAAGCTCTAGGAGGTGAAGAGACAATTTCAAATTGGAGTAAAGCATGGATTCAGCTGCAAAATCTGTAAGGGGAATGACAAGAAATAAAGCTATGTGCTGTAAAGATGAGCCAAATAATAACAAACAAATATCAGGGGACTTGAAAAGGAAAGACATGAGTTTATTGTAGGGTGTTCTCTTGTCCAAGTGAGTCAGCAGTGATGAGGAAGATGAGAAAAGATGAGAAATATTTTCAAATGACACATCCATGTGTTTTGGTTCATTGACACCCATAAAGGAAAAGCATTATGTTTCAATGTGAGGAGACTAAAAATGAGAGATTTAAGAGATTCTTAGCAGGTCAATAGCTATTGCTGTCCATGTACAACTCAGATATAGTACTTAGAATGTATAGACATGAAGCAGAAAACAATATCAAGCAAAGCAAACCCACCCATTTTATTCTATTTCAGAAAGGAATTAAATAGTATATCTGGTTGATGAGAGCATGTGTGAATGATGAAATTGACTCTTATAATAATTTATAATTAATGCTATTATTACATCAAATGAGATAATACATATAAAAGTATATTGTCAGAGTAGAATAAAAGTATTAAGTATTAGGATTCTAATTTTTGCTCTATTAGTGATAGATATTACCTGGCATATGTCTCAGTGTGAAATAAGTAAAGTCCACATAAAACAGATCCTAATCCTGTGGTCTTCATGAAAATCCTGATAATGCTGATTTTAGTTTTGGATGTTTCAATAATTCATGGTTAATTGGTTGATATCTTGCCTTCTCCATGGAGCTTTTGATGGACTCTTTTCACCAGTGGTAATGATCTCCATTTTTCTCTGAATTCTTCTTGAGCCTGTACCACAACATATTTCACTAAACCATACACCATGTGGCAGGACAGGATTTAGAAAGCTGCTGCTGCTTTTTGCTCCTCATTGCATTTTTCTGCCTCTCCAGGCAGATAGACATTACTCATCCATTGCTTTAGGAAAAGTCTGTCATAGTGGAAACAGAACAGAAATGTCAAGTAATTTGAGCCTTAAGGTTGAGTTCAGAAAATGTTTGGAGCAAAACCTAACCTAGTTATGTGTCCCTGTGGAAGGCTTAGTGAACCCGAGAGATGATCTAGTCTCTCCTTGTGTGCACCAGTCTTTGCTTGAATGAATGCTGTTATATCATCTATGTCAGTGGGCTGTGTGGCCTTTCTCTTTGCTGACTGCTAAGACTGCAGCTAGCAGATTCAGCAAACATTCAGTAGGAAGCATACATATGTTGGCCTCAGGACTGCTTAGCCTACTTTCTAAATCTTTCCATGTAGACAATCACCCTTTCAATTAACCAAAGTCCTTGGAAGATCCAGGAAATGAGAATGAACTTTAGACATCTAAAGTAGTAGTGGTGGTTTGAGAATCCAGATTATTTGTACCCTCTGCTCTCTACTTCCTAACCCATGTATCTAGGCAAATTGGAAACAGATTGAGCTCTAGTTCCCTTCCTTTACCCCCACCCACCCAAGCCAGGAGAGAGATCACAACTGTTAAGAACAACTTTGTGCTCTGTGTCAATTAATCAGTGCTGCCATTTATTTCTGGAAGTTGGTATTTTGTTTTACCAGATCAGTACATTGTATAATATGATACTCAAGTACAGATTAAATATTTGGCAGGCAGAATCTGGAAGCAGTGTGGTAGATATACTGGGAAGTGTTCCATTAGTGATTAAATCAGAAAATCCATGTGTTTTGGTTATCTGTTACTGTGGGCAAACCACTCCAAAATTTAGCAGCTTAAAAAAAAAACATGGCTTATGATTTTGTGAGCTGGCAGTTTGGACTGGCATCAGGTAAATGTTTTTCCGGTAACCTTGACTGAGGTTTCTCATGTGCCTGCTCTCTGCTATTAACCACTGGCTCAACTGAGCCAGTGGCCTCATGTATATATTTGGTGGTTGTTACCAGGATCGCTCTCTCTCCCCAATCCCCTGTCTCCACAATGCCTCTTATCTGCCAAGAAACTAATCTTGACTTTGTGGTGGACTCAGGGAAGTTAGGCTGAAGAATAAAATTGTAAAAGCTTTGCAATCTCCTGAGGGCAGGTTCAGGGTTCACAGAAAGTGATTTCTCCAGTATTCTACTCGGTTAAACAAGTACAAGACCTGGCCTAGATTTAAAAAGAGACAAAAATAAGCATTTTATTGATGGAAACAATGACAAAGTTAAATTGCAAAGGGACCTGCTCATAGGTATAGGAGAAACTGTTGTGACCATCTTTGCTAAGAAACCATAAGAGGTGGGGCATCCCTGGTGGTGCAGTAGTTAAAGACAGTGCTATCAAGCTGTCTCCAGCCACTGCAACATGAGTTCGATTCCCATCCCCAGCTAGCCAGGGAGCCATCTACATCCCCAGCTGGCCAGTGAGCAACCACATGGTGCAGCAGACCTCTCCTGTCTCTCCTGCTTCTCCCCTCAGCAGTGTATTTCAGTACATCTGCCTGTTGTGCTCCCCACCCCCTTTGGTGAATCCTCTCATCCCCCTGCACTTCTGGCTTACACCCCAGTTCTTGTATGCATAAATAAATAAATCTTTAAAAAAAAGAAACCATAAGATGTATATAAATAGTGCTTACACTTAGTAGGCAATGAGTGAACAGCAATGGTGAGAACAGTGATGATGATTTTAATACATGACTTGCTATTGGTAGTTAGAAATGAATTGCTCCATAAGAAGTTATTCACTCTTTCATCAAGGTAATAGCTATTGCATTTCTAATCACAACTGATAGATGCTGCTCTGCAAGTTTCCTGAGCAATCAGCAATATTATATAAGTCCCTAAATTTATTGTGAGATAATAAAGAGGGGAAGAAGCAGCAATGACTTATCTCCTTGTTTTTAGCTTCTGAGCTTGTAGCATACTCTGACAACTTCAGTGAAATGCACTGATGCTTAAGGTATACATTAATGTGTTCAAGAATATTTTACTGGATATCACTTTAAAAATCCTGAAGATAAGGCAGTGTTCTAATCATTTTCTTCTAAGAGGCAATCTATTAGCAAATCCTCAGAATAGTTCTGATTTTTGGTGTTTAAGGCCATAGAAACTTGCACGTTCAGTGTTAATGTTATACTTACATGCCAGCTTTTATGAAGGTGATTATCTGTAAAATGTGCCATTTTTAGTAGACTAGAATATTCATTTGTTTTCAGGTAAGAAATGGAAATATGTGAGTTGCTTTGTGTGGGAACTATAATTAGAATTCTCTGAATGAAAAACAAAACAAAAGAAAACAAAGCAAAAACCAACCTAGCTTTGCTGGAATGATGGGGCGATAAAAACTGCCAATGAGCAGCACAAAGCACTGAATTAACAAGAATCCAAACTGGCTCAAAGCTGGAGAGTTGAAAGCTCCAGGCAGACAGTGAAAGGTCTGCTTATATGCCTGCCTTTCTTGGTGTGACATTAAGCACCAAATGAGACCCATTGATTTTTTGTGTATCACAAAAAATAGTTACTAATGTAAAACAATTATCTTCAGGAAAGACATTTTCTTGGCACAGACATTTAGAAAAAAGGTAAGACTGAGTGATAATTTGTGCAGAGGAGGGCCTAGTCTTGTTTAATATTAGTTGAATATTTCGTCTAGTGTGATGGCAGGATATAAACCATGATGCCAGTTTGTAAAAAGAGAATGTCGCTCAGGGGGAAAGAGAGGTCATTTGTCAACTGCATTCCTCAGGGAAGTAGTTCTTTTTCTGTCTTTGAAGAGGTAAACCTTTCTCTTTTTTTTAAATAAATTTTATTTTCATATTCCCCATACAATTGCAACCCCCTTATTTTGACCCCAAGCCCTCCCCTCCCCCCACCCCCCCATAGAGTGTCTCTGGTTCATAGTTTTTTGTTGATTTTGATTTTAACTTTCTTACAGTTATTCATTTTCCTGGTCCCTTATTTAAGTTTTCTAGATTCCTGCTATGAGTGAGACCATCCGGTATTTTTCTTTTTCTTTCTGGCTTATTTCGCTGAGCATGATCCCTTCCAGCACCATCCATGTTGCTGCAAATTGCATGTGTTTATCTTTTTTGAATGCTGAGTAATATTCCATGGTATATATGTACCACATCTTCTTGATCCAGTCATCTATTTTTGGGCATTTGGGTTGTTTCCAAAGCTTAGCTATTGCAAATAGTGCTGCTATAAACATAGGGGTGCAGGTGTTCTTTGGAATGGATGTTTCTGTGTCCTTTGGGTAAATACCTTGGAGTGGAATTGCTGGATCCTATGGAAGCTCCATGTTTTAGTAGGTCCAGAAATCTCCACACAGCTCTCCATAGTGGTTGGACCAGTTTGCACTCCCACCAACAGTGCAGGAGAGTTCCTTTTTCTCCACATCCTCGCCAACATTTGTTGTTGCTAGTTTTTTTTAATATGTGCCATTCTCACTGGTGTAAGATGGTATCTCATGGTAGTTTTGATTTGCATTTCCCTGATGACAAGTGATGTTGAACATTTTTTCATATGCCTGTTGGCCATTTGCATTTCCTTGAAGAGGTAAACCTTTCATAAGATAGGTGCTAAGGTTCTTAATTGACAGTTTGAGTCTATTCACACCCCTATGAGTTACGGGCTTTATTCAGATTCTCTATTCTGGGAAACTTGGGCTAAATACACAATTAATCTAGAAAGTAACTATATTAATTGACATTTAATTTGTAAATTGGTTATGTGAACATTAAACTGAATTTTTTGAAACCTAGTTGGTTAAGTGAGTCAGTTTTATAGTCTATATTTACATGGACAATGAGCAATGAAGAGTTAAAGAGAAAACTAAATTCCTACTTTTCCTTGAAATATTGTGTCACCTACTCTCTTACTGCTATTACTAATGTTGATAAATTTGATAAGTGTATCTCAATTGAACTGAGTGGTCTTATGTGTTGTTTTAAAATTAAAGTCATTGATTCCCTCTACCTACTTTTTTAGCCACAAAGGATCACAGTCAACATTATTGCTATTAACTGTGATTATTTTGCTGTGTCTTCAGAGAAAAGACATTAAGAGACTGTAGGGGTTGGAGATTCACACTCTTGTTTGATAGGTGAAGACTTGCTGAGAACTATTGAAATTAAGTATTTCCTTCAAAGTTACATAGGCAGTGGTAGAGCTGAAGCAAATTCTGGAGCTTTTCCCAACTGCTGGAGTTGTGATGTTATTTTAAAGCACATCCCACCATTTTACTGTGATTAATTTTCAATAGTCAGCATTTCTTGCTGGAAGAAAGTTCTTTATCACATCTTGGTTTGAATTAAACACATTACTATACCTTTTAAGTTTCTTTCTCAATTGACCTTTGAGAGCCCAAATCTAAAACCAAGTACCAAGAAATATAAACCTAAGCTTGAAATATCAAAACTTTTTGTGGTAATTTAGTTCTTTAATTTCCTTGAGGAAGTATTCAGTTTCCCAGTTTTCTAGCCAAGTCAACATGTAGTAAGTCACATTTTCCATTTCCAAAAAAAGAACTTGTTTATTACTATTCTAGAGTCGAATTCTACATTTTACCCAATGAAAAAGCAACATCTTCAAGGAAGAGTCATGCATTAGAGAAGTTGTACACATTCAGACAGGAGTTTCAGGTTGTGGGGTTTTTTTTTTTTCTCATTGATAGACCAAGGCTATTGATAGCTAATCTGAGAGAGTCTGAGGATATAAATAGCTAATTTCCATGGGATGATTATGTTGCTGTTAACAAGAGCAGATTATTGCCATACAATAATCTGTTCACATATTTTATCTTATAAAAGATACACTAAAATCAATCCAGAATTGTTATCTTCATACCAGCGGTGGTTCGGCACATCAGTACACATGTCAAACAGGGAAAATAAATAACAAATTGATATAATTCTGAATATTTTTTTGGCATGATGAGCCACCCGGAAAGGACTCAGTTTCTCTCATACATCTACAGATCACATGGTTTCAGAGAAAAAAGATGTTCTATAGAACAACACTGCATCAAGTCACACCACCCTTCCCCTGGAGAGAGCTGCCGAGGCAAAGTTTCAATTGGATCTCACGCAAACATTTTGAATTTCTCAAGAAGCCAAATGCCAACTTTATAAATTGTTTTCACCTATAGAATAGTTGAGTGTCATGGGTCCCAAGAGAGGAAGACAAACAGATCTCTGGTCTATTTCATTTTCAGTGTGGAATTGCACCAGTAACAATAAATATTTGTTGTGAATGAATCCATAACCCCTACAAATTGCTCTTTGGTTGCATTTCTGATTGCTTTGTTACAAGCAATAAACACTGCCAGATGGAAGACCTCTGATGCTTTTTAATCAAATAACAGAATCCTAAAAAAGGTCAGAACTGTAACTTATAAAATCACTTTTCACTAACTGTCCCAGAAGGAATGAAAGATCAAAATGTGGGTGATTTTCTAAGCATAAATGTCATCCTAACACATGAATCAAACGCACATTCCTTCAAAGCAGAACAGCATTGACAATGAGTTGGAAAAAGACAAATTCTCCAGGGTCTTGGTCCTTCTTTTATTTTCTCTCATCTGAGTTTGAGAAATTATTTTCATGGATTTGAGAAATCTGATCCTCATATCAGCAAATAGAAGGAACCATAGTTTGAAAAAAAACTAATTGGTTTGATAAAACAAGTGGCCCCTGAAATATGGAATCTGTTTATATCTGTCAGTAATTTCCCCCAGGATATCTATAACTCTCTGACCAATCATTGCAAGAAATTTTAGCTGGAAGGAAAAATGAAAGAGAGGGTAGTACATTTGCTTGATCTTGAGGTCTGGAGCAGTTGCCACGACATCTAGTTTTATTGGTGCATTTGCTGCCTTTACAACCAGTTCCCCTATTTAAAAACCATCTGTCACTTCACATTTATTTATTCTTTAATTCCTTATACATCATTGGAGCCCTGATGTTCAGGAATAGACCAAGGACAAGTTGGCAAATTAAAGGAAAATGTTCAGTAATTTATGGCCCCCAAACTATGAATTGAGGTATCTTAAAGCCTCCCTTGCCTACCTAGCATCAATATCTGCCACTTGAAAGGAAGGTAGCATAGATGCACCACATGAATTTCCAAAGTTAAATATTCAAAGTTATGCATTTAAATATTCATATAGTAAACATTTCCCTGCCCTCACTCTTTCCCACTTCCCAAAGCAATTTCTTTCAATTCTTTCAGTTGATTCGTTTGATATTTACCTCCATATCCATGGATAACACACAGTCATTGCTATTTCTTGATTTATCAGCTTTAAACATTACCTATTTACCATGAATGATGAGACTTTAATCTTCTTTTATCCATTCATTTCCTCGCTCATATATATATATATATATATACACACACACCTCTTGTCACTGGTTGCTATTCTCCCAGTATATTTATATCATGATTTTAGTAAATATTTAGAATAGGAGTCAGTGTTTATGTAGGTAACCACATATATATTTACGTATTTAAGTAGCTGAGTTCTGTGGTATGCTATGATATTTTTTTCTCTCCAGTGCAAAAATCCCTGTTTCTCATAGTTATTATTTACCTACCCAGTTCTCTCCATAATTAAAACTAATATCCTGTCAATATATTAAAACATTTTAGATATTCTATCAATTTCATTTTTATTAGAAAAGCATCTCCCTTAAGACATTTAGATCTGCTCCTGTTTGAATTAATTGATTTCCAGACAGGCTGTACAGCTACCATCTTCAGAGCTCCTTTTGCTCTCATTGCAGAGAAGACCATGGCCACTCTTTGGTGATAGAATATCTTCTTCTTGGATTCCATGTGTTTCCTTTTTTTCTTTCATTTCCTCACTTTAATAGAGCATATCCTTCAGTATCTTCCTTAAATTCATGCATGAGAAATACAATTTTAAAGATCTTTCAGAGGCAAAACTACATTTAATCTATTCCCCCAACATAATTAAGACTTGGTCTGGGCAAACTATTCTAGAGGGAAATTATTTTTTTCTCAGAATTTTGAAGGCATTTCTGTTTTCATAACTTATAGTAGAAGGTTGTGGGAAAAGATGATAATATTTTTTAAAACTTGATCTTTTATTTTTTTTAAATTTTTTATTTTTATTTTTATTTTTTTAATAATAAATTTTGTTTTTATATTCCCCATACAATTGCAACCCCCCCATTCTGACCCCAATCACTCCCCTCCCACCCCCCACCCCCCAAAAAAGTGTCGCTGGTTCATAGTTTTTTGTTGATTTTGATTTTCACTTTCTTATAGTTATTCATTTTCCTGGTCACTTATTTAAGTTTTCTAGATTCCTGCTATGAGTGAGACCATCCGGTATTTTTCTTTTTCTTTTTGGCTTATTTCACTGAGCATGATCCCTTCCAGTGCCATCCATACATGCTGCAAATTGCATGTATTTATCTTTTTTGAATGCTGACTAATATTCCATGGTATATATGTACCACATCTTCTTGATCCAGTCATCTATTTTTTGGGCATTTGGGCTGTTTCCAAAGCTTAGCTATTGTAAACAGTGCTGCTATAAACACAGGTGTGCAGGTGCTCTTTGGAATTGATGTTTTTGTGTCCTTTGGGTAAATACCTAGGATTGGAATTGCTGGATCATATGGAAGCTCTATGTTTAGTAGGTCCAGAAATCTCCACACAGCTCTCCATAGTGGTTGGACCAGTTTGCACTCCCACCAACAGTGCGGAAGAGTTCCTTTCTCTCCACAACCTCGCCAACATTTGTTGTTGCTAGTTTTTTTAATATGTGCCATTCTCTCTGGTGTAAGATGGTATCTCATGGTAGTTTTGATCTGCATTTCCCTGATTACAAGTGATGTTGAACATTTTTTCATATGCCTGTTGGCCATTTGCATTTCCTCTTCAGAGAAGTTTCTTTTTAGCTCTTCTGCCCATTTATTGACTGGGTTATTTTCTTTGTTGTTGTTGAGTCTCATCAGCTCTTTGCAGATTTTTGTGATCAGTCCTTTATCATTAGTGTTGTGTGCAAAAATGTTCTCCCAGTCAGTGGGTTTCTCTTTGTTTTTGTTATTGTCTCTTTTGCTGTGCAGAAGCTCTTTAATTTGATGTAGTCCCAGCTGTTTATCTTTGTCTTCACTATCACTGCTTTGGGTGATGTATCTGTAAAGATGTCTTTGATGTGCAAATCACGTAGTGTTTCGCCTATATTTCCTTCTATATATTTTATGGTTTCAGGTCTTATGTCTAGTTCTTTAATCCATTTTGAGTTGATTTTTGTGTATGGTGTGAGGTAGTGGTCAAGCTTTATTCTTTTGCATGTAGCAACCCAGTTTTCCCAGCACCATTTATTGAACAAACTTTCTTTGCTCCAATGCATAGTCTTTGCTCCTTTGTCAAAGATTAGTTGACCATAAATCTGTGGGTTTATTTCTGGATTTTCTATTCGATTCCATTGGTCTGTATGTCTGTTCTTGTTCCAATACCATGCAGTTTTGATGATTATGGCTTTGTAGTATAGTTTGAAGTCTGGGAGTGTGATGCCTCCATTCCCTTCTTTCTTTTTCAGGAGAGCTTTGGCAATTCGGGGTTTTTTGTGATTCCATATGAATTTCATCAATAATTGTTCTATTTCTTTGAAGAATGACATTGAAATTTTGATTGGAATAGCATTGAATCTGTATATTGCTTTTGGAAGGATGGCCATTTTAATAATGTTTATTCTTCCAATCCATGAGCAGGGGATGTCTTTCCATTTCTTTGTGTCTTCTTCTATTTCTTTTAACAGTGTTTTATAGTTTTCTTTGTATAGGTCCTTTACCTCTTTTGTTAGATTTATTCCCAAATATTTGATTTTTTTTGTTTCAATAATAAAAGGGATGGTTTTTTTGATTTCTTCTTCTTCAGATTTATTGTTTGTGTATAGGAAGGCTACTGACTTTTGTGTGTTGATTTTGTATCCTGCCACTTTACCGAACTGATTGATGAGTTGAATTAGTTTTTCTGTGGAGTTTTTGGGGTTCTCTATGTATATTATCATATCATCTGCAAATAGTGATAGTTTGACTTCTTCTTTTCCTATTTGGATTCCTTGGATGTCTTTCTCTTGTCTTTTTGCTCTGGCTAGGACTTCCAGTATTATATTGAAAAGCAGTGGGGAGAGTGGGCATCCTTGTCTTGTTCCAGATCTTAATGGAATTGCTTTCAGCTTTTCACCATTGAGAATGATACTGGCTGTTGGCTTCTCATAGATGGCCTTTATGATGTTGAGGTATGTTCCTTGTATCCCAAGAATTTCAAGGGCTTTTATCATGAATGGGTGTTGCACTTTGTCGAAAGCTTTCTCAGCATCTATTGATATTATCATGTGGTTTTTATATTTCTTTTTGTTGATGTGTTGGATAACGTTGATTGATTTTCGGATGTTAAACCATCCTTGTGTCCCTGGAATGAATCCTACTTGGTCGTGGTGAATTATCTTATGGATACATTGTTGGATTCTGATAGCTAAAATTTTGTTGAGGATTTTTGCATCAGTGTTCATTAGGGAGATTGGCCTGTAGTTTTCCTTTTTTGTGTTGTCCTTGTTCGGTTTTGGTATTAGTGTAATTTTGGCTTCATAGAACCTGCTTGGTGTTGTCTCTTCCTTCTCAATTTTTTGGAAGAGTTTGTGCAGGATAGGCACCAATTCATCTCTGAATGTTTGGTAGAATTCGTTTGTAAATCCATCAGGTCCTGGGCTTTTGTTTTTGGGGAGGTTTTTGATTACCATTTCAATTTCGTTGCTTGTAATTGGTCTGTTTAGGTGTTCTATTTCTTCTTTATCTAGCTTTGGGTGATTGTAGAGTTGTAGGAATTTGTCCATCTCCTCTAGATTGTTGAACTTGTTTCCATACAACTCTTCATAGTAGTTACTGATTATTCTTTTGATTTCTGCTGTGTCCGTTGTGATTTTTCTCTTTCATTGATGATCTTGTTTATTTGTGCTTTCTCCCTTTTTTCCTTTGTGAGCCTGGCTAGGGGTTTGTCTATTTTATTGATTTTTTTGAAGAACCAGCTCTTGGTTTCATTAATCTTTTGGATTGTTTTTTTAGTTTCAATTTCATTTATTTCTGCTTTGATTTTTATTATTTCTTTTCTTCTACTGGTTTTGGGGTTATTTTGTTGTTCTTTTTCTAGATCTTTGAGCTTCGAGATTAGGTTGAGTTCTTTCTTGTTTCTTGATGTGAGCTTCCATTGCTATATATTTTCCTCTTATTACTGCTTTTGCTGTGTCCCATACATTTAGGATATTGGTGTCCTCCTTGTCATTCAATTCAAAGAATTTTTTAATTTCCTCTTTGATCTCCTCATTAGTCCAGTGGTCTTCCAGTAGTGTGGTTTTTAGTCTCCATGAGGTAGGAAAGTTCCTTGCCTTCTTTTTATGGTTTATTTCTAGCTTGATGCCTTCATGGTCAGAAAAGATGGTTGGTATGATTTCAATCTTGGTGTATCTGTTGATGTTTGTCTTGTGCCCCAGTATGTGATCGATCCTGGAGAATGATCTGTGTGCACTTGAGAAAAATGTGTACTCTGTTTTTTGGGGGTTTAGTGTTCTATAGATGTCTGTTAAGCCCATATTCTCTAGGTCCTTATTTAGAGCTTTAGTTTCTTTACTTATTTTTTGTCTTGTTGATCTATCCATTGTTGATAGTGGTGTGTTGAAGTCTCCCACTACATATGTGTTTTCTCTGATGTCTGTTTTCAGAGATGACAACAGTTGTCTGATATATTTTGGTGCTCCTTCGTTTGGTGAGTATATGTTAATTAGTGTTATTTCTTCTTGAAGTATTGTGCCTTTGTTCATAATGTAGTGACCATTGGGATCCCTTTTTATTTTTTTGAGTTTGAAATCTGTTTTATCTGATATAAGTATAGCTGTTCCTGCTTTCTTTTTTGGTCCATTTGCTTGTAGGATTGTTTTCCATCCTTTAACTTTGAGTCTATTTTTATCTTTTGTAGCTAAAAGTGTTTCCTGGAGACAGCAAAAGGTTGGGTTTTGTTTCTTAATCCAGGCTGCCACTCTGTGTCTTTTTATTAAAGAGTTTAGTCCATTTACATTTAGGGTTATATTGATATGTTAGCATCTGTATTTGCCATTGTGTTTGTCTTTCCTTTGATTTTATTTATTCTTTTAATATCTTTTTTTTTTCCTTGCCTTCTTTCGTTATTATTCATGCCTCTGAGGTTCTGGCTTTAGGATTCCTTGTAGTATTTTTTGGAGTGGGGGTTTATTGGTAATGAAGTTCCATAGTTTCTGTTTGTCTGGGAAGGTCCTTATTCTTTCTTCATAGAGGAAGGAAAGCTTTGCAGGATAGAGTATTCTTAGTTGACATCTGTTTTCTTGGAGTCTGTTGACTATGTCCTTCCACTCTCTCCTTGCCTGTAGTGTTTCTTCAGAGAAGTCTGATGTCAGCCTGATTGGTTTTCCTTTGAATGTTATCTGTTTCTTCCCTCTAGTCAGCTTCATTATTTTTTCCTTGTCCTGGATTCTTGGGAGCTTCACTATTATGTGTCTTGCTGTATTTTTCCTTTCGTCGTGGAAGTTTGGTGTTCTTCTTGCTTCTTGTATATCAATTTTCAGCTCCTTCTTCTCATTTGGGAAGTTCTCTTCAATTATCTCCTGGAATATTTTCTCTGTTCCTACATCTCTCTCCTCTCCTTCTGGTATTACTATAACTCTTATATTTCCTTTCCTCATGGTGTCTGATAGTTCCCGAAGTCTTTCTTCATTCTTTTTCCTTCGTACTTCACTTTCCTTTTCTGTTTTGGTTCTTTTTATTTCTGTGTCTTCAAGAGAACTTATTCGTTCTTCCATTTCATCTATTCTGCTTTCATTGCTTTTCCCAGAATTCTTTAGTTCTTCCATTAATTCTTTGATCTCCTGCATTTCTTTTACTTCCCTCTTTAGGGACTCAATTTCATTCTTCTGATCGTTGATTATTTTTCCCTTATCATTGTTTTCCTTTATGAGTTCTGTCATTTTTTTAATCACGGCAATTTTAAATTCTCTTTCTGGAAGGCTCAGAAGTTCTTCCAAGTTACTGCCGTTGCAATCTGGGGGCTCGTTTTCTTTTTGTGGTGTGCTTTTTCCCTGAGGAGTTGCTGTGTTGCGTGTGGTTCTTCTACTCCCTACTGTCTGTTTTCTAATTTGCCGTATGCGTTGGGACACTGTGTTGTTGGGACTGGCCGGCATCTTGGGTGGGCTTCTCTGCTCCCCTCTGGCTCCTCCGGGAGCTATCTGTCAGTTTCAAGCAGTCTTTACTGAAGAAAGGTCCCTGTTCTAAAATGCCGATGTGGGGACTCACTCCCCTGTGCTCCTGGTCTGCCCCGGCGTTGGGTTCCCTCTCCCCCTATGGGCTTGGACTGCAGGCCAGAGGTGTTCTGGTGTGGGCGAATTTCCCCGGCTCACCTCTGGCTCCTGAGGGAGCCTTCTGCAGGCAGTCTTTACTGAAGAAATGTCCCTGTTCTAAAATGGCGATGCGGGACACACTCCCTGCGTGTCCAGTCTCAGGCACACTCTTCTGCGTGCCTGGTCTGCCCCGGCTTTTGGTACTTGCTCCCCCTGTAGACTCAGACTACTGGTCGGCAGGGGCCCGGCGTGGGCTAACTTCCCAGCTGGCCACTGGCTCCTCCAGGAGCCTCTGCTGGTTTCAAGTTGCTAGGTGGTGCCAGAGATCTCTCCTAGACCTCTTGGGGAGCTGTTTTTTTTTTTTTTCCACCCCGTGGGACAGGAAACAGAGCAGGAATGGTAGGGTAAACCTCAACGGCTTTGGGGTGCTGTGTTTGCCTTGTGCCCCACCGTCGTGGAGAACCCACGCCCCAAATTTTGTACCCCGGATCTCAGTTCCAAAGCCCTCAGGTCCAGAACGCAGGATGTAGCCCAGTTCAGTGTCCACAGAATGGCGCCTTTTGCACCCCGCTCCCGTGCCTGGGTGCCTGGTTCCTGGATATTCAGTGAGGGACTTTCACCTCAGTGAGGGTCTTCACGCACGTCTCCCTGCAAGCCTAGGTCGCAGGCAAGCCTAGGTCGCAGGCGCGGGGACCTGGGCAGCCGCGATCCCAATCTGCGTTTGCTTTTCAACTGTGCTGCTTTTCCGCGCGATCCCGATCCGCGTTTGCTTTTCCAGTGCGCAGCTTTTCCGCGCGATCCTGATCCCGATCCCGATCCGCCTTTGCTTTTCCAGCGTGCCGCTTTTCTGTGCAAGCTTAGCGGGCGGCTGGGGCTGTGTGCTGTTCCTGGCCTCCTCCTGGGGGGCGGGGTCTCTGTTTAATGGCGCCTGGAGATCACCTCTGCGCGAATCCTGCAGGGTTCTCTGCAGCTCCCGTTCATGGGCTGTGGTGGCTGCAATAGTTCCTTTCCACTCCCAGTCCTGCTATGTAGTTTGTTCTTGTTGGTCGTTTTAGTTTGTTTTTTTCCTCCTTTCTGCCGGTCGGAGAGTGCCGACTCTGTGGGTGGGGGAGGAGAGCAGGGTTCTGCGCTTCCCTCCCTTCTGGTCCTCTTTTATGGCAACTTTCTTCTTCGGGCAGTTTGCTGGCATCACCCGTTTATCTTCCGTGTCCCGGTTCTCACTGGGACCTGCCGCTTTTCCTCCCTATTAACTTTTTTTAATGGGAGATCTTACTCGCAGCGTCTCCTCACCGCCATGTTGCTCCCCCCTCTCAAAACTTGATCTTTAAATGTGATACCTATTTGTCACCTTTCTCCAAAAAGCTTGCATAATTTTCTCTTTGTTGCCAATAATCTGAAGATTCACAGTGGTGTGCTTTGGTGTATTCTAATTTTATCCATTGTGCTAAGACCTTTGTAGGTTCATTCAGTCTGAAATAGATGTCCTTCATTTTAGTTTATTTTGGGGAGCATTTCTTTGGTGATTTATTTCTCACCATTTATCTTAACTATTTTAATATTCCTAGGACCCCAGTTCTTGGATGTTGAATCTGTTGCGCTAGTCCTCTAAGTTATTAATTCCCCTTCTTTTACCTTCTGACTTCTTCATAGGCTATTTCCTTGACTTCTCCTTCTAATTCTTCCATTGGGTTTCTCATTTGCTAAAAGAATATTTCTCAAAATATTTGTCTTTTAAGAAGGAGCAGTATTCTCTTATCTCTGAGGATAGTTATGCTTTTATATTTGTTTTTCTTTCTGTATCTTTTATAAATCCTCCAAGTTGATTATTTCCGTCATTTTGCATTTACTTTCACATTAAATAATTTCCTCAAATGCCTGTTACTCCTTGATAATTTGATCTTATTTAAGAGCAAGATGCTAAAACAACAATTAAATAATCAGTGCATGTGGGAGCACTAATGAAAGTAAGGCCTCATTCTTAAGAAGTGATCAGCCTTTGCTTTCTCCACTTCGGAGCCCTGAACTACCTTGTAAAGAGGCTAGTCTACCATGTTGGAGGGAGAGAATGGCCATGCCACTCTCCAACTATTTCAGCATTCCAACTGAGAGGGCAGATGTATGAGTGAAGCTATCATGGCTTTCTAGCTTTGGTCAAACTTCTAGGTAACCAGAGCTGCCTGAGTGACTCCTGGTAATGAGTATAAAAAGGAATTATGCTCAGTGAAATAAGCCAGAAAGAAAAGGAAAAATATTGGATGGTTTCACTTATAACAGGAATATTGGGGAACCCAATAAGACATCAGTGCAAAGAAAAATAATAATAACAGTACAAAACACAACAAAGCAAAAACAGACAATTATAAATCAGAGACATCCTGCAGGGGAGGAGGAGGGAGAGGGATCAGATGGAGGGAGGGAGGAGCACAGGGGAGTGAGGTGATGGTGCACAGGTGCCTTGGGGAAGGAAACTCTATGGGGACTCAATCTGAGGGGGTGGGGGGAAGCAAATATTGTCTAAAAAATGATAAATGTTAAAATAAAAAATATATGAAAAATAAAATGTGAAAAACAAAACAAACAAAAAAAGAATCATCGGTTGAGCCTAGTCCACATTGCAGAATCATGAACAATAAATAGTTGATATTTTAAGCTATAAAATTTTGGAGTAGTTTGTATGTTGACTGGTAAAATCTGATAGAAAAAAATGTGTGATACAGAGTGAAGATCACTGAAACAGTAAAAAATAAGGAAGTATTAAGAAGAGGAAAACTCTGAAGTGGTCATCTAACAAAGATGCTGCTAACATACTTCATGGGGAAAATGTGAAGGACTGAACTAAGGTAACAGGGCTGGAATAGGGAGTTAGAAGAAATATTTGTGAGGTGTCAGCTGTGGGGATTTGTGATTGATTTGATTCAGGGGTAAAAGAAGAGGAAGAAATACAAGATGATGGAGAAGTTCCTGACTTGTGCAGCTAAATGGAAAGTATTCTCTGGGCTGTTGCAGAAAAGCCCTTTAGTCCAGTTTGGAAATTTTTACATTTCAGGAGTTTTTTTTTTTTTCTAATTAGTAATATCTTAGATGATAAATGAGGGCACACAGATTACTTACAACTAATTATGAGTGTGAACAATTTATAGGAGCACAACAGCCCAACTGTAACTTCCTGGGAGAGGGATTAATGCTGCCCCACTGGGGAAAGAGCAGAATGCAAGGAAAGTAAGCAAGGAAGAGCCTTACCTTTTCTGTCCAGGAGGGAGCGTGAGGACACACTAGGGGCTGGGGGAGGCGGTAGAGGGTGGGGGAGGATCAAAACAAGGCGGGGTGGGAACTGTATGGGGACTACAACCAAGATGAAAATGCATACATTGTGCAAAAATGAAAAATGATGTAAAAAATATATAAAATTAAAGGAGGGATTGGGGGTCAAAATCAGGGGGTTGCAATTGTATGGGCAATATAAAAATAAAAATAATAATAAAAGGGAAAAGAAAAACAAAAGAACTCTTAGAAGGAGTCTGGATCCTTCGTCTTTGCTTCGAGCACCAGTGCTGGAGTGACCACGTCAGCCTGAGTCTAGTTCGCTTGATCGGGAAAGAAAGTTATGAAATGAAGACAAACCAAAGAGCTGTTTATTATGTAAATAATAAAAAGTTTAGCATTTTATTTAATTCACGTTCAAGCATATATTTTTCATTTGGCCTGTTCCAAATTGAGCATCATATATAATGTTTGGATGAAAATCTCTCTTCTGCTATTTACATTCCCCCCTGTGACTTCCTTTTATTTCCAGCCAGAAAGCAAGTAGAGCAGCTGTTCTTTGTGGGTGCCAGGAGCCTCCCAGGGCTTGGCGGTGTACCCTAGACAAGAGATGCATCTTCCTAGTTGCTGGAAGGAGCATTTCCTTTCACAGCTCTCCTGGGCCTAGCAGGACAAGCCCAGGGTGTGTCTGTAAGGTGGTAGGGTGAAGCACCGAGGAAAGAGGAGCAACGTTCTTTGGTTTGCACACATTGCTGTGTATTTCAGAATATTGGCTCACCATCTGGCCAACAATAGAATTAGTGGAAATAAAAGACTTCTAGGACTTAAAACATGTTAACACTGAACTTGGGTGTGTTGGGAAATACCTAGATAATGCTAGCCAGTGAGCTTCCCCATGGACTCCTTGACAGCTTTGTCAGTAATCCATTGTTCTACAGCTTTGACTCTACACTGACAGCTCAGCCTACCAGGAAGCAGTAGTGTGCCCTGTCAGGAGCAAAACCATAAAGCTTAAAAAATATTTCCATATTATTAGTAACTCTTTCTATGAATGTAAAATAATTGCATATTATTTTATGCTACATTTTTTTCCACTTTTTTTGATTGGCAAATATAATGATGTAACTTCTAAAATCAGTCAGCATTTACTAATGACCTGAGACTTTGCCAAGATTATTGGAGGAAAATCAAACCCATCTGCATGATCAAATAAAAGATGATAGATGAATAAATATGAAATCTCCAAAAAAGTAGAAATGTGCTTAAAAAATTGGTCATTCCAAAGATACATGCAGATCCATCTTTTTGTTGGCAAGATCTCCTGTTTGCATTTTCCATCTTACGGAATTTTTTCATCCTCAGTCTGACAATATTACCATGTGGTGTTGATACTGAGATAATTATGTGTGTAACATCTTTTGGTCTTTCAGGATGCCAAGTTATTTTCTCTGTCAACATATAATTTGATATTCTTATCCTGGGCCAAATTCATCAAGAAAAAGAAAGACAGAGAGGCTTCTCCTTCTTAAAGTTTTATCCAATAAATATAATTTCTTATTATATTACCATATGAAAGCTGCTAAAATAAAGGATAGGTCTAGTGATGAATTGTGGAATTTCAATATTACATTATCTGGTCCACAATTCGTGGAGAGAATAACACTATTATTTATGAAATCTTAATTTTCTGCAAATTCTGACTTTTTGTTATTTGAAATGACTATTCATCTCTGTTTTGAAGCCATAGCTTCTATTTGACCAAATTGCTTTCCTCTGCAGCTTAAAATTGAGGATAACTTCGAATTCTGGCAGCTTTTTTTTTATCACTTGCATGGTTAAGGTTCAGTGAAATTATAGGATGCTATTCATGTGAATTTAAATTTTAATGAATAAGAATGCCATTTATCTGTGAGCACTTGAATAATAATCTTAGCATTATCTCTTTGATTAATCTTGCTCATTACTTGTAAATATAATTCATGTATAATATGCATGTAAATACAGTGCATTTTAGCTTAGTCATTATTTTTCAAGGAAGCACTCCTAGATGATTTTCAATGTGCTGTTACAACTCATCAGTGCTGGTTCTTAGATTTTCAGAATGTGGGATTGGATGGAGAAATAGGCCTCTCATATTCCTGGAAGTCAATGGAAGAAGTTGGTCGGGATTGTAAACCATTTGGGAGAAGAAAGGAAAAGCTGTAGAAGGAACAAGAAACAAGAGGGACTTGAATTGTTCTTTCACCTGAGTCAGAAGGAGGATTAAATGACATGGGAGTCATGGGCAATGAATATGCAAGGCAGATTTTGCAGGCTGTGGATTTCTATAGTCATGGAACAGAGTGAAAACATTCAGGAACAACCAGGAGTTGTTGGCAGAGACAGCTGTTGACTTCATTCTGATATTTCCTGGCTATGTGTGTGTTGTGTATAAGAATTTTTCCTAGTGAAGGGGAGCTCTGTCTTTCTGGCTTTGTGTTATATTCCATATGGATTATGTTGAGTATGAAAGGTAATATAAATAGCAACCCCAGAAAAGCATTCTCTGAACAGGGGGAATTGTACCCCTAAAATATTTACATTCCAGCTAAAGAAAGAGACAAAGCATCAAAGATGGCAGGGAAGGACATGGGTTTTTAGATTGGGGTCACAAAGTTTTTTTTCAGGGTCTCTGTACTTTTTTTACTTAATATTTGGTAGAATAATTTTATGTTAATTAAGTTGTTTTTAAAAATGGAGTTAAGAATGCTGGTCTGATATAAATAGTGGGTAGGAAGAACTGTGACAATAAGAAAGTAGCTACCAAATGGAAGTCCTTTAATGTTGTTGAGGATCACGATGGTGACATTTGTCCTCTACTGGAACGTTTTAGATTCTGTCCACTTCCCATGTTTTATCTCCCTCTTCTCCAGCCTTTTTTTTTTTTTTTTTAAGATTTTATTTATAGGGCCTCCCCGGTGGCGCAGCGGTTGAGCGCTGGGTTGCGAAGCTGCCCGCGGCCTCTGCGGCGCCGGTTCGATCCCCGGCTGCTCCCCAGCCACCAGAGGAGGGTCCCACATGGCATGCAGACCTCTCCTGCCGTCCGCTGCTCCCCTCAGCAGTGTACTTCGGTCCTTCTGCCTGCTCTGCTCCCCGCTCTGGCTCTGGTGAATTCTCTCACCCTCCCGCGCTTCTGACTGTACCCAGTGCTTGTATAAACAAAACAAACAAACAAAACCAGCAAACAAATAAATAAAGCATGCCTCTATAAAAAAAAAAAAAGATTTTATTTATACAGGAACTGAGGTACAGGTCAGAGGTGAGGGAGGGTGACAGAATTTACTAGAGGGAGCAGGGAGCAGAACAGGCAGACGGACCAAAGACACTGCTGAGGGGAGCAGCAGGTGAAACAGGAGAGGTCTGCTGCGCCATGTGGGTTTCTCCCTGGCTGGTTGGGAATCGAACTCACGCTGCAAAGGTTGTGGCCTGCTTCACAGAGTGGCGCTCAACTCACTGCGCCAACGGGGAGGCCCTCCTTCAGCCTTTTTTGAGGCCATCTCAGTAGCATGCTCTACCTTCTGAGTTTTCTTGGCATCCTCTTTGGGAGTCACTCCCCTCATCCCAGCACCCTGGGGAAGTGAAACAAAGCATCATTTGCTGCTTTCTCCTGCCTATTTCTGTATTGTCCACTTCATGGTTACTGCAAATTTACTCATGGAATTTGTTTCCAGGGCATGAAACTTGTTTTCAAGTAACTTTTATGCAATTCTTGAAAACGAAAATGTGAAATGTGCTGTATGCTGAGAATTGGACCTCTCTCACCCTGATTGCTGCTTCTGATTTTTTTGCTCTATAAAAAACTACCGAATGAGTACCACATCGTGAATGATGTTTATGTCTCCATTTTGACTTTCATTTTGACTATCATCATTATCTCCTACTGAGTAAATCTAAATCCTAAGTGAAACCTAGGATTTTTCATATCCTATCTGTATATGTATGTCCCATGGAAAGGGATATGCTCCTGACCCCCATATTTCTAATTGAACACAAACCTATAACATGTAATTATGCTTTTATTCTAGATTTCAATGGACTATAAAATTAATAGTCATACACATTATGAATTGTTTGAAATTACCAATGGATCTACATCATCTGAATTTCATTTAATTTAAATACCCTTGAAAGTGCCTACTTTTAGTCCTCTTTTGTTTTTATCCTCATTATTTAATTTTATAATTTGTATACTTGTCTTTATTTTTCTGTCAACTCTTACCACAATACACCTTTCCTAAATGGGTTGTTATGAGAAGTATACAACTAGAAGATTTATACTCTGATTTTCCTTTCCTAATATATTTCTTGGCTGTGATGAAATTTAATTCACCCACAAACAGACATCACACATTTTATTTTTGAAAAATGCTATCTTAAGCGTGATTTTTTTTCATGATTCTTAGTGAACTCATTCCTCAAACTATACCTTATCGCAACAAAAATAGATTTGTGTAAGAGGTTTGGTAAAGGCTAGAATAGACCAGACCATGGAAGGGCAGACAAGTCTGGACATTTACAATAACTAATGGGGTTGGGTACAGTCTAAGCAGAGGCAGTTGTCTAAAGATAGGTTTATATTGAGGAGGCTGTTTTTGGAGACAAAAAAATTCATGGATCTGAAAAGCAAATATAAGATCTGTAAATCAGTCCAAAAGAAAATAACAAATGGGTTGGAGCTGGAACAGCTAAATGTTGACCAGAATTTGTACCTGTCCTCTCTTAGTAGAGAATTGTTGCTAAGAAACAGCTGCTCAGTCAGAACTGTGCTCCCCAGCCTTCCTGGATCCAGGTGAGGCCAGATGATTAGTTTTCATCCATGACATATGACCAGAAGTGATGACACTTTTATATCAAGAAGCAAGTGGGTTTATAAACGGCAACCCCCCACACACACACATACACATGCAGTAAGTCCTCACATTCCAGTGCTTGGAAACTCACTTTAAATAAATGACATATAATGAAATCAATTTTATCATAGACTGATTGATATAGATAAGAATTCCAATCCTATGTCATATTTCTGGTCACAAAATCATCATCAAAACTTCTTTCGAAAAATTGCTCACTGGGCCTCCCCGGTGGTACAGCGGTTGAGCACTGGGTTGAGAAGCTGCCCGCAGCCTCTGCAGCGCCATTTCGATCCCCGGCCATCGGGTGAGGGTCCCACATGGTGCGCAGACCACTCCTGCCGCACCTGCTGCTCCCCTCAGCAGTGTACTTCATCAGTCTTCCTGCTCTGCTCCCCGCTCTGGCTCTGGTGAATTCTCTCACCCTCCCGTGCTTCTGACTGTACCCAGTGCTTGTATAAATAAATAAATAAATCTTAAAAAAATATTGCTCAGGACACTTCCAATATGAAATAGTAATTTGTATTCATTCATTTATTTTCCAACCCACTTGTTCTGGTTCAGAGTTGTGGGTGACTAGAGCCTATCCCACGAGCTCAGGGTGCGAGGAGGGACACAACCCTGGATGGGATACCTTCTACACACACACCCCAATATTACTAAATGATCATATAGTCAGGAGGAGGAATTAAGAATCACTGTGGGGAAGAGATGTCAGAACTAGAGGTCAAGGGCTAGTCCCCAAAATTCTGGGAATGGAGGGCAGGACAGGGCAGAATGGAAAGTTGAGTTCATCCACACCAGAATTTTTTTCTGATGCTGAAACAGAGAGTTTTCAAGGTTTTCCAAAAGAAAATTTGTCTTAAATGATGGTGATGCCAGAGATTGGTATGAGATGAATATACTGATGTTTTTTAAGAGGTCTAATTACAATAGTTAGGTAGTCTAGAAGGCACAACCAGCTAGATCATCTCAATGTATATTTAAATTTTTACTGAAAAAGCAACATGTAAAACATTCTATTAGAGCCCATTTAGGTGTTGAGATAGTCTATAAAGGGCTTGAAGGTGATCATGGCAAAGCGAGAAAAACAATCTTCATTTGGCTCACTGGATAAATTGTGATTTAAAACATTTTTGTGAGAGATGGTACACTTGGTAAGTGTGTCTCTATGGATTACATGCCTTGGTTGTCCCAAGAAATTGAGTCATATTGTTAGTGATAAAAGCTGAATTTCCCTTAATTAATTAGATTTTATGAATTCTCTCATGTCTTAATGATTAAATTAAGTTTAACATCACGGGAGTCGTTGGTTCTCATATTAGACTTCTACACTCTTAGTCCTTCTCTAGAGAATCCCAAAAGACCTTACTCCCACCACTGACCTTGCTAGAAATAAATTATAATTGTTACTGTGAGCATAACTTTGACTTTTGGAATACTCGATTATTGTCTATATTAGAAATAAGTATTACATTGTTTGAAATTTACATTTCTATTAGACATGACTTTGTTCCTTGGTTCCAAAAGGCAAATACATAAATAGAAAGTGATATTGAAGATAAAAGATAAGTTTCAAGAGACATGGCAGAGTTCAACAAAGCCACACATTCTGAGACAAGGGCACTTATTATCTTTTTTAATTTGAGACATTGTGTCTTCTTGTGTATAAAAATTAATATCTAATATTTTAATGAGATGGTTACATATAAGGAGATAGTTATCCAGCAATGAACAGAGAATGACTGTCTCATTATGTAACATAAATCAATGTGCCTGGTTACTAATATGTGATAAGTCAAACTTGCAACTATCACTAACACTTAGTAGTGGCTTGAAGTTGTTATTCAGATTATTGGAAGAACCAAAAGGTTCGACTACTTAAAATTCCCAGATCATTTTCAAATCTGATGGGGTAAGAAATGACAAGACAGCACCACAAGAGATATGGTAAGGCATGTGTTTAATATGAAAACACATGTGTTTATTGTGTTTAATATTAAAACATGTGTTTAATATTCAGATGAGGTTCTAAGTACTTACTGTCAGTTCAGAGGAGGCAAGGCCACTGTGCTCTAAATGAGAAAGGACTGATGCTAGAAGTTCTAGTTAGGGAGTAGGAGCTCTGGCTAGGTAGCCCAAAGGAGGGACCAGTGTGGTACAGAAGAAAATAGAATATGCGGACAAAATAGAATGAGAACTTTTATGCATGTTTGGGTGGCAATGAGCTGACTGGTTATAAAGTTTTAGTGGGAGATGAGTTTGGGAATATAAATGGGAGACTGATTATGGGTGTTCTTAATTATCAGCTTAGGAAATTTAGATTTTATCCTAAGGGCAATTAGAGATTGCAGATTTTGAAACAGAGAAAGATCTTTGGGGAAGGCATATATGGCAGTGGAATGCAAATGATATTGCCTGTGGAAGAGTCTAGAAGCAGGGAGACTGAACAGACAGCTATAAAATATTATGCTAGTATGAGTGAGGTAATCACAAAATGAGATTAGAAAAAAAGATAAATAGGATTGATAGCTCATCTAGGACAATATCAGAAGGCTTATATCAAAATATGGAAAGCTTTAAGTGCAGTTGAACTTTTAGACTACCGAAAGATTTTATAGCCAGGAGACCACAGACGCTCTGTGAACAAGTTGATTTAGAGAGTGCCAAGAGTAAAATAAACAGAGGTAGTGATGACCTGGAGGTAAAGGGAAATCCCTTAACACTAAATGTTAAGACTATTTCATTAGTCAAAGATTAAGGTCACTGGGAGGAATATAATTAATTTGGGTGGGAAAAGGAATAATAGTGCATATGAGAGAACGTGGTAAATTGACTCAAAAAGACATAGAAAAGTTAAAGGCACTTATTATTGTCATCAGCTTATTATCAGATGATCTGTGTTAGCTGGATATTAAACAAACAAACAACAAATGAACAAACAAAAACAACCGAGTCAGAATCTTTAGGGGGTAGGTCTTGGGATTATGATTGTCAAACAGACTTCCAAGGGGTTCCTAAACTCACACTTAAGCTTTAAAAGCTGCTTAAAATAAATTGGATTTGGAAATCAGCAAGATCTAGTTTCGCACCTATCTTTGTTAATGGTTCTTTTTGTTTATGTGCTGTTTAACCTAAATCCTCTGTCTCAGTTTTCTTACCTAAAAATAAGGATAAATAAAATCCAATTTATGAGGTAATTGTAACTTCAATTAAATAACACAGAGAGAGCCCAGTCCATGCTAGTGACATTGTCAGTTCTTACACACTAGCTGTTTGGAGTGGGCAGAGGGATGGAGAGTTGATTTGGGATGAATAGTATTTTTGTTTTGTACTTTAGTTAGTACTTTTGTACTACTGGTAGTTTACAAGGATCTTAAATTAGAAAAATATTTGTCAAGCAATGTGTTGATATATATGTGATCTTTTGTGAGGTCTGTAGTCTTACAGTAGACCTTTGACTTCAGAGGATAAGTTTTCCATATCTGAACATGTATGACTTGTGAGGGAGGAGATATGCCATTGTGATGGGGGAAACAGATCAAAAGAAGAGTAGAAAGGCCTCTCAAACATTCCACGTTTAACAGATAATACAGAGAACTGGTCATATTTTGAGGGATGGTAGAACTGGCACATCACTTTGCCTATCCATCATTACAGACCAAGACCAGAGGACAAACAATCTATCCTCCTATGGGAAGATCTCAAGTGCTTTATTGCACTTCTAGCTGCTTTTCTTGACCCAAGGACTCAAATCGCATCCCACTTCATCTCTGCATTCCATGAAAAAGCACAGCCTTGATGGCTGAAAGCTCCTCAGAGCCCTCTTTGAAGTCTGTAGACAATACCACCTTACTCATGCAACATACTGGTGAGAAGAGCAGGGACTACATTCTGAGCAAGTGGCCCAGATTTGTTACTGCACATAGCAATCTACGTCCCTCCATCCCTTCTCTTCTCTTCGCCTGCATTTGCTCCTTTTAGTGTTGGCCTCTTTGTTTGGGATGATTATTAAATGAAATCGAGAGTGTGGGTAATTAGTATTTGAATATGACACTGAAGAAGGAGGCGTGAATGGAAAACTCCGAGGCAGCAAGCTGTGATAATTCCATTATAGGCTTTGCTTCAGTGGGGCCTTTGGATTCCAAGACATAATGAGACAGCAGGGGCTCTGCAATTTCACTGACTGAGGGTCTCCCTGTGATGTGCCAGGCTTAGTGAATTAGGTCTGAGATCCATCATTTTATTAACATTTTATCAGAGTAAATAAGTGCCCAGGCACATAGCGCTCTAGGTTAAATCGATGAGTTCACCTGAAATGACTTCACCGCCCCTAATCAGCAGTACTTTTCCACAGAGTTCTCATTTAGTTGAGTAATACTGTGTTCCTGTTAACTTCTTCCCATCGCCTCCCCTTTTCCCAGTTGCATTAGAAACAGACATGGTTTTAAATATAGAGGCAGATTTAAAGTAAACTAAGCCAACTAAATATAAAATGCGGTGATTGCTGTTTCTCCTAACTGAAATGCAGACATAATTACTATACTTTCCCTTCTGTGGTAGAGTCCCCAGTTAATATTGTACTTTCAACAAACTGGAGCTGAGAAGTGGAAAGTTCCCTAGGATTAGAGATACAAGATTAAAAGAAAAAGAGTATTTTTAGAGAATTTTATTAAGTCAACAAATGTCCTGGCTTAGCCAAGAAGTATTTGTAAATAGTGCAGGACGTGCTTAGGGCTCTGTAAGTGTGTGCTTGCAGCTGAAGTAATGTGTGGATTGGTTCGGGAACATTTCAAAGTGAACTCTCCCCTTGGAGACCATGGCTGTTACTTTGCCAGAAAGATTGGGGGAAAACTCAGTTGCTCTATAGTTCCCCACTTAGCCAACGGTTATGTTTATTACACGAATATAAGAGAGGCAGGATGAGGAAAAGGTATGGGAGCACATGAGAAGACAAACAAGAGTGCTCTCCACAAAGGTTTGATAAGCAGAAGAGAGTAGACAGATATTAGGTATATTGAAAGGCAATTTAATAAGATTTCTTGTGGGTTTTTTTTTTTTATGTCAGGGGCTTTTATGTCAAGAGGCAACATAGTCCACTGAATGATCAAGAGCTGTGATTGACGTTTTTGTTTGGTAAATATTGTTACTGAAGATAACATACAAAAGTAATATGTACACACTTTAAAGGTGCTGCTTGGGGAATTTTTACATAGTGATCACATCTGTCAGCCCACTGTCTAGATCAAAACATGAAACATTCCCAACACACCAGAAGCTTCCCTTCTGTTGCACCCCAGTCAACTTCCCTCAAAAGTAACCACTCTCCTAACTTTTATCTCCACAGAATTGTTTAGCCTGGTTTTGAACATTCTATAAATGGAATAGTGTTTTATGTAATTGTTTGTGTCTGACTTCTTTTGCTGTCACTGAGATTCATCCATCCTATTGCAGGTGGCAGTTCATTTTTTTCACATCTATCCTACTCCAGTGCATGATCCCCCTGAATTTCTTTTATTGTCTGGTGTTGATGGATCTGTGAGTTGTTTGGTGGGGACTATGAGGACATTCTTTGTGCACATATCTATTCATTTCTGATGACCATTATCATGGGAGAAGAATTGCTGTGTCATAGAGTTTGTGTATTTTCAGCTCTAGCAGATCTGCCCAACTATTTCCTATCAAAAGTGTGTGAGTGCTCCAGTTCGTTCATAACTGAGTTGATGTTTGATCTTATTAGGTTTTCTCTCACTTTTGAGTTTTAGCTATTTTAGTGGCTTCTCATTATGGTTTTAATTAACATCCCTCTGCTGGCTGATGATGTTGAACTATTTTAATATTCTAATTGACCATTTGAATACTAATCTTGTGTTGTCTGTTCAAGTCTTTGATGAAGTTTTAATGGGTTGATTGATGTAAACAAGATCTACATGTTCCAAGTATCATTTTTAGTTCTATGGTCTGACTTAATTTTCTCTACCCTCTGTTGTCTTTTTATGAAAGGAAGTTCTTAAGTTTAAAGTATAATTTTCTTTAAAAAAATTTTTTTGAGGTAACATTGGTTTACAACATCTGTTCAGATATGTCACTACACCACACCCACCACCAAAGTAAATGAGATGCAAAGTGCTTGTTCCTGTGTCCGATGCAAAATAAAGATTCCTCATGATATGTTTTAGTTATCACATGAGCTCCTCCTACTCGGTGCTGCTTCATTGGCATGATGGCTGGCATCCTCCTAAACAATATAATCTGAGAGAGAAAGAGAAGGAGGGATGGAGGGGGGAGAGGAAGGGATATACACACACACATACACACACACACACACTCTGCCCCTAAGACCGAAGACAGTCTTTTTGTAACTAATCTCAGAAAGACATCTCACCACCTTGCTGTACTCTATTAATAAAAAGTGAGTCACAAAGTACAGTCCACACTCAAAGGAAAGGGATTGCACAAGACTAGGAATGTTAGAAAGCAACTATTTAAGAACTACTTTATATTAAATATTTGTAGCATTTCTGGTGAGCTGAGTGTTGAAAAGAAGAAAGCAAGCACACCAAAGATTATATTTCAATTTCAGTAACAAAAATTGCAATTTTTATTTTTAATTTTTTAAAGATTATTTATGCATACAAGAACTGGGGTACAGGCCAGAGGTGCGGGGAGGTGGGGTGAGAGGATTCACCAGAGACAGAGCAGGGGAAAAGAATAGGCAGACTGACTGAAATACTCTGCTGAGGGGAGCAGTGTGCGAGTCAGGAGAGGTCTGCTGTGCCATGTGGGTAGATCCCTGGCCAGGGATCGAACTCGTGCTACAGTGGCTGCAGTTAGCATCATAGGTTGCATCTTAACCCCTTGCGCCACCAGGGAGGCCCCAAAATTGCAATTTTTAGATACAAATATCATCCTTTTATAGGGAGAAAGCAGAGTAATGTCCAGGCTTATTTGAGCTGGGTGTTTTTGTCTCTAACTTCCTAGAATTCCTGGCCATCCATTTCCCATATATTAAAAGTACCTGTAACGTATTAGTCTCTGAAAAATATCAATTGCCTTTTCACTTATCCCTTTGCTCCTACTTACAATGAAGTAAAAGTGAAAACATATCTCTACCTAAAATACAACCGACAATAGAAAGCAATATGTACTGGATGAATGGTTCAGGTGGTAAGAATTGTAAGATCTCAGAGGAGGAAAATGATTTCAGGATAAGGTGCTCTGAAAGTAGATTGGAAATTATCAAGGGAATTTAGTCTATGGAGGAAGCCAGAAGAGAAAATTTAGAATTGGGGCCCATTTTCTCTCAATTACTTGACAACCTATGGTGAAATTGGGCTGTTTAAAATATTCTCATTTTGGAAATTTTCTCCCTGGGTTTCCCCATACATCCTCAACCATTTAGTCTTGTGTTTTCTGTTAGTAAAAATGGTGTCAACTAAACCTATTTTCTCTTCAGGCTGAAAATCCATATCAGTTAGATCTTCACAGAGCTTTCAGTTCCTGTGAGGCGAATTCTTGGCAACTAAAAGGAATTCGCCCTTTCAGTGATCATATGAATTAAAAAGGAAGGGAAATTATTCATTGCAGTGGTAATTGCTAGTCAATTTGAGGCCATCCCTATTACATTTTCATTAAAAATAATTCTGCTTAAAATAGGTAACCTGCTGTATTAGATATTAGAATAATTGAATGTGGAAGTATGTATATTTTACAATTATGCCACTTAAAGAGTTTGATACATTAGAACATTATCTTTCCTTCTTAATTTATTAAATGTTGAATGAGACAAAAAGACAGAAATTGGGATAGAATTTCTCCTCAGGTAAAGACTTAGGGAAAAAGTAGTTTTTAAATTGTGAACTAAAAAACTTGAAATGGAACAAAATAATTTAGGGTACTGTCACCAAGCTCAATAGTTTGTGACTTGGATGTACCTACATAAGCCAAACCCCAGTTTTTGCAGAGAAAGAGAAGTTTATTATCTGTAGATAATGGAGATAAGGAATGAGAATTATTTCAAAACCCCTGTGTCCCAGATGGCAAAGGACCTTTAAAAAGGGAAAAAAAGGTGGAAATGGGACAAAGCAGCTCTTTGGGATTGGATGTCGGAAGTACTGTGCTCTGCTGGCCATCTGAGCATACTCAGATGAGGTGTGCGCCTCCACACAGTTCGTGATCAGCAAATGGTGGATGAGGGCCTCCCTGGTGGGGCAAGGAGTTAAGACACAACCTATGAATCTGGCCAAAGCGACTGCAGCATGAGTTTAATCCCTGGCCAGGGAGAAACCCACATGGCGCAGCAGACCTCTCCTGTCTCGCCACACTGCTCCCCCCAGCAGTGTATTTCAGTCAGTCTGCCTGTTCTGTTCCCCGCTCTGTCTCTGGTGAATCCTCTCACCCCCTGCAGCTCTGGTCTGTACCCCAGTTCTCGTATGATAAATAAATATTAAAAAAAAAATGGTGGCTGAACTCTGCTTGGCAGATATTTTATTATTATGAATTTGGGCTCAGGAACTTAGACACTGAGCATGCTTATTTTTCTTTTTAAAAGATTTATTTATTTTATACAAGAACCGGGGTACAGCCAGATGCACAGGAGGGTGAGAGGATTCACCAGAGACAGCGGGGAACAGAACAAGCAGACTGACGAAATACACTGCTGTGGAGAGCAGCGGGCACGACAGGAGAGGTCTGCCACGCCATGTGGGACCCTTGTTGGCCGGCTGGCCAGGATCGAACCAGAGCTGCAGAGACTGCTGGACAGCTTCACAGCCTGGCACTCAACTGCCTGTGCCACCAGAGGAGGCCCTTATTTTTCTTTATACACTAGTGGGTTGCTCAAACTGATTAACCCTTTATTTTCCAGGATTTGCAAGTCCTAGTAGAATTGTGTGTCTTAGCCACTTCCTCCCCAACTTCCTGAAGCTCTTTTCTGACAACAGCTCCTAACCCCCAAATTAATAATATTAACTAGATAAAAATCTGTAATAAATTAGGTACTAGCAATGTAATATAAAATGTGATGACAAAAGTTAACACCGCTATATGGTATATTTGGAAGTTGATAAGAGAGTAGATGCTAAAAGTTCTTACTAGATGAGGTGATAGATGTTGACTAAATTGTGGTTTTGGAGAGTAAAGAAATCATCTTGTACCTCTTTGGTTTCTTCAATGCTAGCAAATATCCAAATAAAAATCAGGCAGATTGATAAGAGGAAAAAAAACCCAACAGAAATTCAATAACATGTATACCTCTTATAGACCTGGAGGAGACCCAGGATGCCTGAGTAAATTGCCACATAGCTTTAGTAACCATCTTAAATACCTTAGCTCAGACAAGAGAGGTTGAGGAAGAAAGTGGAAAATCAGTTAGGGCATTTCCTAGGGAAAAGAAGAATATTTCTACCCTCTTCCTGAGAAAGTGTTAAGGGGATTAGGTCTTCCTGGAAATGACTCTGAGAGAGAGAGAGAAAGAAAGAGAGAGAGAGAGAGAGAGAGAGAGAAATTTAGATTTCAGGTCAAAAGCAGCCTTCACCCATCTTTCAGAGCCCCTCCCTGAAATAAGCCTCTTGTCAAAGACATGTTTTGGGGTGGCAGATTTTTGATCCTCTATAGTCATAATTGTCTCACAATATAGGTACATCAAGTCATTATGCTCATAACTCAGACATACCAGTGCTGTATATTAATTATATTTCAATGAAAATGAAAAGTCTTTAATAAATTAGAGAACTTAATTATAATTTGCAATGCCCTATAAGATTCAGAATACCCATTGTGGGCTGTTTATGATATAGGGTTTTAATTGGATTGTTGTATCTTCAAGGAGATATTAAAAAATCTTAATTATATATTTATTTCTAATATTTTATAAAACTATGGCATAGGAGAAAATACATAGTAATCATAAGAGAGTAGAAATGATATTTCCTTTTTATAGCAGTTGCAATTATAATCTTAGTTATTTTCAAAAACAGTTTCTTTTGTGTATGACTGATACATGATTCCTTTTGTAATCTTGTACAGAGCTTTCTATTGCAATGAGAGGTACATTTTTTTGATAGATATTGGGCAAATTTTGGTGGTAATCAAATAATCTAAACCAATAGTCAAGATTTATGCATGCCCATTGCATAACTACCTCATTTCACAGATAACAGATTTACAATTGCATTTTTCCCCTCCCAAAGTGGCTAGATTTTATCTGACAAGAGAAAAAATGTTCATGTTAAGAATGATATTTTGCTTTGATCAGAGTATCTTCTTGGATCTGCCAATAAGTTGTTATCATTTAGTATAAATGTTTCATCAAATTTTATTTTAAAATGGAAGGAAGATTATTATTTCATAAGAAACTCAGGAAACTGATCTCTTTATTGGCCTTGGTATTTTGATTTAAAACACTGCTATTTCCCCAGACTTAGGAAACCTTAACTCATTGTATGAGATTTCTATTGCTGTCATGACAAATTATCACAAATTTAGGACTTATGACAACCCCAATTTATTATCTCAGATACCTTGGATTAGAAGTTCAGGCACAGTATAGCTCAACAGGTTTTTATGATGATGTACTCAGGAGGCCAAAATCAAGGTGTTGGCATGGCTTTATTCATTATTACATGTTTTGTGGAAGCATCTGCTCTAAAGTTTATTTTGGATGTTGTCAAATTTCAATTCTTTTTCATATTTTCCACATGGCCACCTCCATTTTTAAGCCAGCAACAGCAAGTTGAGTTCTCTTCATGCCTCAAATATTTCTGACTTCCCCTACGTCTTATTTTACTTCTTGTAATGTATCACATAATTTTATTGGGCCCAAATGGATAATCCAGGATAATCTCCCTATTTTTTTAAGGACAACTGATTAGTTACTTTAATTACATGTACAAAAATCACTTTTGCTACATAATATAACTACAGCATAATACCAAGGAATGAAGGTAATAAGAGTCAAAATGTCTACTACATTTACCTTGAGGTGAGAAAAATGTCAGAATGTATAAAAGAATTTCCACAAAATTAGTAGATATAACTCATAAGATTGGAACTCTTGAATGTCACAGAATAAGCAGATTAAATCAATAAAATAAAATGGTACATGTATTTACCATAAAATTGATATACGCAATATACTGAGAGCTCATGTGATTGCTAAGAGGAAATCTGATAGAAAAGTGGGCTCTTTGATTACCTACACTCAAAAGGGACAGAATTTGCATGTGTTATGTACCTGATTCTCTTATTGACTTTAATATCATTTTTATCTGCCAATTTATTTAGAATCAAATAAGTGAAATGTTTAATGCTGTCCATACATGCAAACATGCTGTTCTCTCTCCCGAGAATTTAGATATAAGGTATATTAGATTATCTTCTTGTCATTAAACTGGCAAAATCTGTAAGCACAATATATTCATGTATTTAGTGATGTTCAGTCTATGCCAAGCACAGTTCTAAGCACTGAGAAATAAATGATAGATAAAATAGACATAATCTCAGCTCTCGTGGTTGGATGTGATTAATCATCCATGGAAGTAATTACAGTGATTATTTCCTGATGATTAAGTTTGGCATTTGGGACAACCCTAAGATCCAATCAAGACAACCTGGCTGTAATTTTAGGCAGTAAGGATATGAATAAGTTAGTTAAAAGTCAGAAACCTCATTGACTATATTGTGTCTGGTTTGAAGACTGAACATGAGAAGCATAGAATTGAAATGTTCAAAGGGATATAAGTGACCAGTTTCCATCCCCTACTTGTGCAAAGAGGAGAATTCCTACTTGTGGACTCAAAATCTGTTCCTTAGGAAAGGAAAATCTCTACTTGATTAAGGAACCATTTCCTTTTGTTCTGTTTTCGTATTACTGATATTTCTATAATAGTTTAACCACCCGTAGTCTGACAACATGCTGATTTGAGGGTGTTTCATGCCCACCAGATTCACCTGGAGAGATTTAAGAATAAATGCTGCCAAGGTATCACCTGTCCTGTTATAGCAGAGTCTACCAAGAAGCTGGTGGGGCCATGTGTATTTCAAACACTTCCTTATATCACCATTTCTCAAATTATGAGTCAGAGTCTATTAGGGGATACAATTATTTTAACTGTTACTAACATATTTGAAAAATATGAAAATGAACAAGTTAGAAAGTGTTGACCAAAGTGGAAAATATCATTCTATTGTACTCTAACAGGACAGCATTGTGGTATTCATGTGCTGGCCTTTCCTATCAAGACTCTTGCTTTTCTCTTTTTATTTGAATTATAACACTCATCAATTTGGTCAACCAATTAGTTAATTAAAAGACACCAAGCCAGATTTGTGAATAATTTATTTGGATAATCAAGGTGATCCAAAGAATAGAATTGAGTTAAATTGAAGAAAACAATGATCTGTTTATTTAAAATATCACTGATACATGCAGAGAAACATACATGCACACATCCAGACACACGTAGCTTCACATTAACACATATATAGATATGCAAATTCATATAGGCAGAGGAAATGAAATTCCTCAAAGGACATAAAACAAAGTACCATGTTATAATTAGAGAGAAAATGTTGCCTCCAGGGGTGGCAGTGTTGGGAGAGCCGCGGCATGAGGGAAAGATCACTCAAAGTCCCTGTGGAACAATGAGAAACCCAGAGGGGCTGCACCGGAGTAACCTGCAGCCCTGATCCATGGGCATTCTCGTATTTGTTAGCATTAAGTATAAAGATGGGGCAAATACATAGGTAGTGTACATGTGTAGGTAATGGGATTAGGTGTGTAAGCTAGGGTGGAGTGACCAGGGTCTGTTTTCTAGGAGAGGGGAGGGCTCCATTTTTCCTACCAGTCTAAGCATATTATCACTATTCTAATATCTACCTGTTGTTTTGAGCAGATCCTGGTTTCCCAGTATGTTCTTCATTCCAGGACTTGTCTTTGGTGAGAAACCCCCTGTGTGATCCTACACCTAGCTGACAAGCTGGGACTGTGAACACCAAGACAATATCTCAGAGAATAAGGAGGGCTGGGGATTCCACAAGAAAGATTGTGTCTCTCCCTAGGATACCATAGTGCAAGACTGATTTTTTCAGAAACAACGTGGTTAACATTATATTGTTTCTCATCCTTTTATCAACAACAACCTAGGAATTTATCTGAATATGTGAATCTCCAAAGGTGGATATCTCACTTGGGAATCACTGAAATTCTAAGCTAAGTGGAATTGGTATAGAAGAGGCATTCACATTTGTTAAAAAGTATTTTTTTCCCCTCCTGATGAGATCAAGTTGCTGTGGGAACTAAGGCTCATTTACCATATATGAATACACAATGCTCTCAGTTTTTTAATGAACACTGAAAACTTGCTAAAAATCAGTCTACCTTAAATAGCACTTTGTAAAACTAACAAAATATTTAGCTGTAGATAGTTTCATAAATATACACTTTTGATAAAATTCCAAATTTGGAAATAACATTTGGTTTTGGAAACTTAAAGCTAGAGTATAAGTTATCTTTGTTTATGCAGATGTTTTTCTCCAATACATAGTTATGTGATTAATGGACACTGAGCTTCACAGAGACTTGTGCTGGGACTAGGCATTAACCCTCTTTTTTAACTGGATTATGGGGGATTTCTGTGGGTAGTAGAAGGGTTGGTGTGAGTCATGTATGTGTGGGAGACAGAATATTCAAACTGCAAATATTATCTAACTTGCAAAAAATAATTCTGGTATTTCCACACACATGCATCTAGTGAGTACTGTCTGACTTCCATCCTTGTTTCAAAGGAATTCCTGAGATTTTGATTTTGGGTTCATCTTGGGCTAATGATGTAGCAATATGATGTTCCTAGGAAGGCCATAGGTACTGTTAAAATGAGAAAATATAGAACTGTATGAGATTATCAAGATGAACCAAAGAATAAAGTTGAATTGAAGAAAACAATGATTTGTTTATTTAAGACATCCTTGATACCTGCAAAAATATATGCACACATCCAGACACACACAGCTTCACACTTACACATTGTAGTTATGCAAATATACTCACATATGCATAGGCAAAAATCTGGAGGAGTCTCCAATGAGAATAAATGCAAGAGTACTTTTTTAAAAAATAAAACCTTCAATTGCTTTGTGAAAGTTCCTTCACCTCTGGATAGATCTTAGAGATAGTTCAGTTCATTTTCAGTGATTTTTGGCAACTGAAGCCTTATTTCTTATTATTACCTCCATTATAATAGACTTGACTCTCCTGGTTTCTGGGAGCTGCCTAGCATGGTGAAGGGCCAGCCAGCCTTCACTTTTCTTATTGAATACTACAGGCCACAGTCATACAAACACCAGCCAGGGCAGAGGAGACCAATCCCTTCCAGCTAGATCCAGCTGAAACAATTCCAATAACAAGAAAGTCCCCTTCATTTTCTCCTGCTTGCCTGCTCCAATGAGGAAGAAATTGCTGCCTAGTCCCAATATCTGTGTATCCCCCAAATTGCACCTGTCTTCCTTTCTCTAGACCTTTTTTAATCAAGCAGGAAGGTGAATGTGGCAGTGATTGTGCTACTAAATTTGGACAGGCAGAAAAAAAAAGCCTTCCCCCAAATATAATTAAATAAAAGAGCCAGTTATTGGAAGGAGATATTATTTTGTACCTATTATATTGGCAAAATTATAGCAATGATAATTGACCTTGTGCAGGGTATCAGACACATTCATACGCTCTTGTGGCAGTGAAATTTGGCTTACTCTCTGGAGAAACTTTTGACAATTTATCAAAATCTTAAAAGATGGATACTTCTTTTCATGCTAGATTTTCATTGCTAGGAATTTGCCGTTCATACATACTGCAAAATCCAATGGTATTTATTGCAGCATTGATGTATAGAAAGAAAACCCCAAACAATCTAAATACCCCCAATAGAGCTCTCCTTGAACAAAATTAGGTAGATAATAATATACTACAGGCTTGAAAGTGATGGAGGTAAATCTATGCATGCTGAGATAGATAGGTTTTGGAGAAAACTTGAAGGTATAGAAGTGAATAATACATACTATAGCATTTTTGTAGGTGAAAACTACATACATAGATATTTTCCTATGTATTCTTTTAATTTAAAATTTTTTGATATGCATAAAATTCTCTAAGAAAATATAAACAGTGTTTACTTCTGAGTGGCACTGAGCCATTGCTGTGTGTGAAGATGTGTTCAGTATTTAATTTATATATAATCCATGGTTTTTATGCCTTTTCATCATTTGCATAATTGTTACTATTACAACAATTAAAATAATTTAGTAGAAAAAGAGAGTAATTCCAGTGGGAAAAATGGAGGATAGCACTTAAAAATTAGTTTTTCTTGCTTCTGTTAAGGTCATCAAACTTAGTATATGGAAGGATTTGGAAGGGTGACCCCAACCTCTGTCATTCATTTGCCCATTGCTGTTCATTGTTAGAAAATCTATGCTGCTGCCCAACTGTCATCTCTCTCCCCACCCAACACACAGAATACAGTCTCTGCCTCCTGGTCACATAACCAGTTACTATTGTAACTTCAGGACGACTCAATCCACTTCAGTAAAGGCTGCATCCACTGCACATGTGCCTCACTTTGGGGGGATGTACCTTTCGAGGATTGCAGTTTGTGAAGCAGCATCTGTGCCTGTCACCCCACTTCTAGCCAGGAGTGTCTATGGGTTTTCTTTCTTTAAATACCATCATACAAAAATGTATCTCTATACCCAGTCTCAAATAAAGGGTGTGTGTGTGTAGTTAAAGGGAATTATAACAGTCGATAAGGAGACTACTTGAACTAAAAATCAACATATGGCTTTTCTTCCATGAAGAAAACAGTCAAGTGAAACCCCTTACTGGATATTCCTTGTGGGTTTTGGCATCCCCAAATTTTCTGCCTGGCCTGCATGAGAACTTCCTTCCTCTTTGCAGAAAGCCAATATTGACCAACCCTTTGAAAATCCATTCTCTTCTTGGTGAGCCCAAGATTACTAATTATTAAGCAATAGCCATTTTCTTTCTTCCTTGGTGCCTCAATTTACAATGTTTGGTTTGGTTATGTGTCCACCTGAATGTTTATATTTCCTGTACCTCCTTTCTTCCAGAGAGGCCTGAGAGACATGTGAATGTATTTGGATGAGACTTCTGGAAACCATTTTTAAGGATAACTTATGCAGATAAGAGGTATGTGATATTTACCTTTCTTTCCTCCTGCTACTTCTGGCCTCACACTCAGCTGTGATGGCTGGAGCTCCTGCAGTCACCTTGGGCTGTTGTGGGACTTGATGGAGTAAGCCGGCATTGAAAATTGGTAAAATATAAAGACTAAACACACTAGACACTGTGAGGTGATCCTATCTGCTGTGGCAGCTCCCCTTCATCTTATGTGAGCAAAAAGTAAGCTCTTGTGTATTTAAATTGTGGCAGTTCTTCAGTTTTGCCTGTCAAACCTAATCCTAACAACTTGAGTCTACCTAACTAGACCCAGGATGCTATCCCTTCTCTCAGTTATTTAATGGCTAAAGAAATGGGGCCATGAGCTTACTTTGATTTTCCAGTTCCCACAAAATAGCAAAAGGTAGACCTAGGCTGGTTTGCTTTGAATTCTCTTTTCTGCAATGTACACTTTATGGTTATGTCAATTACTCAGCAGTGCTTGAAAAAAAAAATGTATTACTGTTACCTTAGGGAGTGCTTCCAGGAGAGTGTGTTTTGTTTGCGTTACCTCTGTTATCCACACCAGCCCTATGAGTAACTCTCACTGTGGAGACCGTGTTTCACCTCATTCTGTAGAGCTATACCAGTGCCTTTTACAATTTTTCCCTCTACCTTTAAATTGTAAAATTCATGAGTTCTTAAGATTCAAGAATATATAAAAGCCTGGCCCCTAGATCACATAAAGGTCACTGTCTAGACCTACTGATAAAATTACTCAGAAAGAGGTTGTTTCAGTTCTTAGGCAAATGGACTCTGGGGGTAAATGGATGGGCTCCATAATTTCAATCACAGACAGAAGAAGGGATATGTTGAGGATGGGTGAATTGCTGTCGTTGACCTTACTACGCACACACAGATACAAAATATCTAACAGATGTTCAAGTTCCTCTCTGTCTTTGGGTGTCTTCCTGCTATTGTACCATGTGCCTGAGATTTTCACACACATTAATTTGAGTCATTTGGGGGATTTCTATAAATGATTATATGTTGTATGAAAAAATATTAGAATGTTACATGATTATGATCTATAACTTTATATTTGAGCTACCATTTTCTTGAAAGCAAACAGGTATCCATGGTGATGTGCTGGCATATTGTTATTTTGGTGGTAGGAAAAAGAAACATTCTCTAGTCTGGTATACTTAGTATTCTGGGCTTATGAAAGTAAGGAGAAGCAGGGAGTAGATTCCTGCTATTTGCAATGGGCCTAAAGGGCAAAAGAATATAAATTTCATGATTTACTGTGAGTTGACATGACATGTGCGTGTAAGGACTATATGTTCAATTGACTTAGGCCCCAAGAAAGGTTATGTAAATTGATAAAATTTTTTACTGATGATTTCTTAATTGTCTATCCATTGACTCTTAATCTTTAATATTATTTTATTTCCTCTAATTAAAGAAATTATTTTTAAAGAGCCTAAACACCCCAATTTAGGAAAAACATTTTTCAAGACATTTAAGTTATTATTTTTCTTTGCTATGTAGGCTGAATGAATCTGCCCAAAATGACTTTACATGTTTAATGCTTTTGAAAGTGTACAATTCAATCTTGAGTTACCTGTTAGGGCATTATTTCTGGATATAAGATTAAAATTTTGATGTTACAAGTCACAGATCAGAATTTATATATATGTGTATATATATATCAATTTGATATTTCAGGAAACTAGACTCTTAAAACACTTGAATAGCAAATTATGTTGTATATAAAATAAATAAAGGTGAATGCTGATGTTGTTTTAATATTGGAAGAAAAACTGGATAGTGAGAAAGGAGACATAAAAAATCCAGTACTAATTATTTTAAAAGGATCAATTTGTCCATTTTAAACCATATTTCTAATTGCTAAAACATGAGCCTTCAAAATTTTGAGTCATGTAGCAGTCATAGGGAAAGTTGGTTTCTCTAACCTACACCCTTTAAATAAGAGACTTGTAAAATATTGCTATAGGGAAGAGCTCACGCAGGTGCACTGCTGGTATTTATGTGGGTGGGATCCCACAGATGATCTTTTGTGGACCCAAATGACAGAGTTAAAATATATCCACAGAAGAACAAAAAAACCACAGATGATAAAAAACTGACTTGGAATGGGGAAACAATGGAAAGCTAAAATAAAATTGCTTCCTGATTTCAGTTTGTGTTGAAAACTCATCGGTTATGGCTAGTGGCACCAAATGCATACTAAAATAACTTGTTTTTCCTGATGAAGAAGGTTTTATGCTTCTGGGAACTGTGCAAGACAATTCACAGGCATGTTAAAATATAGTCTGCTGCAACGTCAATCTTAAATTTGGTCGTATTTTGCTGGTGTGATCTGTGAAGCGTTTGCTGCCAGAATCTACTAGCAGAATAAAATAAGTTTGATGAGTGCCAAAAGAGAAAAGCAAATACATGCATATGCATATCACAATCAGTATCATAAAATGGCAAGCACCCCTGTTTGTGCTGAGGTTCCTCTAGGTTTTATCACAAAGTATAGTAGAAAGCTATAAAGTGGTTTTCTCTGCTATCAGTTTGGGAGATTGTGTGAGAGAGCTATAGAATCAGAAAATCAGGCAAAAGAGGGAAAATGTTCCAAAAATGGGAAAAGAATAAAGAGCTGAAAAACTCTGAAGCGCATGTTTTGGTTTTATGTGTGTGTTCAAAATTAGAGCTAGGGCAAACTCCCAGAGTTCTCTGGAGGAAGGCATTTTCTGAACATATACTATCATCAGAGAGAGTGCAGACCCATGACAAGCGCTGTGTTTAGTGGCACATCTTAACAAGCTGCGTTCCCTGTTCTTCTATTTCCTCCCTTCTGAAAATAACATTGGTATTACCTAGTGAACAGAGTTGAATCATCTCCCCTCACCCCCAGCCTCCACCATTTCTAACCACTCGGAAGTTCAGCCTATGAACTAATTTGGAAATAGTCTTTGCAGATGTAACCAAGCTAAGTGAAGGTCATACTGGATTAGGGAGAGCTTTGTATGTTCATTTCTTATGAGATCCTTTTTTCACAAAAATAACAAAAAACATAGTTTCAAGCAATTGTTTAAACTTGCATTTTTCTAATTTAAATCTTGGTTTTTTTGGCCATTACATTGAGGTATAATTGACATACAAAAAGCTGTATTTGTTTAATACAAACTTGAGTTTTAGAGATAAGTAGATTCCTTGAAGCCATCACCACAATCTAAGCCAAAAAGACATCCATTTCCTATAGTTTCCTCCTACTCTTTGTTCTTGTTGTTGTTATTACAGGTTTGATACAGCCACACTAAATAAGATGAATTCCCTTAGCAAACTTTTAAGTTTATAATGTGGTATTTTTTTTAACAGGAGGCTCTACACTGTATAGTATTTATATGTCTTGTGTAACTGAAACTTTATGCCCTCTGACTGATACCTCTCCATTTCTCCTTCACCTAAGCCTCCGGCAGCCACTATTCTAGTGTCTGGATTTATGATTTTGACTGTTTGAGATTCCTCATACAAGTTGTATCATGTAGTATTTGCCTTCTGTGCCTGGCTTACTTCTCTCAGTATGATATCCTCCAGGTATATCTATGTTTTCTTAAATGGCAGTATTTCATTCTATTTTAAGGATGAACAATATTCCATTGTAAGTATAAGCCTCATTTTTTTTTTATTCATCATGGACATTTAGGTTTCTTCCATGTCTTGCTATTGTGAATAATGCTGCATATGAATAAGGGAATATATATATATAACCCCTGGAGATCCTGATTTCAACTTCTTTGGGTATATATCCAGAAGTAGAAGTCTTGGATCTTTAAATTTTTTGAGGAATCACCTTATAATTTTCTATAGTAATTACCCTAAGTTAATATCTTTCAACAATATGAATGAGAGTTTCATTTCTCAACATCCTTGCCAACACTTACTCCCCTCTTTTAGTATCATTATAATAACCATCCTAATAGATGTGAGGTAATATCTCATAATTCTGACTTGTATTTCCTGGATGGATAGTGATTTTGCATATTTTTTCCATAATTAATGGTCATCAGTGTGTTGTGTCTTCTTTTGAAAACTGTTCAGTTCCTTTGCTCATTTTTATATTGCTTGGTAAGGTCTGCTGTTGAAGTTTGCTAGTGAATGTTTTAGTTTAGTGTTTGTGTTCTACAGCTTCAGAATTTCTCAGGATATTTTTGATATGGTTTCTATTTTTTTGCTAAACTTATTCATATATTGTTTTCTGGATTTTGATTTACTGTCTTAGCTCACTGATCTTTTTAAAAACAATTATTTTGATTTTTTTTTTCAGGCAGGTAGTAGAGCTCTACTTCTTTCAGGTCAGTTACTGGAACTTTATTTTGTTTGGTGGTGTCATGTTTACCTGACATCTATTGGTCCCTGTGTTGGCATCTACACACTTGAAGAAGCAGTTACCTCTTCTAGTCTTTACTTTTGGCTCTGGCAGAGAAAGAACTTCCCAGTCATATTGGTTAGATAAATCCAATTCTTGTGTATGTCTATTACATGAAATCAATATTTTATATCAGAATATTTTCATCATCAAATTCTAATGTTAATAAAACTGGCAAAGAGACATAAGATCTAAGAAGAGCTTAAAACTAAGAAATGAGTATGTATGATAAAAGTATTTAGAAAATTTCCTTTGTAGTTCTAAACATTGGGTTGGAAACCCTGAGTCTTCTATAGTCTATTCTTCACTTCTATTCAGAGGAGAGAAGAGCTAACAACACACTACTAATTAATAGAAGTGATATAATATAACCAACTAATTCATCAAATGGATGGCCTGGCATTTTTCTGGCATACTTTTAAGTTGGATGCATTGGAAACATCAGCATATTTTATTTTCTGCTTGGCAATTAAGAAACTGATGTTTATACTTAACAATTATACCTAAGGACCCAGTGCAGAAATGCTAGTGCAGAGTACTGCAAAAGACTTGGAAATGGTTCAATCTTTCAGGCAAGAATTTAATCTCTGGACACCAAGGAAGAACAAGCTGATGAAAATCATTTTCAAGAAAAAGCTAGATCTGCTAAACCACATTCATTCTGAAAGCAGAAATAAGGTATTTAATTAGACTGGTTTTCTAGGCATCAACTGCATAGGAATGATAAATTTGCTTCTGAATCTGTATGATGCCTTGTACCTTACGATGAGCCAAGCAAAGAGATTGATTCAGTTCTATTCATGGAGCTCTTGGGTAATCAGTTTGTTTGGTCTGACAAAACTAATAGTTCTCTGTTGTTCAGTCTCTACACATGACCTCGGTTTGCATTTTAAATCTGTTCTTTAAATGTCATTGCCTTATGCAGTGTAAGTGATCTGATCCTTCAGGATAAACTATTTCTGTACCAACTGACCAATTCAGCTTTGCCTTCCAACTGTTTATATTTACTTGTAAGAATCCAAAGCCCTGGTAATTCTCTTTTCTTCTCATTCTGATATTACTATGTTACAAAAGAATAAAGTTAACCAGAAAAGGTTAATAATTTGGTCCTAGATATCCAAGTGTCTGGCTGTCCTGCTTTTTTCTTGTGTAGCCTTCAAAAGGATGTATATGACTGGAACTTGGTGTCGTCTGTAAGGACCTAATAGAGGGCAGAGATCCTACGTTTTCAGAACTTTGGCCTTTCGTGGAAGACATAGAAGATCTTGAATGCCTGTTGGATAGATCATTGACTTAGATATGGAAAGGATATGCCTCTGACTGGTGTAGTTATGTTATTCCTGGTGCTTAAACACAGTGCAAACAGGGCAACATAAGGAGTCTACTTTTTCAGTGAATGAATCTGGCATTTTAATCAATGATGGTATGAAAGCGGTACTTATTAAAATTTTACTGTATACCAATTCTGTTATTTTCTTGTTTAACAATGCCATATATATGAGCTTTGTCTTAATAGTCACATGATTTTAGTTTTTCTCTGGACCAGTTACTCTAACCAAATACTTGACTAGCTTGTCATGGCAGGTGCTTTTGCTGGCATTTGGTGTAGTTGCAGGGTTTAAACAGAATGTTTTCTGAACTTCAAATTTCTTCCCTTTTTTTGTGCAATTTTAACTGGTACACAGCTGAATAAATCAACTTTAGGAGCCAAAAAGAATACCTGTCTCATTTAACTTAGTGGTTCAGCAAATATAGACTTTTAAATTCTCCAGTTAACAGTAATTATGTGAATAAATCAATGAATGAGGGAATCAATCAGTGAATCAATAGTTGAAGAAATTAAGACTTTAAGGACATATCTTTTCCAAGTGGATTTTAGGACACATTAGAAGAAAGATTGTAAAAGACATAAAAGTAGACCTTTGGAAATTTTATGCCCTTAAAAATAGATGAGATAAGAATGTTTTATGAGCAAGCAGCACATGATATCATTAAGAGGAAGATAAGTATAGTCTCAAAAGATTTAGTCTAATTAATAGGTGAAGTAGGAGATGTTTCAAGTAATTAAAAAGCATAAGTTGAGAAAATAAAGGGAGTGATATAAACTCAGGAAATGAAAACCAAATTTCACTGGGAATAATGGAATGTTTGGATGTATAATGTCCACTAACTACTTAAGACAATATTTACTTTTGCTTTTCAAGCTCAGTTAAATCTTGTATTTGTCTAATTTGAGTAAATATGGTAGAATGGAATGATCTAAATGGTAGATGACAAAATTGAAATTAAAATTTATTTAGGGCATACATTTTCAATATTGTGTGTATCTGGATTGATCTTCATCTGAGAAAGATACTTTTGAATAAATATTAAATGAACTAATCAGTTGCAAGAAAACAAGTTCAACTCCATATATAAAACTATGGACAGCCACCCAAAGAAGTAAAATAGTAAAATTGGCTTTCACATGAAGGCATTGCTGGGCCTGTGAACTTTGACTGTGTTTTGAAGGCCTCCAAGTGGGAAAAAAGACAAAACCTGGGTGCTACCTGAAGTAGAGTCTAATAAAAAATTCCATATTTCTTCAAGGTGGTAACTTAGTATATATAAAAGTGATTTGGAAGTAGTATTCTCTGACACTCTCAAGTGGGACCACAAGATAAATTAGTTATCTAAGATATGGGAGCGAGATGAGGGGAAATATCATTAGTAAACATTTAGAAACAGCAGCTTGACCTCATACAACTCTGCAGTCTAAATTTGTTACTTTTGAGATCCAAAAATTTAAATTATAATGGTTGTTGACCGATAATTTCCCTAGGCATTTGGCAGAAGCAAATATATCTCTGCATAGGACTCATTTTCATCTCAATTCTCAAATGTTTTTGACAATAAAAAATTAAGCTCACAAAGAAACAAAGTACTGTGAGAGTAAGAACCTTTATTAGAAAAGGACTATCAAATCTTCAGAGTGTAATTTCCCAGTGCAAAAATACAAAACATTTATGCTTTCTCTTTTCAAAAAAAGGTAAAAGACAAACTTAAACTATATACATGGAACAATAAAAAATATTTACTAATCAAGTAGAAGTGCTAAAATTGAAAAACAGTAATATTAAAAATAAAAATCCAGTGGGAAAAGGGAGCTGAAACAAAAAAGCAAACTAGAAAGTAATTGCAAAGTAAAAATTAATCTTGCATAATTTAGCAAAGGGAGATAAAACTATGGAATATATAAAAAAGGAGCTAAAGAACAAAGTGGATAGAGTATGGATGTCAGCAATACATCTAAATAGAGTTGCAGGGAAAAAGGCTGAAGAAAGGGCTAAAACAGTATTTGAAAAGATAATGACAGAATATTATTCAAAAATTGATGAAAGATACCAACCCTTAATTTCAACCCCCCCAAATAAAATTCAAATTAATAAAAAGAAATGGACATTTAGACAAAACACCAAGTGAGGAGGTGATTTTAAAAGTAGGCATTGAGGAAAGAGTGATTTCTTTTGAACATGAAAGACTTAAAAATACATTTAACTTTCTATTAGCAACAAGGGAAGGCAAAAGAGAATGAAATGATGTGTTATGAGAAAGTACTGATCTGAAATTGTATAACTAGCAACAAAAATATTTTTTAATGTATAACAATACAGTAAGCACATTTGCCAACAAAAAATGAAATGAAGATTTTTTTTTTTAACTAAAAGAAACCCAAAGAATATACTGGAAGCAGGAGGAAAGTGATATAAAACGGAAGGTCAAACATCTAAGGACTAAACAGTACGGAATGTAGCAAATATATGTGCAAATAGGTATAAACATCTATTGCATAAAACATAATGTCAATTCCCTTATGACCTCATCCAACTCTAATTTCCTGCCAGCTTCCTAGAACCATCACATGGGCGTCTAGGGTCTCAATATGGGGGCATCTTGTAGGGGCATAAATAGTCAGTCCATTAGGAATATATTTTATAAAGTCTGATTATGTTTTATAATTAAACTTCGAATTGAGATGACTCTTGAAAGAGGGACACTTAAAGCTAAACTTTCATTGTTCAATGTTAACTTCGGGTACCACTATGTCTAATATGCTCCTGTCCTGGCACAATAGTTAGTATGTAATGTCCATAACTATTTACTAACAGAAAAATATAAAAGAAATAGTTTGGTTGGGATTTTACTTTCATAACATAGTGAAGACAGGATCTAGCTACTGCCATTTTTTAAAAACCAGATCCTTAGTTTTAAAAACCAGATCCATTATCTTGGCTGTAGTGTATGCACGTTAGCTAAGTGGAAAGAATTCCTAGGAGGTCTCCTCTCAAGATTAACTTCCGCATATATTTTGACAATTAGAAATTTATTTGGGTTAACATACAGCTTCCAAACCCCCAAATAGCTCATCTCTGGAGAGATTATGATAGTGATATTCTGCATCCTTTAGTACTTTAGCATGAATTAATGTGACTAGATTATTAATCAGCTGAAGATAAGGGCTAGACCGAAAAGAAAAGAGTAAACTGCCCCATAATCTTAATTGGCTACGTGACTATTGCAGGGACAGGAGTTTGTGGTCAGTGATCAGGAGCCCAGGAACCACCGTATAAAAGACCCAATTTCTTGAAGAAGTTCACACTTCATCTGGATGTAGCTTGAACATCAAAATTCTTCTCAAAGGTTTCTGAATCAAATGTGTTTAGAGCATTCTCACACTCCCCACCTTAGTTTCTGTGGTTCTTTTGTCCTTTGTGGGACCCAAGGAGATTACTATCCTACTCCTTCACCAAAGAATGTACCTGTGGAGATCTTTGTTGTTATTGTCATATAGGAAGTAAATTTGTACCAGTTACAAAACTAGGACTGAGGTACCCTCAGGGGACCCTAGAACTTAGAGTTATAGGATTTTACTTTCAACCAGTTGTCAGCACAAGAAGGTATTAAGCTTCTAGAAATATCAGAGAGGCTGAGGCACTGCTCGAAACTGCTGATGCCTTCAATTGTTATGGAGTATCCTCTTTAATCCTAGGTATCATGATGAAAACTATGGTACATCGTATTGTAGGTATCATATAGGTATAAAAATGTATGCTTTGAGGGGGCGGAGCAACATGGCGGCGAGGAGACGCTGCGAGTAAGATCTCCCATTAAAAAAAGTTAATAGGGAGGAAAAGCGGCAGGTCCCAGTGAGAACTGGGACATGGAAGATAAACGGACGACTCCAGCAAACTGCCCGAAGAAGAAAGTTGCCATAAAAGAGGACCAGAAGGGAGGGAAGCGCAGAACCCTGCTCCCCTCCCCCGCCCACAGAGGTGGCACTCTCCGACCGGCAGAGACGAGGGAAACAACAAACCAAAACGCCCAACAAGAAAAACGGACGCAGCAAGTGGGACTGTGAGTGGAAAGGAACTATTTCAGCCACCACACCCCGTGAACGGGAGCTGTGGAGAACCCTGCAGGATCACCGCAGAGGTGAGCTCCAGGCGCCATTAAAGAGAGCCCCGCCCCCCAGGAGGAGACCAGCACCAGCACACAGCCCCGGCCGCCCGGTAAGCTTGCACAGAAAGCGGCGCGCTGATCCGGATCGGATCGCAGCTGCCCAGGTCCCCACGCATACGACATAGGCTTGCAGGGAGACCGCGGAGGCCCTCCCTGAGTGAGCAGGAACAAGGTGCCCAGGCAGGGAAGCGGGATTCAAAAGGCGCCATTCCCGGGCAACTGATCTGGGCTACAGCCCGTGTCCTGGAACTGAGGGCTTTGGAACTGAGACCCGGGGCACAAAATTAGGGGCGTGGGTTCCCCACGACGGTGGTGCACAAGGCAGACACAGTACCCCAAAGCCATTGAGGTGTACCCTACCATCCCCGCTCTGCTCCCTGTCCCACGGGGTGGAAAATCAGCTCCCCAAGGGCTCTAGGAGAGATCTCTGGCGCCACCTAGCGACTTGAAGCCAGCAGAGGCTCCTGAAGGAGCTAGTGGCCAGCTGGGGAGTTAGCCCACACCGGGCCCCTTCCGAACAAGTAGTCTGAGCCCACAGGGAGAGCGAGCACCCATAGCCGGGGCAGACCAGGTGTGCAGAAGAGTGTGCCTGAGACCAGACGCGCAGGGAGTGTGTCCCACATCACCATTTTAGAACAGGGACATTTCTTCAGTAAAGACTACCTGCAGAAGGCTTCCTCAGGAGCCAGAGGTGAGCAGGGGAAGTTCGCCCACGCCAGACCCCCTCTGGCCTGCAGTCCAAGCCCAGAGGGGGAGCAGGAACCCACCGCCGGGGCAGACCAGGCGCACAGGGGAGTGTGTCCCCACATCGGCATTTTAGAACAGGGACCTTTCTCCAATAAAGACTGCTTGAAACTGACAGATGACTCCTGGAGGAACCAGAGTGGAGCAGAGAAGCCCACCCAAGATGCCGGCCAGTCCCAACAACACAGTGTCCCAACGCATACAGCAAATTAGAAAACAGACAGTAGGGAGGAGAAGAACCACACGCAACCTAGCAACTCTCCAGAGAAAAAGCACACCACAAAAAGAAAACCAGCCCCCAGATTGCAACGACAATAACTTGGAAGAATTTCTGAGCCTTCCAGAAAGAGAATTTAAAATTGCCGTGATTAAAAAACTGACAGAAGTCATAAAGGAAAACAATGATAAGGGAAAAATAATCAACGATCAGAAGAATGCAATTGAGTCCCTAGAGAGGGAAAACAATGGTCAGAAGAAAGAAATTGAGTCCCTAAAGAGGGAAGTAAAAGAAATGCAGGAGATCAAAGAATTAATGGAAGAACTAAAGAATTCTGGGAAAAGCAATGAAAGCAGAATAGATGAAATGGAAGAACGAATAAGTAATCTTGAAGACACAGAAATAAAAAGAACCAAAACAGAAAAGGAAAGTGAAGTACGAAGGAAAAAGAACGAGGAAAGACTTCGGGAACTATCTGACTCCATGAGGAAAGGAAATATAAGAGTTATAGGAATACCAGAAGGAGAGGAGAGAGATGTAGGAACAGAGAAAATATTCCAGGAGATAATTGAAGAGAACTTCCCAAATGTGAAGAAGGAGCTGAAAATTGATATACAAGAAGCAAGAAGAACACCAAACTTCCACGACGAAAGGAAAAATACAGCAAGACACATAGTAGTAAAGCTCCCAAGAATCCAGGACAAGGAAAAAATAATGAAGCTGGCAAGAGGGAAGAAACAGATAACATTCAAAGGAAAACCAATCAGGCTGACATCAGACTTCTCCGAAGAAACACTACGGGCAAGGAGAGAGTGGAGGGACATAGTCAACAGACTCCAAGAAAACAGATGCCAACCAAGAATACTCTATCCCGCAAAGCTCTCCTTCCTCTTTGAAGAAAGAATATGGACCTTCCCAGACAAACAGAAACTCCGGAATTTCATTGCAACTAAACCCCCACTCCAAAATATACTACAAGGAGTCCTAAAGCCAGAACCTCAGAGGGATGAATAACAATGAAAGAAGGTCAAAAAAAAAAAGTTATTACAAGAATAAATAAATAAAATCAAAGGAAAGACAAACACAATGGCAAATACAGATGCTAACATATCAATATTAACTCTAAATGTAAATGGACTAAACTCTTCAATAAAAAGACACAGAGTTGCAACCTGGATTAAGAAACAAAACCCAACCTTTTGCTGTCTCCAGGAAACACATTTAGCTACAAAAGATAAAAATAGGCTCAAAGTTAAAGGATGGAAAACAATCCTACAAGCAAATGGACCAAAAAAGAAAGCAGGAACAGCTATACTTATATCAGATAAAACAGATTTCAAACTCAAAAAGATAAAAAGAGACCCCAATGGTCACTACATTATGATCAAGAGGACAATACTTCAAGAAGAAATAACACTCATTAACATATACTCACCAAACGAAGGAGCACCAAAATATATCAGACAACTGTTGTCCTCTCTGAAAACAGACATCAGAGAAAACACATACGTAGTGGGAGACTTCAACACACCACTATCAACAATGGATAGATCAACAAGACAAAAAATAAGTAAAGAAACCAAAGCTCTAAATAAGGACCTAGAGCATTTGGGCTTAACAGACATCTATAGAACACTAAACCCCCAAAAAACGGAGTACACATTTTTCTCAAGCGCACACAGATCATTCTCCAGGATCGATCACATACTGGGGCACAAGACAAACATCAACAGATACACCAAGATTGAAATCATATCAACCATCTTTTCTGACCATGAAGGCATCAAACTAGAAATAAACCATAAAAAGAAGGCAAGGAACTTTCCTACCTCATGGAGATTAAAAACCACACTACTGGAAGACCATTGGACTAATGAGGAGAACAAAGAAGAAATTAAAAAATTTTTTGAATTGAACGACAAGGAGGACACCAATATCCTAAATGTATGGGATGCAGCAAAAGCAGTAATAAGAGGAAAATATATAGCAATAGAAGCTCACATCAAGAAACAAGAAAGAACGCAAAGAAACAATCTAATCTCGAAGCTCAAAGATCTAGAAAAAGAACAACAAAAAAACCCCAAAACCAGTAGAAGAAAAGAAATAATAAAAACCAAAGCAGAAATAAATGAAATTGAAACTAAAAAACAATCCAAAAGATCAATGAAACCAAGAGCTGGTTCTTTGAAAAAATCAATAAAATAGACAAACCCCTAGCCAGGCTCACAAAGGAAAAAAGGGAGAAAGCACAAATAAACAGGATCATCAATGAAAGAGGAGAAATCACAACGGACACAGCAGAAATCAAAAGAATAATCAGTAACTACTATGAACAGTTATATGGAAACAAGTTTAACAATCTAGAGGAGATGGACAAATTCCTACAACTCTACAATCACCCAAAGCTAGATAAAGAAGAAATAGAACACCTAAACAGACCAATTACAATTAGCGAAATTGAAATGGTAATCAAAAACCTCCCCAAAAACAAAAGCCCAGGACCTGATGGATTTACAAATGAATTCTACCAAATATTCAGAGACGAATTAGTGCCTATCCTTCACAAACTCTTCCAAAAAATTGAGAAGGAAGGGACAATACCAAACACGTTTTATGAAGCCAACATTACACTAATACCAAAACCGAACAAGGACAACACAAAAAAGGAAAACTACAGGCCAATCTCCTTAATGAACACTGATGCAAAAATCCTCAATAAAATTTTAGCTATCAGAATCCAACAATGTATCCATAAGATAATTCACCACGACCAAGTAGGATTCATTCCAGGGACACAAGGATGGTTTAACATCCGAAAATCAATCAACGTTATCCAACACATCAACAAAAAGAAATATAAAAACCATATGATAATATCAATAGATGCTGAGAAAGCTTTCGACAAAGTGCAACACCCATTCATGATAAAAGCCCTTGAAATTCTTGGTATACAAGGAACACACCTCAACATCATAAAGGCCATCTATGAGAAGCCAACAGCCAGTATCATTCTCAATGGTGAAAAGCTGAAAGCAATTCCATTAAGATCTGGAACAAGACAAGGATGTCCACTCTCACCACTGCTTTTCAATATAATACTGGAAGTCCTAGCCAGGGCAATAAGAAAAGAGAAAGACATCCAAGGAATCCAAATAGGAAAAGAAGAAGTCAAACTACCACTATTTGCAGACGATATGATATTATACATAGAGAACCCCAAAAACTCCACAGAAAAGCTAATTCAACTCATCAATCAGTTCACTAAAGTGGCAGGATATAAAATCAACACGCAAAAGTCAGTAGCCTTCCTATACACAAACAATAAATCTGAAGAAGAAGAAATCAAAAAAACCATCCCTTTTGTTATTGAAACAAAAAAAATCAAATATTTGGGAATAAATCTAACAAAAGAGGTAAAGGACCTATACAAAGAAAACTATAAAACACTGTTAAAATAAATAGAAGAAGACACAAAGAAATGGAGAGACATCTGCTGCTCATGGATTGGAAGAATAAACATTATTAAAATGGCCATCCTTCCAAAAGCAATATACAGATTCAATGCTATTCCAATCAAAATTTCAATGTCATTCTTCAAAGAAATAGAACAATTATTGATGAAATTCATATGGAATCACAAAAAACCCCGAATAGCCAAAGCTCTCCTGAAAAAAAAAGAAGGGAATGGAGGCATCACACTCCCAGACTTCAAACTATACTACAAAGCCATAATCATCAAAACTGCATGGTATTGGAACAAGAACACACATACAGACCAATGGAATCGAATAGAAAATCCAGAAATAAACCCACAGATTTATGGTCAACTAATCTTTGACAAAGGAGCAAAGACTATGCATTGGAGCAAAGAAAGTTTGTTCAATAAATGGTGCTGGGAAAACTGGGTCGCTACATGCAAAAGAATGAAGCTTGACCACTACCTCACACCATACACAAAAATCAACTCAAAATGGATTAAAGAACTAAACATAAGACCTGAAACCATAAAATATATAGAAGGAAATATAGGCAAAACACTACATGATATGCACATCAAAGACATCTTTACAGACACATCACCCAAAGCAGTGATAGTGAAGGCAAAGATAAACAGCTGGGACTACATCAAATTAAAGAGCTTTTGCACAGCAAAAGAGACATTAACAAAAACAAAGAGAAACCCCACCAACTGGGAGAACATTTTTGCACCCAACACTAATGATACAGGACTGATCACAAAAATCTGCAAAGAGCTGATGAGACTCAACAACAACAAAGAAAATAATCCAGTCAAAAAATGGGCAGAAGAGCTAAAAAGAAACTTCTCTGAAGAGGAAATGCAAATGGCCAACAGGCATATGAAAAAATGTTCAACATCACTTGTCATCAGGGAAATGCAAATCAAAACTACCATGAGATACCATCTTACACCAGTGAGAATGGCACATATTAAAAAAACTAGCAACAACAAATGTTGGCGAGGGTGTGGAGAAAAAGGAACTCTTCTGCACTGTTGGTGTGAGTGTAAACTGGTCCAACCACTGTGGAGAGCTTTGTGGAGATTTCTGGACCTACTAAACATAGAACTTCCATATGACCCAGCAATTCCACTCCTAGGTATTTACCCAAAGGACACAGAAACATCAATTCCAAAGAACACCTGCACCCTTATGTTTATAGCAACACTGTTTACAATAGCTAAGCTTTGGAAACAACCCAAATGCCCAAAAATAGATGACTGGATCAAGAAGATGTGGTACATATATACCATGGAATATTACTCAGCATGCAAAAAAGATAAACACATGCAATTTGCAGCAACATGGATGGCATTGGAAGGGATCATGCTCAGCGAAATAAGCCAAAAAGAAAAAGAAAAATACCGGATGGTCTCACTCATAGCAGGAATCTAGAAAACTTAAATAAGGGACCAGGAAAATGAATATAAGAAAGTGAAAATCAAAATCAACAAAAAACTATCAACCAGAGACACTTTTAGGGGGGCAGGGGCGGGAGGGGAGGGATTGGGGTCAGAATGGGGGGGCTGCAATTGTATGGGGAATATAACAATAAAATTTATAAAAAAAATGTATGCTTTGTGTGTGTGTGTGTGTGTCTGTGTGACTCTCTATAAGATACATTGACATATGCAGACATGGAGATGTAGCTATACATGTAAGTATAGATGTAGAAATACCTCCTTGAGCAGGAATAGGAGGGACAGGTACACTCTTTGTCAGGTGTGTTTAGGGTTTTGTAGGTCATGGTTTTCTTGGGGAAAGAAGAAATGATCAATGATTTTGGGTATCCTCACGCAAAATTGTGTAACATTTTTTAGAGTTCCCAGGATTATTCGCTCCTTTTGAGGCTTTATGTATTTTAGGAGGACATGAACCCGCTTTTTATTAGCAGGTTTCTGTGGCTTCTAAGGTGACATTAAAGAAAACAAAATCCTGCTTGACTCTATGAATGTATGATTTGCATTTTCCTTTTGGAATATAAACATATGCAATTTAGTGAAAAAAAAAAAAAACAACAACAACAGCAAAAACAAAGCACATGAGAAACTTCAAAATAGACCTTGGGGTCTGTTGTTCGGGACTCTGAAACATGAGTTAGTGGTCCTTGTTGTGCTTCTACTTATAGTGAAGAGAGATGTACCTGCAGTTAGCCGCGCTGGCATAATAAGGCTGAGGGTGAGAAATGGGAACTGTGATTATGCTGAGTGAACTGTACTGTGCCTCATAATTCATTCATATATTGATTGTGTAACTCCAAGATCGATGAGGTGCACCAACTCACATGGACTGATCCTTGGCTTAAATCCAGAGTAACGCACATGCATTATCTGAACTTATGGAAAATTGTCTGGCATGAACCTCATTCATGCAGACAGTCACCTCTGCAGCTGTGCATGTCCAGTAAAGATTTGGGGAAATGCATCCCTGCTGCTCTCGGAAGCTAGCATACCTACATGTCTCTCCCATGTTGGTCTTCTTCCATACTTTACATATTAAATTCAATTTCATTGGCCATATTTTACTTATTTGGAGTCTCAATCTGATCATTCTATCAAGTTTAATATTATTATTTATATGGTTATTATGTGATAACATAAACAAGGCAACTGACTTATCTCCTTTGGGAAAATTGACAACACTAAAGTGGAAGCTGAAATGATATTGTTTAAAAGATAGTGAAATATGGGAAACATAAGGTCAAATTAATGCTTAACCTTAGCATAGCATTAGCCTCAAAGTTATGGAAAAAGAGGGTGATGTGATTATGACTGTCACATTAATCCTTTACAGAAATCACATAAGGTAACTATACAAAAATGAACCAAAACTCAAAGAACAACAACCTGACTTAGCTACATAAATTTCCCTTACATTTTCTTAAATTCTCTTAAAATTCCACAAATAACTTGCTTTCTTCTTCCTAGCCCCCAGAAGCACCATCAAGACTGGGCCATTTTCCACAATACAGGATTCATCAGGCCTCCCTTTCCCCATTATATCCCAGATTAGTTCTAGAAGGGATTTTCTCATTTTCTGATAAGCCTGGAATTAAAGGGGTCATAGTCAGTAGAATCATCGTCTTTAAACATCTGCATGATAGAACCTCAAATGTTGGATAGAACCTCAAATTTTTATTTTTCTTGACTCCTCCAAACATTGACATAGTTTTACAAGGTTCAGCAAGAGAATAGGAGGCCTGAAAGAGTAGGAACCTAATGTTATGGCCCAAATCTAGCTTTTTCTAGTTCTGGGATATTCTAGAATCATGGAGATGCTAGTGCATTCTTGAAACAAGACCCTAAGTCTTTGGCATACTAGCATTTGCATTGCTGGGTGCTTAAAATTCATACATATTGATTGGTTCTGATTGATCCATTTGCTTATCAGATCAAACATCTTGAAAATACGGCATCAGAGATATGAGAACGTGGTGGGGTTTCTGGAGGTAAAATCCACTAAAACTGAGCCCTCTCTCCACCCAATGAATTTCTTACTCTCAAGTCAGAATATACACTGCCTTCAAAAGTTGGTCAAACATCATCTCCGTGTGTGTGTCAGTTTATGGCTCCAGGTAAGCTGATCTTAGTTATGATTCTCCGTATTTACCCATTATTTCAGATTTCAGGGTCACAGCCCTGAGAGAGGGAGGAGGGAGAGACAGAGACAGAGAGAGACAGAGACAGACAAAGCATTATATGCCAAAAGAATGTCTTGATGGGGATGCTTGTACCCCTTCCCCAATCTTTTTAGTCATGTAGTCCTTTATGAAATTATGAAATTTCCATTAACATCTCACTGAATTAAAGTTTTTCAACCTTCTGAAGAAACATCAGGTTTTTGGATATTTCCCTCAATGCTGTACTATATTGGGAATCATTTTTAATTTAACAGTTGGTCAATGTATGTATTTCTGTAAAATTTTGTAGTTCACCTGTGAAATGCAAATCTTTTTTGTTGTGCTGCTATTCTAGGAATAGAGAATCAACTACTTTTAGAGTCCCACTTGTTCCTCTTAAGATTGAGGGTCACTTCTTGATATTTAAGAAAAACTAAGAATGAGAATTCTGAAGTTCATGTGTGTTTTGAGTAACATTACAAACTGGAGAAACTTCCAAATGCAATAATCTTTTCTCTTGTAATAACACTTTATTTTTTACTTTCCCATCAGCATACTAAATATAATCTAAAAACCTCTCAAAAAATATATTCTAAACTTGTACCCAAAAGGTTTAGTGAATAGAGTATCTAACAAGCATTTTTTTTTTTATAAAGACAAGTTTTTGTTTTGTCCAGACATTACAGTAACATCTGTTTGGTATAAATAAAGTCTTCCAGGTAGTACAGAGTTTTCCATATGTCTCATCCACCCATTAGTAGAGAATATTAAGCAAACTTGGAATTAATCATGTTGGATCAGTTTACTTTAATAAGGAAGGCACTAATAGATTCTCCTCCACCCACCCCCCCCCCAACTCCCCCTCAAGTTCTGGCATAAACTATTTTAGGCACGAGATAATTATGTTTGTAAGGTTGTTAATGAGAAAAACAGTCCCAGATCAGAACTTAGTGTAGGTGAAGGGAGTTTTCTGAAGGTCTAAGACATGGTAGTTATCTAGATCTCAGCCCCTGGAATCTTAAATGACTGTGAAAGAGCAATCTGATAATCAGGGCGACTCAGATGTGGTATTAGCATGTTTTCCTTTCTTCTGTATTACGATAACCAAAAGGCTCTTGCTCTAATATAGGTATCTTAACTACTATGAAAAAGTAAAGCTGTTTTGGATATTATATTTTCATTTATTTCTGGCAGTTCTTCACATTCAAATATAGTTTGGATGTTTTAAGAAAAATATTTTACCTTTTTGGACAACTTGCTGTTTTTCCAGTGGAATGGAGGGTGCTTGCCTTCCCAGCATGACTGGGGAACACTGACACAGAAGAGGCGTGAAAGTTGAAATCAGAAGTGTGGGGGAGAAGGTCATATAGGATACTGTGGACTCTTGAATTTGATGCTGAGTGAAATGGAAAAGTAGCCAAGGTTCCTGATCAGACATATGTGGTGATCTGACTTATATTTTGAAAAAGTGAGAATGGATAACAGATGAAGGGAGACCCCTGGGAGACTTTGGAGATAGTCATAGTTTGGTCTCCTTAAGTAGTGGGAGGTGAAGTGAGAAGAGACTGCCTTTCCTTTACACTTTGAAGACAGAACCAAAAAATTTGCTGCTGGATTGGATTTTGGGAAAAATAGAAGTGTCGAGAATGCAAGCAGTGTCTTTTGGCTCAAACGACTAGAAGGCAAGCCATTTTATTCCCTAGTAAGAGGAAGTCCTTGGGACGTGTCCCAGGGTGTGGTGGTGCTGAGATTAGGAGCTCAGATTTGGGCACATTGATGCCCGGGTGCTTGCTGGACATCCGAGTAGAGATGGTGGTTCAATGATGTGGTTCCTGAAGTTCAAAAGAAGCATTTGGCTGCAAATACAAATTAGTGTCACTGTATATAGATGTTTTTTGAAGTCATAGATTTGTTGGATTACCTGAGGACAGAACTTATAATGAAAGAAAAGCTGAGAGCTAAGACTAGGGTACTCAAAATTTTATAGTTTGAGAAGATGAGGAAACCCAGCAGAGCTTGAAGAGAAACTCAGAGGGTGGTTATAATAAAACTGCAAAGTGTTTCAAGAAGGAGGAAATAACTTTGTCAAATTCTGTGGACAGTTGGAGTGATATTAGGATTTTATGCAATGTTCTACTCATAGTGAATGTAAGGCCAGTAGACTAGCAATTTAAGTGGCCTCTGGGTTCTTGGTATCTTGAAATTTCTGCCCTATTACTGATAATAAATGTTCTAAAAATCAGGTCTAGTCTAGAGAAAGTAGTTAGCTATCCACAATCTCATTACAAGGCAGGTGAGGCATCTTACCTGTGTGATTTGTGTGTGCATGGATTATGAATGTTTTCTGAGATGTTGATTCCCATAGGTCAGTGATTCTCAAGCTTGAACAATGAATCAATCAGGAAGCCTTGAGGACTTATAAATACGTGCAATGCTCGATAACACCCCAGAGTTTCAGATTCTTGTCTAAAGCAGGGCCTGTGAATTTGCATTTCTAATAAGTTGTTAGGTGATGCTGCTGATGTTACGGGTTTTGGCACCACACAGTGAGAAATCCTTCTTTAGTCTTTGGAGCACCTAGGCTGGATCCTCAAGCAGGAACTCAAAGAACTACGTCTGACAATCCTTGCTTTCATAACCCTGCTAAGAACCAAGGAGATGCTCTACCTTGGAGAAATTGACTTTAGCATCCAACTGAAGCAGCCCAGGTTGCTGCAGGAGCCGTTTATGTTCATATGATAAACCATGACTCAAAGTGAATTGTGCAGGGTGAGGGTCTCAGAGGGCCCATGAGGCAGCTCCTCTCGGAGGGTGCTATTTCAGGAGAGGGTTCCTGTATCGCTATGTTTGTGTCTTGTGATTTGCTAGTCATACAAGCTAGCTATAGTATGCCTGTTCTAAAAATGGACACATATCCTGCAAGTTAGTGTTCTGCATTAATTTGAAATATCTCATATACAGGGTTTATTTGTATTTGAAATTCATTTGCATTACTGTAAGAAATTTCAAGATTAGAAAATGAGAGGGAAAGGATACTTTTACATTTTTAAAGTATAATTTCAATTTGCTCATTTTTAAGCAGCTATCAAAATGGGAAAATGGTATAAAATGTGTTTATTATCTACATACGAACAAAGATCTTTATTTACTATGACTCAGGGATTTGAAGAAAAGTCATCATTCAAAATCATACTTAGGAATTTCCTATAGCAACACTCATAGAATCAAATATAAAAATCTATTTTCATAAATGCAAGCTCAAGTTTCTCATTAAGGAAAAATTGAAGTCCTTATATAAATTTAGTAGCTAATGTTCCTATAATTTTTATTCTATTTTCTGATGTTACATTACATTAAAAGTATAACATTTTTACCAAACTATATAGACTTTCACAAATTCATTTCAGTGTGTCACTACAGATAAAATTATTTTTTATGTGTATTATAACCTGAAAATTATTGTGAGGTATAATCAAGTCCCCATCAGCATGGCAAAATTTAAAATTTCTATGTCCATGTCTCCTGTCTAGAAAAGTAGAAACCACCTAAATCGTATTTGCACGATTATGGGAAGAATCAACTGTGTTCTTCCTTTTAAAAATAATTTCAGCATAAATTAGTGCCCATTGCTTCAGAGGAAATATATATCAATGTATTTTTGTGGTTTGATAAAGACTGCTTCCCTCAGTTTTCCATGGTATACAGAAGTGGGTGTGGTGAAGAAGTAGAAATATCTGTAAGAAGAATAAGGATGCTCATGGGATGAAAATGACCAAGATCCAAACCTTCTTTTGAGATTCACTATTATTATAATTAACCTCTGTGATAGGTTAAGATTGCTCTAGCTAAGGCCTCGATTCACCTAGAAGAGGAATTTATCTTACATGTGGAAACCTGACCTGGTACCTTGGATTCATGACCACCTAAGTCAAAGGGAAGAATTATTCAGGCAACAACATTTTTCAAAAGGGAGATTTCTTTCTGATCCAGATGTTCTGATTTAGAAGCCAGTTTTTGAGAAAATACTGAATATATTTGTGAATTTAAATAAAAAATATGAATCCTTACTTAAGAGCTGACTATTTGGGAGCCCAAGTAAAATGCTTCCTTGGCTGAATGTAATATTAATTGCAATGCAGTCATTGTTCTCAAAACAAAGCAAACCCAGGTTCAGACAGATCGTCTTTAAATCTTTGTGTGATTAGTTGTCAATGGCAACAATACAGCCTAAAATGGGACCAGTGGATCAGATTCTTTACTTGTGTTTACTTGACATTTGGAAACAGAGATGATTCTTTGTTCTAAGTACATTTCTTTGGTTCTTGTATAATTCCGTTGTCTGAGGGTAGAATGAATAGAGACAGGGGAGAGGGACGGAGATGGGAGGTGGGGGTTTGGTATAGACTTAAGTAATTAACTAAAATACTATAAAGAAATTTGACCACAAGGTGGTGAAATGTAGCATATTGATACAATGGTAAATAAATTTTTAGAATTAGAATACATTTGGGAGGAAGAATACAGAGTGACACTTTATTAGAAGAATATGGACAATGTGAAATTTAAATGTAATAATTAAATCTAAAATTAGCTTTTTTTTTTTCTTGATTGCTGTTAGTTGCCTCAAGCACTATATAAGACATTGCAGATGTGATTACCTGGCTTAATAAATTGCAAATGTCATAAAGAATTGTGCCAAATTTTCAAAGGTTTGTAATACAGCTATTTTCTATATCTGAGAATATTCAAATATGGGGTAAAGATGGGGAGGGTCTCCTTACTCACTTTGGGTCTCAATGCCAGATTTACCACTGTAGACTCTAGGAATCTTCTAACACATTTTCACCAAACATACTTAGCAAAATTTTGATCTCCAAGATATTCTACCTTTAATTTATTATAACTCAATACTTGTTCCTCCTCTCTACATATTTTATAGTAGAGAAGAATTACATAGTAGAGATCAATGGAATCATTTTTTTTCTCCAAAATCTTTTTCAGCAAATTGTGCCAATGAGTCTTTGACTGTGACCTGAAGCCTCAGTATTTGATGATATACCCTATATTTGAGACAGAACTCAGAAATGAGGGAAAATTTCTGAAATGGGATAATACCTAAAGATGATTATTTATAAATTCAGAAATATATCATTAATATTATATAGACTACTTATATACAATTAATTATAATTATATAGTATATAATTTATATCCTAATAACATTGGTCAAATGTTTCAAGTTTTTATTTGATTTTTTATCATTTAAGCTCTATAGTTTAAATTCTTGACCATCAAATTAAGTTTCATTCTGGAAACTGTAGAAACACTATTATTCCTTATAGTATTCTACTGATTATTGGTCTTCATTCACATTACCAAATGTAAAAACTGGTTAGACCAGTGCACAAACACAGTCATTTTTCCTTTTTAGAATTGAACAAAAGCTATGAGACTGCAGTCTCCTTCTGTAAATGGGTTTGAAAACCGTACATATCAAATACTTTTTCTATTGCACTCAAGGGAATATGATTGCATCTGAAGGGGTGGGAACTCTCCAAACATCTGAAACTTGATTCTCCTAATAGATTGTACTGGTGGGAAATTTTTAATGTGTTTGAAGGAGGGTTTAGCTAAATCCCTGGACAGCTGAGTCATAATCAGTCATTTAAAGGCAATTAGAGATTTAGAGGTAGAGGTCTTAGGAGGATTAAGTCACAGCAAAAGCAACAAGGGCTCCTTGAGGGCATTTCAGTAGCCAGAACTCTGCCCAATACTTATCCTTAAACAGAAGTTCCAGATACTTTCATACTCTGGGACTTTGTATGTTTTTTAATTTGGGGCATGATTTTGGCCAAGTCCAGGCTAAACCTAAAGTAAAACTAGGTGATCTCAAACTAACTGACGAACTCCAAATTAAATATATATCAGGAAAGAGAGAAAATTATCCCTAGAGTACCTTATAAAAATTTTTAAATTTGAGAATACCTCAATATCCTTTTTACCTAGTCTCTTTGACATCATTTTCTCCACTCTAATTATACTAACTTATAAGAATAATTCAGATATAATTATCTGTACAAGCAAGAATAAGGGAAAATGGACCCTACCGGTATCCTATCAAGGCTGGCACCCACAGCCTGAGGAGATGTTTGGCCCTTGACAGGGACGCATGTATTCTGTAGTAACTGTAGCAATACCAGCTGGAAAGGTGGCTGGTGATGCTCTAAAAAAAAATGAGTGTTGAGATTAAAAGTTCTCCAGTTGATTTGGTAACTGCTACTGGCCAAAAAATTGAAAAAAATACTTACCTCTTCCATAAAGAAAAAGTATCCATCTCACAGTTTCACCATACATGGATTCCCTTTTGTCACTCTTTCGATTGATTTTGTTGATTGTTGGGAGAGACCCCGTGCAGTGAGCAGAAGGACCTTAACCTGAGTCCCTAAGGCATGTGAAAACACATGTGTCTCTGAGGAAAACCTCTGAGTGACAGGACCTGGTGTTGAGTGCCCGGAAAGTGACCTGCGTGGAGTCAGGCCTCTACATCTCCACAGTCTGAGAATAACAAAAATAATGAGCTAACTTCCCAACCTCTAGCTAGGGGGCGATACGATTATGTGTGTGAGAACTAACCACCTGGTACCCTACTGTCTGAAGTAAATAGATAATAGTAAGAAAGTAGACTAATCATTCATATGTGTTATCATTACATGGTATGCTTTGATGTTACACCTGCTGCAATTAAAATAGTATATAATGAGCACTAAGACAATCCATGTCTGATTTCCCTCACCGTCGTGTCCCAGGTTCAGGACTCACTAGAAGTCCACAGTTGTACATAAAAGTTGGAATCTGGAGTTGTATGCAGTTGTGTGGAGGATTAGATGTTTACTGGCAGGAAAGGAAAAGGTGCCTTTTGTGAAGGTCAAAAACTACAAGTTTCTTAAAAAGAAGTTATTACCAAATAACTCTTGATAGTTGGACTATTTCAGAACATCAGAAACTACAAGAATTTTCCCTTCTAATGTGGAAAAATTTCTCTGCATTCCCATTAATGGCAGCTATTGATACGTGCCCTGTGGAACTTGGGTTGCAGATGCAAACAATGAAGTGGCAATTCACCGTTGGGATATGACAGGAGCAAACATTATTGTTACCAAAGCTGGTGGAGTACTGAAGTGTGTAACAGGTGGAATGTTTTATTTGATGTCACTAAGAATAATATATGCAAATAGTAAAACGATGGCAGAAAGGATAGCCGAAAATTTCAGATTGTACCTTTCAAAGAGTGAAAATTAACAACCTCATGTATTCAAACACAGTTGCTTCTCCCTAGATTTGCTGAAACACTGACAGTGCTACAAAGTTTAGACATATGTTTCAGAAATATAGTATGATTGCCTTAAATTGCCTTTGCTGTCCAGCTTATAGAATCACAACTTCTATATTTTACTGAGACTAGGCCAGTGAGAATCCCAAAACAAGCATTGGAAGAATGACTATTTTGAAGGTAGCAATTGGAGAAAGCAATGACCTCACCATTCTGTATTTTTTACTTCAGTTTTGAATTAAAAATTATTAAATTAAAGAGCTTCTGCACAGCAAAAGAGACAATAACAAAAACAAAGAGAAACCCCACCAACTGGGAGAACATTTTTGCACCCAACACTAATGATAAAGGACTGATCACAAAAATCTGCAAAGAGCTGATGAGACTCAACAACAACAAAGAAAATAATCCAGTCAAAAAATGGGTAGAAGAGCTAAAAAGAAACTTCTCTGAAGAGGAAATGCGAATGGCCAACAGGCATATGAAAAAATGTTCAACATCACTTGTCATCAGGGAAATGCAAATCAAAACTACCATGAGATACCATCTTACACCAGTGAGAATGGCACATATTAAAAAAACTAGCAACAACAAATGTTGGCGAGGGTGTGGAGAAAAAGGAACTCTTCTGCACTGTTGGTGGGAGTGCAAACTGGTCCAACCACTGTGGAAAGCTGTGTGGAGATTTCTGGACCTACTAAACATAGAGCTTCCATATGACCCAGCAATTCCACTCCTAGGTATTTACCCAAAGGACACAGAAACATCAATTCCAAAGAACACCTGCACCCATATGTTTATAGCAGCACTGTTTACAATACCTAAGCTTTGGAAACAACCCAAATGCCCAAAAATAGATGACTGGATCAAGAAGATGTGGTTCATATATACCATGGAATATTACTCAGCATTCAAAAAAGATAAACACATGCAATTTGCAGCAACATGGATGGCGCTGGAAGGGATCATGCTCAGCGAAATAAGCCAGAAAGAAAAAGAAAAATACCAGATGGTCTCACTCATAGCAGGAATCTAGAAAACTTAAATAAGGGACCAGGAAAATGAATAACTATAAGAAAATGAAAATCAAAATCAACAAAAAACTATGAACCAGAGACACTTTTAGGGGGGCAGGGGCGGGAGGGGAGGGATTGGGGTCAGAATGGGGGGGGGCTGCAATTGATGGGGAATATAAAAATAAAATTTATTATTTTTTAAAAAAAATGATGATGTAGAATAATTTTGTGATGTAAAAAAATTATCTAATTATCCTTTTGATAGTTCACATTATCATTTTAATATTTTATTATGCCATTTTAATTACCTTTGTGTAGGAATTTCTGTGGTTATTTTCTAAAACACAGAAAAAAAAAACCAAAAAGAATAAAGGATAGCCATGACTGCAAAATGAATTATTTTTACCCTTTCCATTTCTTTTTTTATTTATATATTTTTTACATTATTTTTCACTTTTAAACACTGTTTGCTTCCCCCCTCAGGTGTAGTCCCCATAGAATTTCCTTCACCAATGCACCTGTGCACCATCCCCTCAGGCCCCTGTGCTCCTCCCTCCCTCTGATTCATTTCTGTTATACAGTGTGTCCCAAAATATGTGATAAACTAATTGCAAAAATGTCTCAAGTTCTCTCTCTCTCTCCCATTTTCAATGTGATTTTGCTATTCTTCCAATCCAAAAATAGTCTACCCATTTATTCTGGTATTGCTTCTGACTTTGGCCAATAAATTCACCTGAAATTAATGTGTGCCAACTCCAAGCCTCAGCCTCAAGAGAGCTGGAATTTTTTCAAACTTCTCTTTGAACCTCTGCCACTGCCACAACAAGAAGCCTGCTAAAGAATGAGAGACCACACAGAGAGAGGACCTGATCATCTTTAAGATTAACTAGCCCACAATCAGCCATTGCATGTGTGAGCTTGATTAAAATCAGAATTGGCCAAATGATCTGCATATCCATAATTAATAACAAATGCTTATTTTATGATACTGTATTTTGTGGTAGTTTTTGTACAGTTGTAATTAAATAATAAAGGGATGAAGCATGTAATTGTATTACTTATTAGCTATATATTATCATAAGTATGTGGTTTCATACTGTCTTCTCTCAATATTTTCTTAGTGACATTAAATGATTATGTAACAAAAGATCATATATCAAGTTCTAAAAAATAAAGGGAAAGTTATACAACAAACTTCAGAAAATTAATCTGATGAAAATATCATTATTTTAGGGTTTATAAAATATGTATAATAGCATATTTTATTATTTGATTTGAACATTTAATTATTGCAATTTTTTTATGACAACAGAACCAGTTTCTGCTTAAAATGAAGTTCCAGTATTTACACGGGAAGTTCCAGTGTCATTCTAGAAATGTTAGATTAGACATTTGACACCTAAAAATGTTATAAGAAATATGAAAAAAAATCTACTTAAAAGTAGCGAGGAGTTAACAACACAGTGAGGGATTATCAATCTAAATTCTCAAGAAAGTGGAATTTCATAGAAGACAGTCCATCATTAAAAGAGGTTTTATTTTGCCAGCATCATTTGCCTATTAGAATAAAGTGGTTGAGGGTATCAGCTGAGCTTTGTCAATATCAAAGGCTAGAGGGACAAAACTTGGGATTCATGGATCATCAGGGTAGAAATTCTGATAAACAACATGCTGTATTTGGATTTGGAAATCTGAAAGAATTTCATAAAGAACAAGTAAGAATTAAAAATAAACTAGCTCTAAGGTAGGTGGACCAGAAGAATTTAAATTGTATTCAAATCGTAATAAAAACATATTAAGGTGACCCCACATTGCTAGTGTTCCTAAATGCCTGGTAAAAGTAAACCTAAATCCCCTCTTAAAAAGATAATTTTTTTCTTAGAAATCAAATTATATCATCAAATGAGTTTCCAAAATCAGTGGTTAGCACAAACATAAGCTACATACATAGGTCAGGCAGTTGAGCGCAGCGCTGTGAAGCTATCTGAAGGCTCTGCAGCACTGGTTCGATCCCTGCCAGCTGGTGAGGGTCCCACAAGGCATGGCAGACCGATCCTGTCGCGCCTGCTGCTCCTCTCAGCAGTGTGTTTCGTCAGTCTGCCTGTTCTGTTCCCTGCTCTGTCTCTGGTGAATCCTCTCACCCTCCCACACATCTGACCTATACCCTGGTTCTTGTATAAACAAATAAATAAATAAACAAATAAATAAATAAATAAATCTTTAAAAAAAATAGATTCAGAGGGTGTCTCTCTCTCTGGGTGAATTAAAGTTTGAAAAGATTCAAACTATAGGGCCTCCCTGGTGGTGCAAAGGGTTAAGACACAACCTATGAAGCTATCCGCAGCCACTGCAGTATGAGTTCTATCCTCGGCCAGGAAGCTACTTACATGGTGCAGTAGACCTCTCCTGACTTGCTCACTGCTCCCCACAGCAGTGTATTTCAGTCAGTCTGCCTGTTCTATTCCCCACTGTCTCTGGTGAATCCTCTCACCCCCCACACCTCTGGCCTGTGCCCCAGTTCTTGCATGCATAAATAAATTAATCTTTAAGAAAAAAAGATTCAAACTATAATGGAACTGTGCTATAGAGAACATATTAAAAAGGGCAAACCTAAACACTTCATTTAGGAATTACAAACTAGGATACAGCAACAGAGATTCTAAATAGAATCAAATAGAAATTCTAGAACTGAAAGTAAAATATCTTAAATGAAGGACTCAATAATGGAGAGATTCAATAGCAAATTTGATGTAGTCAAAGGGTGAATTTGTCAACTGGAAGATGGCTCAGAAGAAGGTAGACATCATAGAGGAAGAGAGAGAAAATAGAGGTTAAATATATGTTTATTGGAGTCCCTAAGGGAGATTAAAAGATAATTGAAGAGATAAGTGAAAATTTTCATAAAGCTAATAAATACTAGCGGTTAATAAATTCTAAGAGCTAAAATAACTTTAGATAGGCTAAATGACAATAAATATACCCTTAAGCATATTGTAGTAAAACTACTGATGTCCAAAAAAAAGGAGAAAAATCTGAAAAGCAGTTATAAACATGACAGATAATCAAGAAAGGAATAAAAGTGAGAATGATAATAGAAATGTCAACAGAAACTGTGGAAACCGAAATGTAATTGTATACCCAGCAAAGATGTACTTCAGGGAAAAAAAGGAAGAAAACTTTAGACCATCTGCTATAAAAACAGAATAGTGGTATTTAGACAAATAATTCCAAATGGAAGCTCAGATACAAAAAGAAAAAAGCAACAGAAATTATTAATAAGCATGTCAAAATAGTTAAATATTTAGCAGTAAAAATTAATAATGATAATGAAGTGTGAACTTTATGTAGAAATTTAAAGCACACCACAACAACAGCATATCAACTGAGGGTAGGTAAATTGAATTAAAATAGTACAACTTTATTGCATTATCTGGGGTGAGGATGATTATACCAAGTAATACTAAATAAATAAATTAAGGATGTAAATTATAATCTAAGGTAACTACTAAACCAATGGTTAAAAAAAATAAACTTGCAAACCATTTAGTAGGACAAATAGATGGAATTATTTCTAAAAATTCAATTTTTCCTAAAGGCAAGAAATAAGAGAGAAAGATACATCGGTGAGCTAGACAATTAACAGTCACATAGAAAGTTGATATAAATTCATATAAATCAATATTAGCATTAACATAAACGGCTAAATGCTAAAGCTAAGAGACAAAGATTCTCAGACTAGATTTTAGCAAAACCTTCGATAAAAACAATCTGATAGATGTACAACAAAAACAAAAGAATTCATTCAGAAAAAATTGGAAGTAAAACTATTGAATACTGTGTTAGATATAAGCAATAAAAATCAGGAAAAAAGGAGGAAATGGAGACAATGAAGGAAAAGAAAAAGGAGAGAAATAGAAGGAAAGGAAGGGAGGGTGAAAGAAGCAAGAGAAAGAGAGGAAGAAAAGGAAACTAAGAACAATTGACAGTATTAATTTTATAAATCATTTTAGGCAACAATTTTAAATGTGGTAAGGGAAATCATTTAATAATAAAATTTACTACGTCTGCTTTCAGATCATAATGATAATAAACTAGAAATCAATACAGAAAGATAGACAATCCAAAAATTCACAGAGATTAAACAGCATAATTTTAAATAGTACACGAGTCAAAGAAAGACTATCAAGAGATTTTAAAAAATATCTGGACTAAATAAAAATGAAAATTTAACTTCAAATTTGTGATACAACTATAGTAGTCTTAGAGGAAAATTTATAGCATTGAAGTCTTGTATTAAAAAGAACCATCTAAATTAAAAAAAAAATCTAAGCTCTGTCTTAGGAATTTAAAAACGAGAGCAAATTAAATTCAAAGTTTGCAAAAGTGAAAAAATAATAAAAATTAAGGTAGAAATCAATGAAATTGAAACAGGAAATAGAGATTATCAACAAAATCAGAAGCTTGTTCTTTAAAAAGAAAAAAAAATTTAATTACCCAGGCTAAGAAAGAAAAATGACATAAATTACAAATATGTGAAGTAAAGGGAGGAATATCACTATAGATCTCATGTATGTCTAAAGGATAATAAAGGAATACTATGAGTAATTCTGTACCCATAAGTTTGATAACATAGATATAATGAACCAACTGCTTGAAAGATACAATCAGCCAAAACTCACATAAGAAGAAATATAAATCTCAATAGGCCTATATCTATTAAAGAAATCACATAATTAACATCCTTCCAAAGAAAAAGCAGCTTGCCCAGTTGGGTTCACTAGTTGAATTCTATCAAATATGGAAGAAATTGCACAAATTCTCAGTCTTTCAAAAATCACAAGAGAGTACTTCCTAACTCACCTATGAAACAGACATGACACACAAAAACAAAACAGTGGACAAATATTTTTCATGTGTAGAGGTGCAAAAATTCTCAAGACAATATTAGCAAATTGAGACCTACAATGTACAAAAAGAATTATGTATCATGATTAAGTGAGATTTATTTCAGGTAAGGCTGAGATAACACTTGAAGGTCAGTTAATGTAATCCATCATGTCAATAGGCTAAAGAAGAAAAACCATATGATTGTATCAATATGTGCACATAAAGCATTTGACAGAATCTAATGCCCAATCCTCCGATAAAAACTCACAGTAACTAGGAATAGATGGGAACTTCCCCACCTTATAACAAAAATCTATATCTAACATCTATCTTTAAAATCTAAAACTAGCAGCTTTCCTATTAAGATTGGGAACAAGAATAGGGACTCCTCTCAGCACTGCAAACTATGTTTGCCGATGATATTATTGGCTGCATAGAAAACCTGAAAATTAGGACAAAAAGAAGAAAAAATATATGTATAAGCATGTGGATGTTTAAAAATTCCTGTCTTTATGTTACTTTTTATTAAGATGCTATTCTAGTCTCAGAATATGTCTGAGAATATGATCAGCCTATTGAATGTCTGAGAATTACCCTGGTGAGGCAGTCACTTTTTTAATGCATCCTGCAGAACCCTGGAGGAGAGCCCATCATTTGAGACATAGCAAAACCCATTGCACCTCATGCTGCTTAAAGGTTTCTGGGTGGCAAGTTAATTTCTCATCTCTGATACATTTAATTGGAAGTTTAAATGGAAAGTTTTATAGACATCATTGTATATGTATAAAGTGTTGGATAACTATCATACTGGCCATCCTCTGTACTAAATGCCTATATTTTTGGAAGTGCATTTTACTTCTACAGGTTATGCTCATTGCTATTGATGAAACTGAGACTCTTTCCTCCATGGAACAACCGCTGCTTCAAACTTCATTGATTTTTGGATTGGGCTGCTCACCAGGGAGTAATTGTTAGATTGTCTTGTGGCCCAGGAAAAGCATGCAACACCACTGATCATTCTGCCTCTATTACCAAGTCACTTTCAGACTCTTTCCTGAACTTAGTTGTACCCAAATGCAAGGAAAAAGGACATTTAGAGTTTGGTCAGAAAGAAAACTTGTTTAAGAAGACTCCAAAATTGCAAAACCCAAATGTTTATATGTTATTCTAGTGTAGTGTTTCCTTAATTGAAATGTATTATACCGATCAAAGGATATGAGGTATATACAGTGAAAATCAAGACTCCTTTCCACCTTGAGACCTCTCATCTTCCTTAGGAGCAACCGCTTTAAATAGTTTCTTGTGTACTACCAGAAATAGATTATTTATGTATAGAGGCTGCATAATTGTATGGATTGTACAATTTATTACATATATATACTTAAAAATATAACAAAGTGGGGCACATAATATACACTCTACATGTTTTACATTTATTTTTAAATCATCCTTTGGATGTGCAGTTCTCTGAGTTTTTACAAATGCAGAATCATGTGACCAACACTATTAAAATGTGGAACTATTCTTAACCTCTGTCCCCCCAAATATTTCCCCATGCTATCTCATGTGGGCTTTTGCTCGTAGAACTCACTAAATCTGTTTTCTCCCTTACTGTTTGGCCTTTTTCATAATGTTATATAAATAGAATCATACTTTTTTTTTTCACCTTTTCAAGTCTGATTTCTTTCATTAAGCATCAATCAAGATATGGAGAACTTTATAAACTGTACTAATGACTTTAAATTCTATGATGGAGAAATGGAGGCAGGGATGGATTTTAGGAGGAATCTGTCACACTCATTTGCATTTTTAGAGAGATCCTTTTGACAGCGGTACTGAAGATAAATTATACAGAGTCAAGAATGCAGGCAGGAAGACCAGAGATGAATCATTTAAGAAAAATTGACCCTTGAAGGAGGGCAGTTAGGGGCATTCACCCCTGTATAGTTGAAAATTCGAAAATTCAGAGATCACTTATAGTTGCTCTGCTTACAGCAGGAGAGCTTGCATTTGCACATGCATGCAATGGATATCTGTGCTGGCTTGACTGTAAATGTAGAACCCATGGATAAGAAAACCTTGGAGTATACGTGGACCCTCCTAGTTCATTCCCGTGTGGTCCTGTAGTTCAGAAAGGAAATGAGATTCAGAAGGAAGCTATAGTGGAGAGGAAGGAATACAAAGGGCGGGGAAGGGAAACAGGCCTTCTGTGACCAGGTAGTGTAAGCGGGAGTACTGTTTTGAGCAGGGAGTACTATTATGTAGCTGTGAATTCGGAATTAGCAGGATAGATTATTGTGATTGCTTAGTCAGGTCTGCAAAACCTTGTAGAGGAATGTAGGTGACAACATGCTTTCATCCACTTGCCCACTATGATTCAAAAGGCAAAATCAGGAAAACCAGAGGAATACATGGATGTGTGGGGAAAGGAGTCAACCATTTCTAGCTTGAATGACTGGATAGAATATAGTGGAACCTACTGATAAAGTGGAATTAAAGAAACTTTTGCAGGCTGTGTGTGTGTGTGGTGTGTGTGTAAATTTTTGTGTGTATGTGAATTGGGGGTATATTTCCATTTTGATTATACTGAGGTAGATTTCTCTGCAGAACATTCAGCTTGAGATGTCAATTCGACAGTTGGCTTTATAAATGAATTTGAAGTTAAAATAGAGTTAGAGAATCATATTTAAGAGTAATTAGCTTTTCAGCTCAGTTAAAAAATAAGGAAAACTATAATGAAACAAAACATACTATATTTTCTCAGTATGTCAAGGTTATCTTAAGTTTCTTAAAATACCAAAGAACAGGAGTCAAATCCATAACTTATTTTCATTTTCTGGTGTCCTACAGGGACGATAATTAGATTTCTTTGGGCTCAACATTTCTACATCCAAAATGGACATGATATAACCTGTCTTTTGCTTCTATCTCAGCCATCTTGAGTCACATAATTCCAGTCTAATATGTAATTAGTTCCCTTTGCAATTGGGAATTCTTCCCAAATGCTTGGGGAATGTGTGTTAAAAATTCAGAACCCTAATTAATGACATATTTATGCAAGCTCCTACAAACTTTAACTTGGTTTAAGAACATATGTTCCCCTTTTTACAACCAACAATTAGATTTTTATCACCAACAATATAATAATCATAATGTCTGACTTGACATTATGATTATTATATTTTTACTGACATCAAGGCTTCTTCAGGAAAAATATGAGAATTAGCTTTCCCCCTTCGATTTCTCAGTTTCCTAAGATTCCCCTTGAGATAGAATGTATTCTTTCTTACTATTTGATTAGATAGTCTCTCATTAAGGATGCTCTTCAATACTTTCTGGGCCATGTATAGGATTCTCATTTATCTTATTCATCCTACTCATATTGCCCTGTATTTCCAGTACTTAATCTCTCAGAATTTTGAGAAAGTTTCCCATTGATCATGTGCTGCTCATCTTCCTAGAGTATGTTTTTTTTTAAAGGGCTGTAATCTTTTTCTTTTTAATATTTATTTATTTATTTATACAAGCACTGGGTACAGTCAGAAGCACGGGAGGGCGAGAGAATTCACCAGAGCCAGAACGGGAAACAGAACAGGCAGACCGATGAAATACACTGCTGAGGGGAGCAGCGGGCACAGCAGGAGAGGTCTGTCGCACCATGTGGGACCCTCACCAGTGGGCCGGGGATTGAACCGGTGCTGCAGAGACTGTGGGCAGCTTTGCAGCCCAGCTCTCAACCACCGTGCCAGGAGGGGAGGCTCCCTAGAATATACCTCTTATTAGCAAATGTGAGGTGAAGAATAAAAACTTTAGTGGTGATGATAATAACTTGATTTTATGTTTTATTATTTACTTTGTAGATTTTTCTTAAGCACTTATCTCAGCTATTGGAATTCTTGATGTCTACAATTTCTTGTAGTTATTAAGACATAGGAACAGTGTTTTTCTCCAAGTCTTTTAATATTGTTATGGTTTTATATAATACCAAAGTAAGAGTTATTTATGTTGCCAGATATTATAGGCCTTGACACATATTTATTTGATTAATTATAACAGTGAGTAATAAATTAATAAATGGAAATTGGTGTGATTCAAGGCTTAAACTTAAGGTGGAAAATGCCTTACCCTGAAATGAAATATACAGGTACTAACAATGGTGTTATTAATTACCTGGTTCTCGGATATGCATGTATGTGTACGGTAAACCAGGGAATCAATCATTTCAGAATGGAGAGAGATTGAAAGGCTCTGACAAGAGGCATAATTTGTCTGCAAAGTTAGATCTTTTCATCATCATTAATTTGATAAGTGATCAACGAAAAATAGAATAAAAATTTGAAATAAGAAGCAAAATAAACATACTCCTTAAGGTTTAAAAAAGCCTTATAGTAATGACTCACTTATTAGTGATGACAGGTAAAATCTAAAAAATCCTTTGTTTGGGGAATGTAAGTGGCCATACGGATCTGTTAAAAAAATCCATTAAATGTGGATAAGAAGATGCGGATTTTTTGAGTCTAACTGAAGACAGTATCCAATCCCAGAGCTGTACAGCAATGAAGCATTTAACAGAGTAGGATTTTATGGTCTTAGAGTGGTTACTAATCTTTTCATAATGTGTGGATAAGATTTTGGACACCAGTTAATTTGTCATATTATCAAGTTTACACTACCTTTTTAAATTATAATTTCTTAATTGTAATTCAGGTTACCTTTAGAGAACAATCTGATAGACCTCCCTCTAGTCCAGACCCTGAGTTTGTATAGATAGATATTAGCAGTGATATACCAGTGGGAGATGGTGTTGGGGTTACAGTGGCCAGAGACATTATCACAGTGATATGGGACATAAAAGGTGGGGAATAACAACATCATTTCTTAAGGACTACTTAAGAAGAATTTTTGGAGAATGGAATCCAAAAATCCAGAATAGGTCAAGAAAGAGATATACCTTCCTTGTCATTTTACTTTTTACTGTGTAGGCATATGCAACTTTAGAAAAATTTGCTACAGGTAGAAAGTATATTATAGTCATTTTATCAAAATCCAGGCTTATTTGTTTGCTGTGGCTCCTTTAACAAACTCATCCTATATCCCAGCTCACAATGTTTATTTCAGATATCCCCTCTCCCCTCAGAGTTCTAATCTTTCTTTTTTCCCCATATTCTTTCAAAAGATGAAAACTCTTCCTACTTTATATAGAAAATACAAACCACATGACAAAAACCCAACACTCTAACTAGTGATTGTCACGGAATCTGAGCTTCATAAAGAGAAGTGTGAAGAAATGAAAGGGGCTGAAGGATTGGAGTTTCCTTTTTTTAACATAAATATTTTTACATAAATTTTTACATAAATATTCATATCCTCATCAAGTTTCTATGAATTCTTTTTAATATAAATATTAAAAAAATTTTGAAATTGGGCCTCCCCTGTCCCAATTTGAGCACTGGGCTGCAAAGCTGCCCGCAGCCTCTGCAGCACCGGTTCAATCCCCGGCCACTGGTGAGGGTCCCACATGGTGCGACAGACCTCTCCTGCTGTGCCCGCTGCTCCCCTCAGCAGTGTACTTCGTCAGTCTGCCTGCTATGCTCTCCCCTCTGGCTCTGGTGAATTTTCTCACCCTCCTGCACTTCTGACTGTACCAGTGCTTGCATAAATAAATAAATAAATAAATAAATAAATCCTTAATAAATAAATAAATAAATAAATAAAATTTAAAAACAAAATTGAAATTGCCTCTCTGATATTTCTACTTGTTTTCTTTGATTTTCACTGACTTCTTTTAATGAGCTTTCATGGTGAGAAAAGAAATGCTTTCCAGTAGTTATCACATATATAGTTTGGACTCCTTTTTATGTCTTAGACTCATGAGAGTGAACACTTAGCTTAGATGTTTAAAGAGTTATGCTAAAGAGGTCAGGCCTATTTAGTGTCATTCTCCTTACTGCCTTCAGACTGACCCCTCTCCTCAGGCTGTAGTCAACTCTTTCACATAAACAGATCATTAGTCTCACTAGATGGATGGGAGTGTATATTATATTTTTCCCTTTATGAGAGATGCCTAATATAGTAATTAATAGGTGAATTTTGTTATATATATATTTTAAAGATTTATTTATTTTTATACAAGAGCTGGGATACAGGCCAAAGGTGCGGGTGGGTGAGAGGATTCATCAGAGATAGAGCAGGGAGCAGAACAGGCAGATGACAGAAATACACTGTTGAGGGGAGCAGCGGGCATGACAGGAGAGGTCTGCTGCACCATGTGGGAATCTTGTTGGTGGGCTGGGATCGAACCTGCACTGCAGAGTTTCAATGTGTCTTTATGTTATCCTCAGCTGAAAATAATCTTGTTTCCAATTTATGTAAAAATCTTATTTCCTAAATTGTATTTTCAGACGTTTAATCTGTTGACCCTAGACAACTGCCTAGTTTTTTGCTGATAAATTAAGTACTGGTTTGTTAGGTTTTATATCCAGGGATTTGGAACTGTGCTACTGACTCAAATGTAGCTGTGAGAATTTATTCTACATTCAGACACACTGTCATATGTTCCAACAACCCACTCTACAACGAGCCATTTAGAAAAACAAAGCAATTTCTTGAGTCCAGCTATAGTGGAATAAAATAATCTCAGTTACAACCAAATTTGTGGTTGTTTATAAAACACAATGGAAGGATTAGTTCTTTAGGGATGAACTTGATTGTCATCTATTCAGATAAAAACCTCAGAGCCCATAGGAAATATTTCTGTTTAAATGAAGAGTGAAGGAAAGGCAAATGCTGCTTAAACTCTCTCTAATGGAACTTGTTATTCTTATCCCTAAGTTTTCTCTTAGAAATAGATTACAAAAACATACTTTCTGAAGTCTTTATTAGTGCTTGAAGGAATAATGTCATTATCTGTTTTCCATTCTTATTTGTATTCCTGATCTTGGTTTCCCTCACCACCACCCCCTTCCCCCAAAGTCCTGTTTTAAATGACAGGAACGATTGAGAAAGGCTCTCCTTGAATCTTAATCAAGACTTAAATGTGGCCTGTAAGTAAACCTTGTCCCAGTAGTAATGATTCTGCAAATGTGTTCTTTTCAAGATATTTACCTTCATTAAGATAGGGAGGAAAAGCATAATTTTGACCAATTGGGAGCATAATTTCAGGATTATGTTCTAATATCTTGCTCATCAAACATTGCCCCACTGATTGACAGGAAGCAATATGTTCTCTCTTTAAGAAATATTTCTGTGTGACTGCCATAATAGACTTGAAAATGGAATTCCTAAAAACAACAGGAAGGAAATCATCTTCAGAAACACATCTGAACTGTCACTCCAGTTCTCAAATGCTCAATTCTCTGTTGACAACATTAACTTAGGCCATCTGTACCTTGTTCTTCTCTCTTCCCAGGCTCATCTGGCCAGTTAATATGTCTTGGATCTGATGCTTCAAGAGTCTTCAATGTGTGTAAAAAATTTGATACATCTTGATTCAGCTGATGGAGCAAAAGATCGTTCTTATAGATATATTGAAAGTTTAAAAAAAATTATGGAACTTCAACAGCATGAAAGATACTATAAATTTTATACAATGGATGGGACATGTTTTCTCAGCTCTTTTTACTCAGTAGAAAATTATGTATAACCCATTACAGATGGTACCTATGCTACAATCATCTATTTGATATCTGGTTTCACTTAGCTAGTGAAGAAAGGCTAGAGTAAAGCAGAAATTCCGCTCATTTGTTCATCTTTATGCAGAAAATTGGAGATACTTTCAAAAAGCAATTCAGTCCTTTTTTTTTAATATATTAGATTTTGACTTTCAACTTCCACTACGACCCTTTCAGAACTAACAATTCAAAGATATAGTCCTTGGGCACCACTTGATTGCCACTGACTTGGTGTAAATAAATGGACACTTCTAGGAAATTTATTTCCTTATAATGCTATAGAACCAATACTATATTGTGAGATAAAGATTAATATTATCAGAAATACAAAGTATGATGGCAGAGAGGAATTGCTGAATTTATTAAAGAAGAAAGAATTTTTAAAAAAAATGTGAAAGTTAACAATATACTGTTCTGACATGGGTTCAACTTCATTTATCTGTGGCTTTCAAATGGAATAATTTTAAAAAAGAATTTCAATATGAGGCACTTCTCTAATATCTTGAATGAACTGGTTCTGACTTCTTTTTCCTCTGGAAACTCTTCTTATTTAACCTTGCCTGACTCACCTCACAGTTTCTGTTCAGGATCAAGATATAATCTTTGGCTTTTGTTGGGTCCCTGCTGAATGAATTGTTTTCCCAAGTTTTTGGTCTAATTGTTTCCACTTGATCATCATCAACTCTTTGAAGATCAATGTGTTGCTTTTTGAATCTTGATTATCTGCTTAGCCCCTCTTTACAATCAAAAGAATTCAGGAAATGCTAGGGCATTATCATCTAGATGTTATTTCTAGGTAGGCTTTGCCTTGTTTTGCACATTCAGTGATGCCTAAAAGCAGCTACACCTTGGTTAACTTTCATCCTAATTTCTATCGGCGATGGTTGCACTTGTCCCTTTGATTCAAGTAAAGCACACATATGATTGGTATTTTCCTGAATGAAATCCTCAATATTATCAAATGGAGGTAGTAAGTCTTTATGAAATGTCAAAAGCACATTGAGGTTATCACACGTGACCCAGAAAAGCAGCACAACACTGCAGAGCATTGGATATTAAGAATGGAAACAATCTGTATACATGCTGGGTCCCTGAAGATGAAAAAAACAAACAAACAAACAACCTGAAAAGTAGCTTCTTTAGGGTGATTTCTAGAATTTGACAAACAACTTCTTTGTAATATAGATAAGATAGTCTGGTTTTGGTAATCTAACAGGGAAATGGTCCATTGCTTCCCTTCTTAGGGGAATATTTTAGAGATTGATGCTTATGCTTTGATTTGGGTGTGGCAGTTTGATATGCTCATATGAAAAGCAGAATTCTTATAGAATAATAATTATTAAGTGATATGAGGATCTAGACAATGGTTTGCAAGTTTCTGGTTCTATTCTCTTTTGTCTACGGTTGTTGAGTTTATTGTGAAGTTTAATTTTTCCTGTCCATTTGATTGGGATATGGGATGCTCATATATTTGCTTAACTGTTATTTATGGTTCTGCTGTGAAGGTGTTTCTAGATGGGCTTAGCACTTGAACTGGTGAACAAATTGCACTTCCTAATGAGGGTGGGGATTATCTAATCCCTTGAGAGTCTTAATAGAACAAAAAGATGGAAGGAGACTAGACTTTGCTTGACCAATGGGCTTGGACTTCGATCTTGTGATTGGAGCTACTGGTTCTTAGGCCTTCAGACTCTAATTTGAATCTACACCAAAGCATGAAAGCTCTCAAGTCTTCATACTATACAACTCACTTTCCTGGGTCTTTAACTGTAGACCGCAGATCACGTAATTTCTCAGGATCTACAATCACATGAGCCAAATCTCTCTATATTTTATAAAATGGGATTTATTGAATCAAATAATATATACTATATACAACATATGTAATTCTCTTGTATGTATATAATTGTTTCTGTTGAACCCCACACTTGTCTCATGTGGCAAATACAAGATGATGTTTATCATTCTTTGAAATTTAGAAATTAAGAGCATTTTTTAGTTCTCAATTCCTATGATGGAAATATAAAATATGTTTAACCAGAGAGAATATATTGGAGTAAAGTTACTTTAAGGGCATAATAAATGAAATAATGACTTGAATGAATACTTGACTGAAAATTGGGATATATGCTGATATAGTACTGACTCTGTCCCTAAGTAAAGGTATACATGTGATGTCTGTGACTCTTTCTGGATTTCAGATATTTTATCTTCAGCTAAAGAGGTTGGACTATAACAATGATTCTCAACCTTGGCTAATTTTGCCCTCTGGGGACTATTGGCAATGTCTGCAGATATTTTGGTAGACATAAGTGGGGCTGGAAGTGAGGCTGAACATCTAGGATATAGATGCTTCCAAACATCCTACAGTAACATGACAGCCTTCAACCAAAGGAGTTATCTAGCCTCATCTGTCAAAAGCACTGAGATTGAGAACTCCGGCAATGGGCTCTCACTTTTATAGACTAATCTTTAAAACTGTCACCTTTCTCTTTTTGTATTAAAGTATTCTAACTTTGAAGGGCCTTTTATAAAAAGTAAAAACAACTGATGATGCATAGTTGATTGAGAGAAAATTTTACCATTATTATAGTCACATTTATTAAGTATTCCCTGAACTTAACTAATTGATTTTTTTTAAGATTTATTTATTTATACATACAAGAACTGGGGTACAGGCCAGAGATATGTGGGAGGGTGAGAGGATTCACCAGAGACAGAATGGATAACAGAACAGGCAGATCAACGGAAAAATACTGCTGAGGGGAGCAGCAGGTGAGACAGGAGATGTCTGCTTCACCATGTGGTTATCTCCCTGGCCAGGGATCAAACTCATGTTGCAGTGGCTGTGGATAGCTTCATAGGTTGTGTCTTAACTCCTTGCACCACCAGGGAGGCCCTGAACTTAACTAATTTAATGATAGAATCAATGCCAACAACTTTCCCTCTATTCATGAAACTCTTTCACTCACAACTTTGTAGTAAAACTATGTTAAGGGGAGAATTGAGTACTCTTAGTGCATCCACTTTTGTATTTGTTATTGGTGGCAAACCCTGTTGGATCTGAAAAGTAGAAAGATGTCAGTTCAGGTCAGAGTTTGCTTCCCAATGAGTTTGCATCAACTTGTGTAAAAATATAATAATTGGCTTTCTGAGTTATTTGTATTTTGAGATTCTACATAGGAGAGAAATTCGCCATCCACTCCAGCCCATTCATACTGATTTCAGAGAATAAACCAATTCCCAACAGCAACCACACATGCTCGCTTGTTTGGTGAGAAGGCACAGAAATGCCATCTCGACAAAGTCACGCCAAACACCAGCTCCCTTACCCAGGTGTGCTCCATGGCCCCTTTTCCCAGGTATACGGGGATACAGGAGTGTCGGATGACAGTGAGTGCAATGGGAGAGGATCATCCTTCTCCTGCCCGGGTGCTCTACTTTGAATCATCATGAAGCTGTCACTGGATTTCAGAGGCAGTGGTTCTCTGCCACCCTTCCTTTCTGCTTTCAGAAAAGAGCTTTTGACCCATAAATCTCTGGGCAAATGTCTCTTTGTTTTGCACGTAATTCTAAACTTATCAAAAGATAGAAGTCAGAGTTCAGTTTTTGCTGTCCACCAAAAAAAAAAAAAATACAGAAAATAAAATTCTAGCTTTCCTTATTTTTCTACTTTCACTTTTGGGCTCTGATCTAGTTCTTTTTCTTAATTGATTTTTTTATTTTTTACATCACTGTTCATTTTTAAACAATATTTGCTTCCCCCCATCCCTTCAGGTGTAGTCCCCATAGAATTTCCTTCCCCAATGCACCTGTGCACCATCACCTCAGTCCCCTGTGCTCCTCCCTCCCTCCCTCTGATCTTGATCCCTCCTCCTCCCCTGCAGGATGTCTCTGGTTTATTATTGTCTGTTTTTGCTTGTTGTGTTTTGTACTGTTATTATTTTTTTCACACTGATGTCTTATTTGGTTTCCCTATATTCCTGCTATAAGTGAAACCATCCGATATTTTTCTTTTTCCTTCTGGCTTATTTCACTGAGTGTAATTCCTTCTAGCTCCATGCACGTTGCTGCGAATGGCATGAGTGTATCTTTTTTGATTGCTGAATAGTATTAAAAGACATTTCTCCAAAGAGGAAATGCAAATGGCCAACAGGCATATGAAAAAATATTCAACATCCCTTGTAACCAGGGAAATGCAAATCAAAACCACATTGAGATCCCACCTTCCACCTGTAAGAAATGGCACATATCAAAAAAAAACAGCAACAACAAATGTTGGTGAGGATGCGGTGAAAAAGGAACTCTCCTACATTGCTTGTGGGAGTGCAAACTGGTCCAACCACTATGAAAAGCTGTCTGGAGGTTCCTCAGTCTACTAAAAATGGAGCTACCATATAACCTGGCAATTCCACTCCTAGGGATATACCCAAAGGACAAAAAAACATTGATTCAAAAGACCACCTGTACACCTATGTTTATTGCAGCACTATTTACAATAGGTAAAACCTGGAAACAACCCAAATGCCCCAAAATAGATGACTGGATCAGGAAGATGTGGTATATATACACCATGGGCTGTGATCTATTTCTTATGAAAGGGCATGCTTGCAGAGGACTTTCTTTTATGGATTAGCTAGCTTTTCTTTTAAGAGTATTCTTTTAAAATATATACCTGAAGAGTATGCTATTCACATAAATTCCTCAGCAACTGTTTCAAAAACAATGAAGCTCAATTTAACATTTATTTTCATTGTAGAGGAAAAAGTGTTAGATTGGTAATCCAGAGATAATTATGATTTCTAGCCCCATTTCTGATAGTAACTACCCATACTACCTGCAATTGGTGCTTCTGATTCTTCATGAATAAAACGAGGGTGTTAAATACATGATATTCTCTGAAGTTTATGTTTATCACCTAGGTCCTCATGTTCTCATTCAGATGGCTTTTAGGAGTTCTGTGAAAATGTTGCTAAGCCACAATGTATGTGTGTGTGCATGTGTGTGTGTACAAGCCTTAGGATGAAAGCAACATAGACTTTGTGAAATTCTAAAATTGATGCATTTATCTTGCCCTAAAATTTTTAAGATTTCATAAGGTTGAATTTTCATCTATCAGATTTCCTTAAAATAAATTATACTTGCAAATTTATGGCAGCCTAAGATGACTGTTTGATTTTTGAGTCATTAGGGCCCTAGAAGAAATAAATTAAACAAAATGCTTGACAAAGAACTATTTACAGATGTGTGCAAGCAAAAGGAATAATGCAACATCTTGAGACTAGTAATGGGGAACAAGGAATCATTTCTACTTTTAGACCTGAAGGAACAAGAAGATGGAGCCATTACTACAACCCCAAGAACAAAATCATGCTCTTGAAAGGTGCAGTGACCTTTGGTTCACGGTTGCAGTTATTTTAAACTGACTCCTCAGAAAGAGAAAAAATATATGGAAAAATAAATATTCCCATTCTAATTTCTTTCCTCCCTTGGATTTCTCTAGTGCTCTGCAATAACCAAACTCAGATGGAAGACAGAGGTAAGGGAATCTGTTGATATAGGTCAGCCTCCTTGGGCAGAACAGAGAGGATTTGGACAGGCAAATGGAAACTGTCCTGCCAGGCAATACAGAGTAGATTAGATACAAGCCGCAGCAGGAGCCTGGAGACAGAATCAGCCTTATTCCTGTCGTGTGACCTACACCTTCCATGTGGCTCTTTTCTTCATCTATCATCTAGGAGTGATGATACAGATGTACCTTGGAGAGTTGGTTTTAGTAATGACCGATGAAAATAAAAATAAAACATTGTACAGACATAAAGTGCCATATGGATGATCAACATTTGTGGTTATAGGTTTTAAATCCTGTAGGAAGTATGCCAAAAAGAGGGGTGGCACATGCACTGGTCTGAATGGCCCTGTCTCCAGCTGGAACTGAGCCAGCTGTGGAGAAGGACATAGAGGCAGCTTCATGGATGTTTCTACAGGGCAAGATTTGTCCTTTTTGTAGTACAGGCTCTGCATAATTTGAGCAAGGGATATCAGAATATCTTATTGATTCAATGATTATGACCATAAACGACTGATCAAATCAGCTATTTTCCTCCCAATTTTTAAACTGTCTTTTTAAACCAGTTGATTGTGTATGGTTCTAATTAGACTGCCAAGTCAACACACAGATTTCCAGTTATGCTCTGGAAGATGCTGACTCTGCTCAAGACTGTAGAGCTTGGCAGCTCAACAAGCTCCATCAGGTGATTTTTATGATCAGGACACCTGATACAGGCAAACAGTGGAAGTCCTCCTGTGCCCATTCACGCCTCTGTCACCAAGGGAATGATGTGGAGAGAAGGATCTGGTAGGGAGTAGGTTTATTCCTTTTTGAGGTGACGTGACCTTTTAATCCATACTATTGTCAGAGTCAGTGGATGTGGATGATATATTATTTGAAGGTACTGACAGACTGCTTGAAAATCCTCTGACTTCTCTTACAGGTCCCCAAAATCTCACATGGCTCATTCTTTTGCATTAGACTGTTCAAAAACAGCCATCATCAATGAACTGACATGGCAGATCAGAAGTTCACTGGACTGGAATCAGAAAAGCTGACTCAGATTTATTATATTTTTCTCCTCTTTTAATCTCTAAGACTCTTGGAGTCTCAGTTTCTGCTTTGTAAAAAAGGAAACAGATGAGATTAGTGACTTTCTGGGCTATCTGCTTGGTAGTGGAACATTTTTTTTTAATTAAAGCTTGCAGAAGACTATGATATCTCAAATAAATAAAAGTTGACTTGTTTTAATTAAAAAGAGGGCAGAAGACTTATACGCTTGCTCTATTTTTTCTTTTGCCCCATGTTGTTTCCAATATGCTTCCCCAGGACTCTAGGATTCTACCAGCTACATTTATAAAATAACTGCAAAAAATGAGCTCTAAATTGTGTTAATGTTTAAACATTTGTGGATTCTATTCAGATAGATATTAGATTATTAACCATTATATGTTGAGCTGTCAATTAAAAATAGTTTCTCAGAAACTTAATCTTCTATCAATCATCTGAAAATATCCAAAGAAACCATAACATTTTATAAGGATACTTTGGTGAAGCACAGGAATTAGGGAAGGTGGGATGGTTCAGAAAAGAAAGACCTGAACAAGGAACTGAATGGAAGAAGTTGAGACCTCCTGAAAATGTAGAATGTGAAGGCCCTGGGCAGGGGAGAGGGATTCTAAAGGTAAATGGGAATAAATAATATGGTAATATTAAAGCCATAAATGATACATCTTCATATATTCTTAAGATATCTGTTTCCCTTTGATCTTCACAAGCACTCCTCATTATAGTCAAGGCAGGTTAGACAGCTTCATTCCTCAGTGGTGGCACTATTGACATTCTCAGCTAGTAATTGTTGTGGAGTCTGTCCTGTGCATTGTATAATATTTTGCAGTGTCCCTGATCTTGACCCACTAGATTTGTAAAGATTCTCCACCCAGATGAGAACCACTGGTCTACTTAAAATAGCAGAGTTGCTGAGAAGCTATGGGATTTGACTGAAATGACACAGCTGTTCAGGGAGGTCCTTCGTTCCCAATATTGGGTTCTTTCCCTGTATAGTGTTTGAAGAGAAACATTTCTTCTCTTCATATTTTGCTTAATCTTATATCTGAATGTGGCAACAATTATGTATCCCAACCTTCCATACCCTTTACAGAAAATATGCTTCTGAAATTAATTTTTTTTTTCCTAAAGGAGTGATCCCTGTCTTCAGGGGAAAATTTAGGGCAAGGATAGGGGTAACGTGTGTGTATACCCAGCACCCTTTGCGTGAAAGAATATTTGCTATAGAATTGATCCCAGGGCTTTTGAGCAATGCTGGTCCTGACAGTAGATGTATATTTATAAAAGACATTCTTTGGTCCACTATTAATTTTTCTGTCTATAAAACTTGATGCTTCCTGTATATTCCCTCTTTAATAGTTTCTGTTGAATCCTTAGCAGTCATTTAGAGAAATTAGCCATTAGTTTCAAAAAGCTCATCATGGTAATGAATTTCTATACCTAGAAACTGATATCATGGTCTATAATTCTGAACCTTGATTGGACTGGTATTGGAAAAGGAATTTATTGCTTTGAAGAGTTTTAGGATCAATACACTTGGAATAATGTGTTGGGTAACCATGCCAACACAACTTACATACAAGACTGGCGGGCAAAGTGGTTTTAAAATAATTGACAGAAAGATAATTAAGTCTAGTTGTGACAAGACATAAGACAAATGATGATTCACTTGAAGCCACCTGGTATTTCTTTAGCTGAAAAAAAAAAGACTAGCACAGCAAATGTTAAATTTGATAAATGATTCTCTAAACAAGGCTTCTCAGGGTATTTTTCCTAAAAGGAGAATTTTCCTTTCTGTTTCCTCTTTTATATTTGGGTTCATCTCATCCACTATATTTTATTGTTCTTGGTGAACAATAAATATAGTGAACAAGATTTTAATCCTTACCTTCCTGGCACCATTGAAAATGAGGTTCTGGTTCCTAGAAAGACTGAAGCAATTTTATATCTATATGCTATTTGTCTTAGTTCCTGCTCATTCTTATTAAAGAAAAACATTCTCTCCTCTGACCAAATCTAAACTCTGAAATGATTGGGAGAGTGGAGAGAAAATTGTAGAGTGTATGCTCTCTACTGAGGAGACAGATCCTGTTTGGATCTACTGAGTTGATTTAGAAGAGCTTTGTTTGTCAAAACATATATATTGTTTTTTAGTTCTGTCATAAATTATAGCATATAATGGTTTTAGTTCCAAATTCAGTCTGTAAACAGTATGCTCACAGCTGGCGAATCTATTACGCTTTGCTTGTGGCTTGCAGAACTTCATGTTATTTAAGAATAACATTAGCTGAAAGCTGGCACTAGGGCACAGATGTGAGAAAGTTGGTTCACTAAGTCCATAAACCTGTGACCTGGACTTGCAAAGTGAGTGATTGTGTTCTGAGTGTTGCTAGATCTTCCCTAGCCCCCTGCCTGTGCACATGTGCCAGAACACAGACACATACACATGCACACACACACACACACACACATACTCACTCACTCACTCACTCACTCACTCACTCACACACACTCTTTTTATGTTTTCTCAAATGGCCATATGGGCAGAGTTGGCTGTTACAACTTAATGTTAGTCTATAGCATTATAAAATCTGAGGCTGATTTATTTTCTCCTTATTTGAAAAAGCACACTGCCTTCTGCACAATGCTTATGTCATAAACAATAACTGCAACCACCAACACAAAAATAAACCTGTGTAAGGAGGTTCCTTTTAATTCTTATAGAAATAAAATGAGAGTGCTGGGGGACATAAGTCTCAGTTCTCAATAACTGGGAGCTAGATGCTCAAAACTACTGTTTGGGGCCTCCCTGGTGGTGCAAGGGGTTAAGTCTCAGCATTATGAAGCAATCACCAGCCACTGCAGCACAAGTTCGATCCCCGGCCAGGGAGTTGACCCACATGGTGCAGCAGACCTTTCCTGTCTCTCCCGCTGCTCCCCTCGGCAGTATATTTCAGTAGATCTGCCTGTTCTGCTCCCCACTCTGTCTCTGGTGAATCCACTCACCCCCTACCTCTGGCCTACACCCCAGCTCTTGTATGCATAAATAAATAAATCTTTAAGAAAAAAAAACTATTGTCAGGAGTCAAGGTGAATCAGTGTCTTGAAAATAATGGGGCTGGAGTTAATTCACAAATGATAGCAAAGTTGAGGCCCAGAAGTTGCTACGAAACTCTCCCAGTGATGTCACAAAGAAAGTGTGCTGCTGACTACCTCCATGCTGTGGCTTTTCAGAAAATCACACAGTAACGTTTTAGAGAGCATCCACTGCTCTTCGGCTCATACCTCATAAGTCCTCAACTGCAGTGATGAGTTTGGTCTCATCCAACAATGTTGGCAGGGGCCAGCCAAGTACCAGACTTCCAATCTTCTTCAGATTCCATTCAAACGAGGAAATAAAACCCACAAATATTATTTACTAAGCACCTACAAGTATGTGACATTTCATGGGCAGTCAAGAAGTTTTAAATTCCCTGACCTTACAGAGTTTTTTATATTGATGTAGAGAATAGATATACACACAATGAAATAAGAAGAGAAAAGATAGTTTATTAAATTCTAGAAAAAATAATACAAATTCTCATGAAGTATGTATTGCAGATAAGGAACAAGGATACCTGGATGGTGCAAAATGTAAAGTGATATTGTGAGAAGAGGCTCCTAAGAAATATTCTTATTCTAATTTAAGAAGAAGCCTAAGAAAACAATTTAAATAATCAAACATTATCCATAAGATATTTACATGCTTCATGACAGATATGGTTTCTTCAACAGCTGAATACTATTTTTTTTTTTAAAGGAGGGGTTTATCTGAACTATATTAGAGTACTTGAGAGTAATGGAACCATTATAATGGCAGAAGGCTAAATTGTAATTTTCCATTTAATTTTTGATAAAGCTATATACTCTGTGAATACCTTACAACTAAGAGACAGAAAATACTGAAAAATTAAATTCATATATTAAAGAAAAATGAATGTCCTAAACCAGAAAAATGACTTCTGGAGTTCACATAGATAAAAAGCAGCAACTGAGTTGAAAGAGGAGCAGATGATAAAGTTCTATTGGTAGAACATAGGTGACATCTGCAAGAGTTCACTTCTAGAAGAAAAGCACCCTGTAATGATTTGGAAAATTAAAAAGGCAACTCTGAGAACTGGTGGAACAGGCCAGGAATACTGTCTCCTAGTCCAAGAGGAAGGTGTTGACATTAGCAAGCAGAATGAGTGGTCCTGAAATCAACCACTTCTAGGAAAGGAGACCATCTTGGAAAGAGGACATGCCTCTCAAAGGAATGGTGGTAAAAGAAAAGAGAGCCTACAATGAAAAGCAGATTCCACAATAAAACAAAATGATATCTGTGAATCAAAAGAAGGCAGAGGGAAGTAAATGAACAAAAGCACGACATTTTTAATTAAAGACATTGTACTTGGTCATAGCAATATAAGATGCTCATGTCAGCCACACTGACCTCTATCTTTGGAATACTTTCTAGTCAAATAAAAATTATCAATTTGAAGAAAAAGAATTCAATATCCATGTGGAATTAATATAAGAAGAAACACAAGATTATACTTATATTTTTAGGAGACAGACACTAGTAATCAAAAAAGTCATGGAAAAAGCTAAATTAAATATTATTAAATTAAATTTTCCGAGTTCTGAGTTTTGCTATACCTTCCTTACCAGCCTGTCTGTGCACATGTGCCTGCACACACACACACACACACACACACACACCTCTTTTTTCTCTCAATGGCCATATGGACAGAGTTGACTATTACAAATTAAATTCTAAATTTCCAAGGCTCAGATAAAATCAATGCAGCAAAAAACCATTTCACAGGTACATAAAAAGGAAAACTTTCATTTTTTAATGAAGCAAACATAGCATTCAGATAAATTTGCATGAAAAAACAACCTAGAATATATATACAATATCTAAATAAAATATGAGCAGACACAATAGCATATTAAAAACTAAACAATAAGGGAAAATATTCATTCCAGTTTACCTGTAACTGATTATACTTTCTTTTTTTCCCTTTTATTTATTGCTTGCTTTTATTGAAGTAACATTGCATCATAACACTATAAATGTTGCAGGTGTTCATTGTTAAGAATCAGCATTTGTATATATTACATAACATCCACAGCCAAAAGTCCAATTTTAATGGATATATTCTAAAAGGAAAAAACTTGAGTTGCAAAAAATTATGAATACCACCTATTTCTTTTTTGTCCAGTAATTTTGAAGCTGTTTTATAAATATTGCATGCTAAAGAAAGTAAACATGATAATGTTATTAGGCACCAAAGTTTTTGGACAAATCATTTAGAAGATAGAGGAGACTAGAAATAACAATACATACTTGTGTTTTTAAAAAAATTTTTACTAGTTCTCCCCCTAAAATATCCCAGGAAGTAATCATACTCCCACAACAATGGCTTAAGAAACTAGTTATAGTCAAAGTAGCCAGGGCTTCCCAAAGAAATGAGTAATTGTCAGTCTAGAATAGGTGAAGCAGGACTGTCTTATTTCAGGAAGCAAGATCTCAAATACTGAGCATGAAGGGTTTCCCACCAGCCAACCTTAGGATAAATTTAACATCAAAAAGAATAATGACTCTAATTGATTGTAACACATTGAGCAAATTAAAATCTATGAACCTAATAGTGATAACAAAAAGAACAAAGCTCATTTGCCACCCCGGGAGGCAAATCTACTAAATCCTTACTCTGAAAATTGCTAATTAAAGGGGAAGGAATTAATCACTTAGTCTTTTTTGGGAGGAAAGATAATTCAGTTCAAATTGGTAATAGAAAGCTACTTCTAACAAAGGAAAGATAACAAATACATGCAAAAGAAATGATACACATCAGCATTATGGGCCCTTCAGTGAAATACCTGGCTGAGGTACAGGTGATCAGAGGGTGCTTGGGGCTGTGTGGCAGAAGATGCTGCAGAGTATTTCCAGGATACAATTATTGCTTCCCGTATGCCTTACAGGAAGGACAGCAATGTGCTTTACAGGAAGTTACCTACCGCCTTAACTGAGGGGTCAATTTTAAGTTGCCTTAATGGAATAACCTGCCCTGCCCTTGCACTTGTGATACACTACATGTAGCACAACCACACACTTGAAATAATCTGACTAAAATTACCTAGGTCTTATTTTGAGTATTCAAGAAATACAGGAGTTAACCATTCTGCAAAACACCTGACCAAATATCTTCAAGAAATCAATGTCTACAAAATTATAAGGACAGGGAGTGGTAGCTGTTCTAAAGTAAAAAAAAAAAAAATCTTAAAAAACATAGCAACCAAATGCAATATGGATATCTTGGTTGGATCCTTACAGAAAGTATTAAAACCAACTTTTTAAGGAAGGGCATGCTAAAATATTTAGGAATAAAATGTGCTATCTGAAATTTATTTTCAAATAGTTTATAAAAATGTGATAAGTATGGCAAAATATAAATGAAGATTGAAACTAAACAGTGGGACAATGGTGATCTTTGTACTGTTCTTTCAACTTTTCTATGTTTCTGAACTTCACAATAAAAAGTTGGGGTCAATGACTTAGGAACTAAAACAAATAGTTGAAATACGTGGTCCTGAATTGTATAATGAATTAGATATACCATTTCTTTGTTCATTTATCAATTGAGGAAGTTTAATGATAAAATCAGTTTAAATATTATTTTATCAAGAATGGAGTTTAAATTATCATCTAGTTCCAAAGGATCATGATAACTCAAGCCCGAGAATTTGGTCCAATCCATTTTATTCATTCTGAGTGGACATGTGGGGTCAGGGCGGTGTGCCCAAGGTGGGCAGATAGGAATATCGGGTGTTGAACTCTGAAAGATAGTAGTAAAAGAAAAGAAATCCACTGAAGTATTATCAAAGGACCTATAATAAGTTAGTGAGCATGTACTTTTTGTGATACCCTGTGAGGAGAACAAGATCATTAGTTGATAACATGTGATATATTTGTTTACCTAAACTTGGGGAAGCTATGTGTCCAGAGATATGAACTTTCATATATTTCATATATTTGGCATAATATCTTTCCTCCTGTAAATCCAAATAATGTGACTTAATTTTCAAAACTTTTTTTTTTTGGTGGGACCCTCGCCAATGGCCGGGGATTGAACTGGCTCTGCAGAGGCTGCGGGCAGCCTTGCAACCCAGCTCTTAACTGCTGTGCCACCAGGGGAGGCCCTTCAAAACTTTTATGTAAGGGGGGGGGCGGAGCAACATGGCGGCGAGGAGACGCTGCGAGTAAGATCTCCCATTAAAAAAAGTTAATAGGGAGGAAAAGCGGCAGGTCCCAGTGAGAACTGGGACACGGAAGATAAACGGACGACTCCAGCAAACTGCCCGAAGAAGAAAGTTGCCATAAAAGAGGACGAGAAGGGAGGGAAGCGCAGAACCCTGCTCCCCTCCCCCCCTCCCCCGCCCACAAAGTCAGCACTCTCCGACCGGCAGAAAGGAGGGAAACAACAAACCAAAACGGCCAACAAGAAAAACGGACGCAGCAAGTGGGACTGTGAGTGGAAAGGAACTATTTCAGCCACCACACCCCGTGAACGGGAGAGGCGAACCCTGCAGGATCCGCCGCGGAGGTGAGCTCCAGGCGCCATTAAAGAGAGCCCTGCCCCCCAGGAGGAGACCAGCACCAGCACACAGCCCCGGCCGCCCGGTAAGGTTGCGTGCGGAAAGCGGCGCGGATCCGGACCGGATCGCTGCTGCCCAGGTCCCCGCGCCTGCGACCTAGGCTTGCGGGGAGACGGCGGAGGCCCTCCCTGAGTGAGCAGGAACAAGGCGCCCAGGCAGGGGAGCGGGATTCAAAAGGCGCCATTCCCGCGCCACTGATCTGGGCTACAGCCCGCGTCCTGGAACTGAGGGCTTTGGAACTGAGACCCGGGGCACGAAATTAGGGGGAGACTGCGGAGGCCCTCCCTGAGTGAGCAGGAACAAGGCGCCCAGGCAAGGGAGCTGGATTCAAAAGGCGCCATTCCCGCGCCACTGATCTGGGCTACAGCCCGTGTCCTGGAACTGAGGGCTTTGGAACTGAGACCCGGGGCACGAAATTAGGGGGAGACGGCGGAGGCCCTCCCTGAGTGAGCAGGAACAAGGCGCCCAGGCAGGGGAGCGGGATTCAAAAGGCGCCATTCCCGCGCCACTGATCTGGGCTACAGCCCGCGTCCTGGAACTGAGGGCTTTGGAACTGAGACCCGGGGCACGAAATTAGGGGGAGACTGCGGAGGCCCTCCCTGAGTGAGCAGGAACAAGGCGCCCAGGCAAGGGAGCTGGATTCAAAAGGCGCCATTCCCGCGCCACTGATCTGGGCTACAGCCTGCGTCCTGGAACTGAGGGCTTTGGAACTGAGACCCGGGGCACGAAATTAGGGGAAGACTGCGGAGGCCCTCCCTGAGTGAGCAGGAACAAGGCGCCCAGGCAAGGGAGCTGGACTCAAAAGGCGCCATTGCCGCGCCACTGATCTGGGCTACAGCCCGCATCCTGGAACTGAGGGCTTTGGAACAGAGACCCGGGCACGAAATTAGGGGGAGACGGCGGAGGCCCATCCTGAGTGAGCAGGAACAAGGCGCCCAGGCAGGGGAGCAGGATTCAAAAGGCGCCATTCCCGCCCCACTGATCTGGGCTACAGCCCGCGTCCTGGAACTGAGGGCTTTGGAACAGAGACCCGGGGCACGAAATTAGGGGCGTGGGTTCCCCACGACGGTGGGGCACAAGGCAGACACAGCACCCCAAAGCCGTTGAGGTGTACCCTACCATCCCCGCTCTGCTCCCTGTCCCACGGGGTGGAAAATCAGCTCCCCAAGGGCTCTAGGAGAGATCTCTGGCACCACCTAGCGACTTGACGCCAGCAGAGGCTCCTGAAGGAGCTAGTGGCCAGCTGGGGAGTTTGCCCACACCGGGCCCCTTCCGAACAAGTAGTCTGAGCCCACAGGGAGAGCGAGCACCCACAGCCGGGGCAGACCAGGTGCGCAGAAGAGTGTGCCTGAGACCAGACACGCAGGGAGTGTGTCCCACATCACCATTTTAGAACAGGGACATTTCTTCAGTAAAGACTACCTGCAGAAGGCTTCCTCAGGAGCCAGAGGTGAGCGGGGTAAGTTCGCCCACGCCAGACCCCCTCTGGCCTGCAGTCCAAGCCCAGAGGGGAGCAGGAACCCACCGCCGGGGCAGACCAGGCGCACAGGGGAGTGTGTCCCTACATCGGCATTTTAGAACAGGGACCTTTCTCCAGTAAAGACTGCTTGAAACTGACAGATGACTCCTGGAAGAACCAGAGGGGAACAGAGAAGCCCACCCAAGATGCCGGCCAGTCCCAACTACACAGTGTCCCAACGCATACGGCAAATTAGAAAACAGACAGTAGGGAAGAGAAGAACCACACGCAACCTAGCAACTCTCCAGAGAAAAAGCACACCACAAAAAGAAAGCCAGCCCCCAGATTGCAAAGACAATAACTTGGAAGAATTTCTGAGCCTTCCAGAAAGAGAATTTAAAATTGCCGTGATTAAAAAACTAACAGAAGTCATAAAGGAAAACAATGATAAGGGAAAAATAATCAACGATCAGAAGAATGCAATTGAGTCCCTAGAGAGGGAAAACGATGGTCAGAAGAAAGAAATTGAGTCCCTAAAGAGGGAAGTAAAAGAAATGCAGGAGATCAAAGAATTAATGGAAGAACTAAAGAATTCTGGGAAAAGCAATGAAAGCAGAATAGATGAAATGGAAGAACGAATAAGTAATCTTGAAGACACAGAAATAAAAAGAACCAAAACAGAAAAGGAAAGAGAAGTACGAAGGAAAAAGAACGAAGAAAGACTTCGGGAACTATCTGACTCCATGAGGAAAGGAAATATAAGAGTTATAGGAATACCAGAAGGAGAGGAGAGAGATGTAGGAACAGAGAAAATATTCAAAGACATAATTGAAGAGAACTTCCCAAATGTGAAGAAGGAGCTGAAAATTGATATACAAGAAGCAAGAAGAACACCAAACTTCCACGACGAAAGGAAAAATACAGCAAGACACATAATAGTAAAGCTCCCAAGAATCCAGGACAAGGAAAAAATAATGAAGCTGGCAAGAGGGAAGAAACAGATAACATTCAAAGGAAAACCAATCAGGCTGACATCAGACTTCTCCGAAGAAACACTACGGGCAAGGAGAGAGTGGAGGGACATAGTCAACAGACTCCAAGAAAACAGATGCCAACCAAGAATACTCTATCCCGCAAAGCTCTCCTTCCTCTTTGAAGAAAGAATATGGACCTTTCCAGACAAACAGAAACTCCGGAATTTCATTGCAACTAAACCCCCACTCCAAAAAATACTACAAGGAGTCCTAAAGCCAGAACCTCAGAGGGACGAATAACAATGAAAGAAGGCCAAAAAAAAAAGTTATTAAAAGAATAAATAAATAAAATCAAAGGAAAGACAAACACAATGGCAAATACAGATGTTAACATATCAATAATAACTCTGAATTTAAATGGACTAAACTCTTCAATAAAAAGACACAGAGTTGCAGCCTGGATTAAGAAACAAAACCCAACCTTTTGCTGTCTCCAGGAAACACATTTAGCTACAAAAGATAAAAATAGGCTCAAAGTTAAAGGATGGAAAACAATCCTACAAGCAAATGGACCAAAAAAGAAAGCAGGAACAGCTATACTTATATCAGATAAAACAGATTTCAAACTCAAAAAGATAAAAAGAGACCCCAAGGGTCACTACATTATGATCAAGGGGACAATACTTCAAGAAGAAATAACACTCATTAACATATACTCACCAAACGAAGGAGCACCAAAATATATCAGACAACTGTTGTCCTCTCTGAAAACAGACATCAGAGAAAACACATACGTAGTGGGAGACTTCAACACACCACTATCAACAATGGATAGATCAACAAGACAAAAAATAAGTAAAGAAACTAAAGCTCTAAATAAGGACCTAGAGCAATTGGGCTTAACAGACATCTATAGAACACTAAACCCCAAAAAAACGGAGTACACATTTTTCTCAAGCGCACACGGATCATTCTCCAGGATCGATCACATACTGGGGCACAAGACAAACATCAACAGATACACCAAGATTGAAATCATATCAACCATCTTTTCTGACCATGAAGGCATCAAACTAGAAATAAACCATAAAAAGAAGGCAAGGAACTTTCCTACCTCATGGAGATTAAAAACCACACTACTGGAAGACCATTGGACTAATGAGGAGATCAAAGAAGAAATTAAAAAATTTTTTGAATTGAACGACAAGGAGGACACCAATATTCTAAATGTATGGGATGCAGCAAAAGCAGTAATAAGAGGAAAATATATAGCAATAGAAGCTCACATCAAGAAACAAGAAAGAACGCAAAGAAACAACCTAATCTCGAAGCTCAAAGATCTAGAAAAAGAACAACAAAAAAACCCCAAAACCAGTAGAAGAAAAGAAATAATAAAAACCAAAGCAGAAATAAATGAAATTGAAACTAAAAAAACAATCCAAAAGATCAATGAAACCAAGAGCTGGTTCTTTGAAAAAATCAATAAAATAGACAAACCCCTAGCCAGGCTCACAAAGGAAAAAAGGGAGAAAGCACAAATAAACAGGATCATCAATGAAAGAGGAGAAATCACAACGGACACAGCAGAAATCAAAAGAATAATCAGTAACTACTATGAACAGTTATATGGAAACAAGTTCAACAATCTAGAGGAGATGGACAAATTCCTACAACTCTACAATCACCCAAAGCTAGATAAAGAAGAAATAGAACACCTAAACAGACCAAATACAATTAGCGAAATTGAAATGGTAATCAAAAACCTCCCCAAAAACAAAAGCCCAGGACCTGATGGATTTACAAATGAATTCTACCAAACATTCAGAGACGAATTAGTGCCTATCCTTCACAAACTCTTCCAAAAAATTGAGAAGGAAGGGACAATACCAAACACGTTTTATGAAGCCAACATTACACTAATACCAAAACCGAACAAGGACAACACAAAAAAGGAAAACTACAGGCCAATCTCCCTAATGAACACTGATGCAAAAATCCTCAATAAAATTTTAGCTATCAGAATCCAACAATGTATCCATAAGATAATTCACCACGACCAAGTTGGATTCATTCCAGGGGCACAAGGATGGTTTAACATCCGAAAATCAATCAACGTTATCCAACACATCAACAAAAAGAAATATAAAAACCATATGATAATATCAATAGATGCTGAGAAAGCTTTCGACAAAGTGCAACACCCATTCATGATAAAAGCCCTTGAAATTCTTGGGATACAAGGAACATACCTCAACATCATAAAGGCCATCTATGACAAGCCAACAGCCAGTATCATTCTCAATGGTGAAAAGCTGAAAGCAATTCCATTAAGATCTGGAACAAGACAAGGATGTCCACTCTCACCATTGCTTTTCAATATAATACTGGAAGTCCTAGCCAGGGCAATAAGACAAGAGAAAGACATCCAAGGAATCCAAATAGGAAAAGAAGAAGTCAAACTATCACTATTTGCAGACGATATGATATTATATATAGAGAACCCCAAAAACTCCACAGAAAAGCTAATTCAACTCATCAATCAGTTCAGTAAAGTGGCAGGATACAAAATCAACACGCAAAAGTCAGTAGCCTTCCTATACACAAACAATAAATCTGAAGAAGAAGAAATCAAAAAGACCATCCCTTTTGTTATTGAAACAAAAAAAATCAAATATTTGGGAATAAATCTAACAAAAGAGGTAAAGGACCTATACAAAGAAAACTATAAAACACTGTTAAAAGAAATAGAAGAAGACACAAAGAAATGGAGAGACATCCCCTGCTCATGGATTGGAAGAATAAACATTATTAAAATGGCCATCCTTCCAAAAGCAATATACAGATTCAATGCTATTCCAATCAAAATTTCAATGTCATTCTTCAAAGAAATAGAACAATTATTGATGAAATTCATATGGAATCACAAAAAACCCCGAATAGCCAAAGCTCTCCTGAAAAAAAAAGAAGGGAATGGAGGCATCACACTCCCAGACTTCAAACTCTACTACAAAGCCATAATCATCAAAACTGCATGGTATTGGAACAAGAACAGACATACAGACCAATGGAATCGAATAGAAAATCCAGAAATAAACCCACAGATTTATGGTCAACTAATCTTTGACAAAGGAGCAAAGAATATGCATTGGAGCAAAGAAAGTTTGTTCAATAAATGGTGCTGGGAAAACTGGGTCGCTACATGCAAAAGAATGAAGCTTGACCACCACCTCACACCATACACAAAAATCAACTCAAAATGGATTAAAGAACTAGACATAAGACCTGAAACCATAAAATATATAGAAGGAAATATAGGCGAAACACTACGTGATTTGCACATCAAAGACATCTTTACAGACACATCACCCAAAGCAGTGATAGTGAAGGCAAAGATAAACAGCTGGGACTACATCAAATTAAAGAGCTTTTGCACAGCAAAAGAGACAATAACAAAAACAAAGAGAAACCCCACCAACTGGGAGAACATTTTTGCACCCAACACTAATGATAAAGGACTGATCACAAAAATCTGCAAAGAGCTGATGAGACTCAACAACAACAAAGAAAATAATCCAGTCAAAAAATGGGCAGAAGAGCTTAAAAGAAACTTCTCTGAAGAGGAAATGCAAATGGCCAACAGGCATATGAAAAAATGTTCAACATCACTTGTCATCAGGGAAATGCAAATCAAAACTACCATGAGATACCATCTTACACCAGTGAGAATGGCACATATTAAAAAAACTAGCAACAACAAATGTTGGCGAGGGTGTGGAGAAAAAGGAACTCTTCTGCACTGTTGGTGGGAGTGCAAACTGGTCCAACCACTGTGGAAAGCTGTGTGGAGATTTCTGGACCTACTAAACATAGAGCTTCCATATGATCCAGCAATTCCACTCCTAGGTATTTACCCAAAGGACACAGAAACATCAATTCCAAAGAACACCTGCACCCCTATGTTTATAGCAGCACTGTTTACAATAGCTAAGCTTTGGAAACAACCCAAATGCCCAAAAATAGATGACTGGATCAAGAAGATGTGGTACATATATACCATGGAATATTACTCAGCATTCAAAAAAGATAAACACATGCAATTTGCAGCAACATGGATGGCGCTGGAAGGGATCATGCTCAGCGAAATAAGCCAAAAAGAAAAAGAAAAATACCGGATGGTCTCACTCATAGCAGGAATCTAGAAAACTTAAATAAGGGACCAGGAAAATGAATAACTATAAGATAGTGAAAATCAAAATCAACAAAAAACTATGAACCAGAGACACTTTTAGGGGGGCGGGAGGGGAGGGATTGGGGTCAGAATGGGGGGGCTGCAATTGTATGGGGAATATAACAATAAAATTTATTTATAAAAATAAAAAAAAAAAAGAATAAATTCCTACATGTTGGTACCATTTTACAGATGAGGAAAGCAATGTCCAGAAAAGTTTTATTATTTGGCTAATGATCCAAAGATGGGAAAAATAAAAATTGATGTATTTGGAAAAAAAAAAAAAAAAAACTTTTATGTAAGGAGAAAACTGTCTATTCTATAGAACCTACCAATGTACAAGATACTTTTATTTACAATGAAGAGGACAATGGAATAATTTTTGTTCCCATTTTCTATGTGAAGTAACTGAGGTACAGAAGCTAATGACATGCCTAAGTCACACAGCTAATGAATAAGGGAGCTAAAACTTGGATGAAACCTACAAAACAACATTCTTTCTCTCTTCTGGGCTTCCTCTTTAAATTGCATTCCACCAAACTCATTTGTACTTGTAGATCCATGCTAGGGCTCAGCTTGACTGGTGCTGCTGTGAATAACTGACATTTCATAATAATGAATTCTCTTCACCTAATGTGTTTTGCAGGATAAGTCACGACCAATTGCATTTTTCAAGTGGCAAATGGCTGTTTGGTCATGAAGATCTATTTGGGCTTCATTTTACTTTAATGATGGTTGGTCAATCACATTCTTTGCATTTCACAAGAGAAGAGTAGTGTATTTTCCTGTCGACTTCACTTGAATATAAAATACTTTCATGAGTTGTGGCCCTTGGAGGGCACATCATCGTCTCTTGTTTCTGAATCAACACAGAATTATTTGCCCCAGCCTTCTAGGTTCATTGCTTTTTTTAAGGGAGTATTGGAGGAGCCTGAGGGCTCTTGAACTTTTGATGCCAACGGGTAGTGAGGCACTCTCCCGACTTAATAGGTTCTTTCTACAATTGCTAAACTGTATTTGATTTTCAATATTAGCAGGCTGGGGTGCCCAGAGGGGATCTTTGTGTATAATTCAGAGGTCGGTATCTTTTCCTGCTGGTTATTTTAGTTCTTGACTTTTTTTAAATTTCAATTTGCAGCTATCTGTGCATAAAACACTTGGTGTGTTTAGCCTAATGTCTTAGAATGGAAGCTAAATGAATTTTTCAATCTTTCCTTAACAGATCATGATTTTCCAGATCAAGAATTCTACAGTGGGGGAAAGGAGTTTATCTTTGTGTAAACTTCCTTCCTTTAAAGATTGAACATATTCACTCCATCCTAATATCCACCGGTGACACACCACTAGTTTGTGTGTGTGCACACACGCACACTGATGTGCACTTATATTTAGTTTGCTCTCCCAGACTAAGATCTTTAATCATTTGTGGTTTTCAGCTTTAAAACAGTAGCTGCTCAAATAGAATTTCTCTTAAAATTACACACATTAATGATTTTTAGCTCTGTTAGTACACATGTTTTGGGGATAAGAGATCATTTTTTCTCTATTGCCTACCAAGCAATATGAAGAATAGTGCTCTTCTGAAAGTGAAGTAGTTGAGAAGAATTGCTTGTTTGTGTATGAAGGGAGAGTCAATTATTTGATAACAATTTTTTTTAAATTTCAGAGTTTATATTAATGATTGACGTGAAATAGGACAGGAGGAGAGAAAGAATGTAATAGAGGACATGTTTTTAAATATAGCCTATTAGCAGAAGAGTTGTAATTTACTAACATTAGGGGTTAACTCCCATTTACTAACATTAGGGGTTAAGTCCATATAAACACAGTTTGGGGCTCACAGTTCTTAAGAGGTGAGTATGCCAAGCCCTGGGACCCCACAGGAGAGCGCTGGCTTTGGTGAGGAGTTGGAGGGACATGGAGAAATGTGGGCAAGAGCTTTTATTATGGTTTCTTCAGAAGGAGAGGGAAGTAGACTAGGCAGGCTTAGGATCAGCCTGTTGGAATTATTCCAGCAGGATCTGGGGCATATTGCTGTCCCAAGATGTCTGGTCTCCAGCCCTGGCATGATTAGGGTGGGTGGCTAGTGGCCCAGAGTATGAAAGTCTAATAAAGGAAGTGGTTCACCTCTGGGTTCTTAATTGGTTGGATTGTATTAAAAATGTACACTCTTGGGTGAAATGTCTCCTGTCTCTATGAACTGCTTATCCTTGAAAGGGGCAGTCCTGCTATGAGCAGCAAGGCCCAGATGTCAAATTACTGAATATAGAAAATAAAAGGCATGGCCAATACAGAGAGAAAGATGAGAGGTGGAAGTAAATTCAGAAAAAAAGACACTCAAAATCCTTCAAAGCTATCTTGGTATTGCTGAAGAAATTTAATATATTATAGATGAAGAAACCAAGGTTTTCCTGATGGGGCCAAAGAGTTTAAGCACCCCCTCTTTTTTGACCCCCATAGACTTAAACTTATTTAAGTTTACATGTTATAAATTGGAACTTACTATAAGATTACATTAATAGTACTATAAATAATATAAATCATGTATAAATGCTTTGTAGACTGATTATAAAAGTTTAGACTAAGAAAATAGCCCTTTTATATGTAAAAAGAAAAAGAAAAGCATCATAAGCAGAAGTGCTTGTAATTATGTGTAATATGTAGTTTTAATGATATTGTAAAGAAAAATGAAGCTGAAAAGCATAGCTATGTATTATAATATCAAGAAAGAGTGATGCAAATGTAGGGACCAATGAATCAAGATAGATCATCTATGTTTCTCACAGTTTAGGAGATAAGCTGGTACTCTGTGATGACTGGGCTAAAGAGAGAATTTATCAATGAATGGTAATAAGGGGCTGACTTAATGTGTCAGTATCTGCCAGCATCAGACAGATTCTGACTGCAGTTTGAAAGAAAGATGTATATGGAGGGAAATTACTAAATCTGAAATAGAGTGGTTGTGGGGGAAACTACTTCCCCATTGTGAGAAGCTAAATATAGGCTTTGACAGAACAGGAGTTCTCAGCTCTGCCATTACTTGAATTCTTGCTATTTCATTTTCTATCATATTCAAAGACCTCTGCAGGAACCTCTGTGGCATCAGATACCTCTAATTGTTAGAACAACCAAATGTATCCTAAACCAAAGGTTATATAAAAGCTGTTCATGAAAACACCAAAAATAGAACTCATATTTTTTTCTTAGTCGGGTATTTGATTTATTGGTTCTTCTGGCTTCTGATGTATGTGGTGTAAAAGCAATAATTGGTAATCTAAGTCAGTGGTGGCAGATAAGTATAAACTTGCCAGCTACTATGCATAGATAGAAGCTGCCTGGAGCCTGGTATTAACAAATATTCCAAGGACAAATCTCAGCTGAGTGGCAAATAGCACTGAGCTTGATTAGCAATGTCTGCCATGGACATAGTCATTTATGACAAGAATTTATCATCTCATTTCCACATACTGTCCCCTAATTCTTGAGTAGCAAAATGATATTTGGTGTCAGAGGAATGGGTTAGATGGTTTTCCATATAATTCTTATGAGAGTTACAGCTTCATTTGATAATAGTAAAACAAGATATAATAAATATCTCCCGGACTCTTTATTTACATATATACATATACAAATATATACATATGCATGCATGCGTGCACATATGTAAAATGTGTGTGCTTGTGAATTAAAAGGATCTCTGAATCACATGAAAAATAACAAAAGGCATCATAGCTCCCACTGAAGACCTGAAAACCCACCCAGACAGATAGGAGTTGTGTGATCATGATTTTGTATCCATGCCTCTCATTCCACTGATACAAAAATCTTCAAATCAATTCTGTACTAATAAGTCAGTTAAAAGCGTAAAATCACTTGTCAACATACTTTTTTTGTAATTTTTTGTATAAAATGACATTTTAAAATATATTTTTGTCTTCTGTATCTGTTCAGTTTTCATTCATTTCTACTTCCTTAGCTTTTATTCTTGAAGGTATTAGGAAAATGTGATTCCTGGGAGTCCACATAAAGAAATAAAACAATCAACTCACCAATCAAATATATCAATACATAGCCAAAGCTGTCTAGTGTTACTTAGTTTTCAGTTTTCCCTCATAGTTCAAAGCAGTCAATTTGTAGTAAATCCCTGCCCCCAATAACATTTCATTTGATTTAATTTTTACTGTTTTCTTTTCATAGTTAATAAAGACTGTTTTAGGTAAAGGCCATTTCCCAAAGTAGAATAATTTTAGTACAGAACATATTCATCAGTTTATGTTCTCTTCTTAGTTGCTTGGTGTTTGATCTTTGTTCTCTTCTTATTGCTTATACCAAATTGCCTGTTTGACGCTTAGCTTTCCTGTGCTCATGTAACACAGAAAGAACTAATTAAAACTGAAACTCGAAACAAGGGGATAGTAATGAAAGTGAAGACAAAGATCATTAAAACTTCACATCTTTTGTTATTTATTGAAAATGTAAAAAGTGAGTGACATCTAGCATAACACACCTTCCTCTGGTAATGATTGGCTGTCATAAGTTCCCCTCTGTACATTTCCTTCACGGGGACTCACAGTAGAACATTTTTTTGTGTTTCTCAACAAGAAGCTATGTACTATCTATGGCATTCCCTTCCAGGTTATTAGCCCTATTCATTGACTTTGAACTTATTTGCAGTTATCAGTTATTAGTATCTAATGGATGTATAAGTGCTGTTCTGTTTGGTAATGATTTTAATTAATTTCTTCCCTTCTTGAAAATCCAGTTACCCTCATTTACAATTCATCTTATCATTCCTTTCTCCTGATAAATATGAGTTCATTTGACTTTTCCTGTGAGCCTATATTAACATCTGCTTTGTTTCCTTATATCAAATGAGGAAAACAAACTCTTTCACACATGCCCATTTTTATATCTGGATGAGAGTCATGATTTACCCATAATCTTTGAATCCCACATTTAGAAGAATAGTAACTTCAGTTTTGTTTTACTTTTGATCAACTCTATTAAGGATAATAATTTTTCCAAAGATAAGACAAGTCATTTTTGAGGCAGGTGTGTATTTAAAAATATATTTCAAATTGACAGTTACTCGTTTTCTCCTCCTCTTCTTCCTCTTCTCTATCAACAAAACAAAATCGATTAAATTGGACAGATGTTTTCTTAATGTAGTGACAATGTTAGACTTCAAAAGAATGTTCTGTATAAAGAGATAGCACTATACTTTTTAAATGTTAAGTCTCTGTTGATTTACTATTCTAAACTAGGAATTTTTACATTGCAAAGTTAAGTATACTCTCCTTGATAAAGTGCTAAATTATTTTGACAGGTGACTAGTCTGCCAGCTTTGCATCTTGGTTCACCTGCTAGTCTCCCATGGGAGAAATTAAACAGTAGATTTCTCTAGGAGAGAAAAAAACTCTGAGTTTAATTTTAAAATATTACTAGGGGAAAAGTAAAATGGAGAGCCTATATAGCAGTTGAGAATAGACAGAAAGACATTCTTTAACATAAAATACTAAAAGAAAAGACCATCATTCATTCATATATCCTCATGGAGAAGTACACGTTCATTCTTGCCATTTGAGTCTAGCAGTTCTGCATCAGTGGCGAGAAAGCTAACAAGGTTGTTTTGGTTTTGTTTCTTTATAAGTTTTGCTATTATTCCCAACTTTCCCCACCCTGGATTTTAAGGGTTAGGGATCAAATTGTTCTAATTTTTTCAAAGAATTGCTTTTTGTTTCTTTAAATTACTATTGCTTTATATAGTTACTTTTCACTGAACTCATTATATTTGTCTTCCCTTCTCTATTCCCCCTTTCTCCCCCTCAGCTTTTGACAAAATCTAAAGCAGGGGTGAAATGCCACATTCCTGTAGATGCTTGGTAAATAATGTGATAAAAATAAGGCTTGAACACTTTAATCTAATTAACCAATTCATTTTTTTAAAGCTATGTGCATTCAGACAACTACTTTTCAATTTTATATTTGTGCATACATTTAACAAACATTTCTTGAGCTCATGACCATTGTGATCTATTTAGGGCCTGAGAACACATCAGTGAGAGATGCAAGGTCACTGAGAATGCATAAGTCACGAGCCATGATTTCAATAAGGAAATTAGAGCCACAAGAGATTTGAATTTTTTTTCAATTCAAATTGTATTTTAGATGTTTTGAATTTGCGACCAGTGAACTCACAGTGTTTTGGTTTTTTTTTTTTAAGATAAAGTATATGCTGATAAATAGGAATGGCATAATTACTGCATGCCCAACTCAAGTAAAAAAGGAATTAAAAAAAGGGATATTAATGTGTTTAGCATTCATGGATATGGTTCCACACCAACAAGCATTTCTTAGACACCAGCAGGGAATCTGAGAATTCAGGTCAATTCTCACACTAGCTATTTGGAGATAGCATCAGATTCCACAGGTAAAGCCCTCAGTCTCCCAAGACTACCCTCTACTTTAGACATCAGTGGTAAGCCCAGGACATTACATATACTTCAGACTAACTAGCTATAGGTCAGTGATTCCTAGAACACCCTCCTCAGGTACAATTAATTTCCTAGAGACACTTGTAGAAATCAGGAAGATCGGTGAATTATTACAAAGGATGTAACTCAGGAATAGCTAGATGCAAGATATTTATAGGGTAATTTATGAGGAAAAGTCTCCTGAGCATCCATACTCTTTCCAGTACCTCCTTTTCCCTAAATCTCTATGTGTTCGCCAGCCCAGGGTCTCCAAAGTCCTCCTTGGCTTTTATTACATAGGCATGACTGAATAACTCATTGGCTTCCCTCCCAGGGGTTCAGTGGGAGATGTGGTGGTACTGAAAGTTCTAACCTTCTAAACACTTGGTTGAGTGCCCTGTCAACCAGTTCCCATTCTAAGGTACCTCTCCCAAAGTCACCATTTTAACAAAGCAAGAGACTTTATTACTCTCAACACTTAGGATCTTACAAGGCTTTCAGGAGCTATAAGCCAAGAACTATGAATGAAGACCAAATATGTGTGAGAAATATATTCAGGTCACCTAATTACAAAGTATGTATTTCCAATAAATCATATTTTCATGAGATGACAGAGAATAATGTTCAAAAAAAGACAAAATCATGACTCACAGATATAAAAATATTTTACTTCTTTGACATGATATTTTACTCATCATATGAGGAAATCAGGAAAATGTTTAACATGTTCAAAGTAAAAGTCAAAAGGGCACACATTTAGATGAAATAAAGGAATATTAAGATGAATTGCAAATGGAGATAAAATTGGATTTTCCACAGGGTGGAGGAAGTCAATTAAAATCACTATCAATTGCCTCCAATTTATAAGAGTTAACAAATGAACAATGAGTGAGGAAAATGCACACAGCTTGAATTTTATAACTGAGGAGGATGTGCTATCCATGAGGCATAGTTTTCCACTGAAACATGAAGTTTTCATTTGCAGAAAAAAAAGGGGATAATGCTAAAAAAACACACTAAACCACATTAATTTCTGCAATTTCGCTTCTAGTCTCATAGTGCCACACTCCTGTGGGAATGGATTCGCAGAAAGAGGCAGGGTCAGACAGAAACACAAGAGAGAGGCAGCATCTTGGTCCATGCAGTCCATCCCCTCCTCCTGGGGTAGTCACTGTTAAATATCACCCTGGTGCCCTGGCCTCAGATGATAGACTAGAGGTCAGCTGCTTTCCCAGGCTGAGTCGATGAGATCCTCTCTTAAGAAATAAAGCTTTGGGGCCTCCCTTGTGGCGCAAATGGTTAAGACACAACCTATGAAGCTATCCACAGCCATTGCATCACAAGTTTGATCCCCGGCCAGGGAGCAACACACATAGTGCAGCAGACCTCTCCTGTCATGCCCGCTGCTCCCCTCAGCAGTGTATTTCAGTAGATCTGCCTGTTCTGTTCCCTATTTTGTATCTGGTAAATTCTCTTGCCCCCCGCCCCCACACCTCTGACCTGTACCCTAGTTCTTGTATGCATAAATAAATCTTAAAAAAAAGAAAGAAAGCTTTGAGCTTGAGGCCAGTTCCTATCTGGGTTGTCCACTTTTACATAGGAAATGCCAATTCATCATGGTACTGTTTAACCATGTGCATAGTGAAACAAATAAGTGATTTCAGAGAAAAAGATGGAGGGAGGATTTAGTAATAAATAGAGCTTAGAAATAGGTCTGGGTTTCAGATGAATCTCCAGTTCTAGGTCCCAGTTCCTCATAAAGCTCAGTGTTAGTACATGATAAAACAGGTGATATAAAGTTCATTTTTGAAGAGAGAATTAAACTGTAATCAGAAATGTGAGACTCCTTGAAGAAGAGAATTAAATGAAGTAAAATTAAACTTTCTTAGGCCTCAGAGTAAGAAATTTATGCAGATACTCTGCTGTATTCCATTTCCGTTCTCTAAGAAATTGAATTTATGACCAAGTAAACTATAGATAGTAGTTCAGGTTAAATTGAAGGTTTAATCAAGTTCAAATAAATGTTTTAAGTAAAGTTAAATTTGGCTATGCTATGCGTTTATTATAACTACAGATTTCTATAATGATTTCTTTCTTTGTAGCAAAACAAAGAAGAATTGCTTTAAGTCGGAGATTGCTTTTATCCATTTAAATAGTTTGCAGAATACTAACTTGAAGTGAAATTTCCAAAAATAGTATTAAAAGCATACCACAGAACTGTTACAGAGACAGCTCCCTGGAAAAAGGGAGGAGCATAGAGTGGGTGCCATTTTCCCCACCCCCACTCACGTGCAGTCATTTTGGACTACAAGTCCCAGTATACTGTGAAACAGACTTCCTGAGGGGGTGCAGCTGGAAGGAGTAAGGTGGACATATAAATAGAGGGTGACACACATGAATAGAAACTTGGAGGAGGCACGTGGAAGAGAGACATGTAGAGCCACTCGGAAAAGGTGCTTGGAAGAGACGTGGGTGAGAGACATGTGGGAGGATGTTCCTGGTCTGTGGCAGACAGTAGCAGCCATTATCTTGGCTTCATGTTGGCTTTTGTATGGGACATTTTGAATTTTGCATCTCCCCTTCGTTCCAACTCTCTAGGTCCTGCTTCACTCCTTTCTTGTGGCTCAGAAGTTACCTTTGAGTACCTTCTGCCCTGCCCCAGAGACCTCAGCTGCCTTGCCTTGTGCTAAGTCAGTTTGTCTAGGCAGTTGCCCTAGACAAACAGGTGTGTGGGTAATTTTTGGAGTTTTATTGGGAAACTGTTGTTTGAAATCCTTTCCTTTCTTTCTCTGTACACTAATTATATTAAAAATTGGGCCTCCCTGGTGACACAAGGGGTTAAATCTCAGCGCTATGAAGCAACCCACAGCCACTGCAGCATGACTTACATCCCCAGCCAGGGAGCTACCCACATGGCACAGCAGACCTCTCCTGTCCCGCCCGCTGCTCCCCTCAGCAATGAATTTCAGTAGATTCACCTGTTCTATTCCCACTTTGTCTCTGGTGAATACTCTCAGCCCCCTTACCTCTGGCCTGCACTCCAGCTCTTATATGCATAAATAAATGAAATAAATCTTTTAAAAAATATCTTTCACATTGAGAGACTGTATCCCTTGCCTTAGTGTATATGGATGGCCAAATCCCTTTTGGGGTATGCATTCCTTAATGTTTGGGGTCCCTTGGTTTTCCCCTTGGTCACATGCTAACAAAACTATCTGATAAACTGCTATTACTACTGCTTCTTCACCCAACTAAAAGCTAGATGCAATAGTTTGTTGTTCTGCCTGCAACTCTACTTTATGGCAACTATAAATTCTGCCTACAGTAATGCCACTTCTACATCAAGAACTGACCTTACAGACCACTTCCTATTTCCAAACCAAAGCAAGCAGAATGGATTCTTTTTAGATTCTCCTTCCTCATGTTGCTCACTTTCAGGATGAGATCTCAAGTGGTTAGAATACTAATGAAGCCTAAAGTTGGAGGGATGTGCATGAACCTTGGAAAAGGATTGACATGTTCTGTGAGAAAATACCTTTTTATTTTCAAATAGGGAAAATTCATGCTCTGCTTGTTTTCCTATATGTTTTTATTACAAAGCTTAAAGAATATAGAAATGGGTAGAGAATACATTAGCAATCTTATGTTCTCCACCAAGAGAAATAATTTTAATACTTTATTATTTTATCTTCAAATAGTTTAGATATAAAAAATATGAAATCTAATAGATTCCCCCCCCCTGCTTCTTGAGTTCCAAAGTTTTCTATTCTTCCCAGATACACCATTAGGACAGATTTTATATGTGTTCTTCTAGTTTATGTGTACCACACATGAGCAAGTATTTGCTTGGGTTTACAATTCGAAGGGATAGTTTGGGATCATACTGAAGCGCAGTCTGCTTTTATAGATATAGTCAAATTTTTCACTAATGTGGAATGACCTGCATTTAAGATTCTTATTTTCTCCCTGTCTGCTTGATATTTTCAGACTTTATAATTTTTTCTAACTTGATGATTTTTAAATAGAATTTCACTTTAAATTGTTTGGATGTAGTAATCATACTTGTTAGTGGAGATATTTTTTCTTTATGGCAAATAAAAGACTATTGCATTATACAATTGTCTATAATAGTGAAACATTGGATTTCTTTTATTATTTATTATTTATTTATTTATTTTAAATATTTATTTATTTATGCATACAAGAGCTGGGGTACAGGCCAGAGGTGTGTGGGGGTGAGAGGATTCACCAGAGACAGAGTGGGGGAACAGAACAGGCAGATTGACCAAAGTACACTGCTGAGGGGAGCAGCAGGTGAGACAGGAGAGGTCTGCGGCACCATGTATGTTGCTCCCTGGCTGGGAATCGAACTCATGCTGCAGAGGCTGCAGATTGCTTCATAGGTTGCGTCTTAACCCCTGCGCCACCAGGGAGGCCCCTCTTTTATTTTTTAAGTGCAAACATACTATGGTCAAAATTGATTCACAGATGCTGAACTAGGCCACAGTGTGGAAGTATTCTCACTTTGTTCACTTGTCAGAATCAGCATCTATTCTGATCATTGTAGTGGGTGAACCCAAGTCAGCTCAAAATGTCTTGAGCTGATCTGGTTCTCTGTATCTCTTACTTGAAAACACTAGAGTTATATCTGATGTTGAGATTGAAGTTGAATTTCTGAGTAACCATTTTGAGAGCTATAGGAGAGGAATCCATGTTGATCTAGACAGAATCAGGAACAGGAAACATGCTGCCCAAAGGCAGTCAGCACAAAGGATCAGGGTCTGTGCTTGCTTTCAAATTCCAGGTCGGGGTCAAATCCAGCAACAGTGCTTACATTTAGTCTTGGGAAATTTCCCTTGAGGGCTTGTAATAAATCAGCCTTTGTTTATGGTATGTTAAGTGGGCATTTACCTGTTCCCATCAAATCCCCTGTTATTCTATATGTTTGGGTATAGTGATCACTCTTGTCAGTGGAGACATTTTTCCTTTATGGCAAATAAAAGAAGATACTGTACCTTTTGGGAAATGTTAAACAAAGACTGAATCAGTGTGTGTACTTTAAGCAGAATGGAAAAAAAGATTTTGAGTTAAAAGATCTGAGGTAGATTCTCCTGTTCCTGAGCAGCTTGAATTCAGGCTAGGGACACCTTTGAATATAAATTACCTAACTATGAGATAAAGCCAATAATATTTATCTCTCATGCCTGTGGTAAAGAGATAATGAGATTAATTGGGAGAATAGATTTGAATGAGCATTATAAAACATACCACCATAAAATAGAAATAGTGTAATTTGAAGAAAAGTCAGGTTAAGGATTCCACCCGCAATATGGCAAAATAAGAAGTCTTTGATGAAGTTCTCTCTAAGATACAACTGGGAAAAACTAAATTTTTGCTCACAGGAAATTACACCAACTCATCACTTGCAGTGGGATTAGACCATGGATATTTTGCACTGAAATTGGTGGTTACTGTGGGGCAAAACAGGGAGGCAGAGTTGCAGCCAAAGCTACAAGTCCCTTTTGGGACAAAATGGATGGATCTTGAGGTGATATTTAGTGCAGTAAGTTGGGAAATGAAAGTTGGTTTCACTCTTTTGTGGAATATAAATAAACAAAAAAAAAACAAACTGGCAAAACACAAACAAAAATAATTGTGATGGGGGGCTTTATTTATTTATTTTTATAATAAATTTTAATGTTATATTCCCCATACAATTGCAGCCCCCCCATTTTGACCCCAATCCCTCCCCTCCCGCCCCCGCCCCCCTAAAAGTGTCTCTGGTTCATAGTTTTTTGTTGATTTTGATTTTCACTTTCTTATAGTTATTCATTTTCCTGGTCCCTTATTTAAGTTTTCTAGATTCCTGCTATGAGTGAGACCATCCGGTATTTTTCTTTTTCTTTCTGGCTTATTTCGCTGAGCATGATCCTTTCCAGCGCCATCCATGTTGCTGCAAATTGCATGTGTTTATCTTTTTTGAATGCTGAGTAATATTCCATGGTGTATATGTACCACATCTTCTTGATCCAGTCATCTATTTTTGGGCATTTGGGTTGTTTCCAAAGCTTAGCTATTGTAAACAGTGCTGCTATAAACATAGGGGTGCAGGTGTTCTTTGGAATTGATGTTTCTGTGTCCTTTGGGTAAATACCTAGGAGTGGAATTGCTGGATCATATGGAAGCTCTATGTTTAGTAGGTCCAGAAATCTCCACACAGCTTTCCACAGTGGTTGGACCAGTTTGCACTCCCACCAACAGTGCAGAAGAGTTCCTTTTTCTCCACACCCTCGCCAGCATTTGTTGTTGCTAGTTTTTTTAATATGTGCCATTCTCACTGGTGTAAGATGGTATCTCATGGTAGTTTTGATTTGCATTTCCCTGATGGCAAGTGATGTTGAACATTTTTTCATATGCCTGTTGGCCATTTGCATTTCCTCTTCAGAGAAGTTTCTTTTTAGCTCTTCTGCCCATTTTTTGACTGGATTCTTTTCTTTGTTGTTGTTGAGTCTCATCAGTCTTTGCAGATTTTTGTGATCAGTCCTTTATCATTAGTGTTGGGTGCAAAAATGTTCTCCCAGTTGGTGGGGTTTCTCTTTGTTTTTGTTATTGTCTCTTTTGCTGTGCAGAAGCTCTTTAATTTGATGTAGTCCCAGCTGTTTATCTTTGCCTTCACTATCACTGCTTTGGGTGATGTGTCTGTAAAGATGTCTTTGATGTGCAAATCATGTAGTGTTTCGCCTATATTTCCTTCTATATATTTTATGGTTTCAGGTCTTATGTCTAGTTCTTTAATCCATTTGAGTTGATTTTTGTGTATGGTGTGAGGTAGTGGTCAAGCTTCATTCTTTTGCATGTAGCGACCCAGTTTTCCCAGCACCATTTATTGAACAAACTTTCTTTGCTCCAATGCATAGTCTTTGCTTATTTGTCAAAGATTAGTTGACCATAAATCTGTGGGTTTATTTCTGGATTTTCTATTCGATTCCATTGGTCTGTATGTCTGTTCTTGTTCCAATACCATGCAGTTTTGATGATTATGGCTTTGTAGTATAGTTTGAAGTCTGGGAGTGTAATGCCTCCATTCCCTTCTTTTTTTTTCAGGAGAGCTTTGGCTATTCGGGGTTTTTTGTGATTCCATATGAATTTCATCAATAATTGTTCTATTTCTTTGAAGAATGACATTGAAATTTTGATTGGAATAGCATTGAATCTGTATATTGCTTTTGGAAGGATGGCCATTTTAATAATGTTTATTCTTCCAATCCACGAGCAGGGGATGTCTCTCCATTTCTTTGTGTCTTCTTCTACTTCTTTTAACAGTGTTTTATAGTTTTCTTTGTATAGGTCCTTTACCTCTTTTGTTAGATTTATTCCCAAATATTTGATTTTTTTTTGTTTCAATAACAAAAGGGATGGTTTTTTTGATTTCTTCTTCTTCAGATTTATTGTTTGTGTATAGGAAGGCTACTGACGTTTGCGTGTTGATTTTGTATCCTGCCACTTTACTGAACTGATTGATGAGTTGAATTAGCTTTTCTGTGGAGTTTTTGGGGTTCTCTATGTATAATATCATATCGTCTGCAAATAGTGATAGTTTGACTTCTTCTTTTCCTATTTGGATTCCTTGGATGTCTTTCTCTTGTCTTATTGCCCTGGCTAGGACTTCCAGTATTATATTGAAAAGCAGTGGTGAGAGTGGACATCCTTGTCTTGTTCCAGATCTTAATGGAATTGCTTTCAGCTTTTCACCATTGAGAATGATACTGGCTGTTGGATTGTCATAGATGGCCTTTACGATGTTGAGGTATGTTCCTTGTATCCCAAGAATTTCAAGGGCTTTTATCATGAATGGGTGTTGCACTTTGTCGAAAGCTTTCTCAGCATCTATTGATATTATCATATGGTTTTTATAATTCTTTTTGTTGATGTGTTGGATAACGTTGATTGATTTTCGGATGTTAAACCATCCTTGTGCCCCTGGAATGAATCCTACTTGGTCGTGGTGAATTATCTTATGGATACATTGTTGGATTCTGATGGCTAAAATTTTATTGAGGATTTTTGCATCAGTGTTCATTAGGGAGATTGGCCTGTAGTTTTCCTTTTTTGTGTTGTCCTTGTTCGGTTTTGGTATTAGTGTAATGTTGGCTTCATAGAACGTGTTTGGTATTGTCCCTTCCTTCTCAATTTTTTGGAAGAGTTTGTGAAGGATAGGCACTAATTCGTCTCTGAATGTTTGGTAGAATTCATTTGTAAATCCATCAGGTCCTGGGCTTTTGTTTTTGGGGAGGTTTTTGATTACCATTTCAATTTCGCTAATTGTATTTGGTCTGTTTAGGTGTTCTATTTCTTCTTTATCTAGCTTTGGGTGATTGTAGAGTTGTAGGAATTTGTCCATCTCCTCTAGATTGTTAAACTTGTTTCCATATAACTGTTCATAGTAGTTACTGATTATTCTTTTGATTTCTGCTGTGTCCGTTGTGATTTCTCCTCTTTCATTGATGATCCTGTTTATTTGTGCTTTCTCCCTTTTTTCCTTTGTGAGCCTGGCTAGGGGTTTGTCTATTTTATTGATTTTTTCAAAGAACCAGCTCTTGGTTTCATTGATCTTTTGGATTGTTTTTTTAGTTTCAATTTCATTTATTTCTGCTTTGGTTTTTATTATTTCTTTTCTTCTACTGGTTTTGGGGTTTTTTTGTTGTTCTTTTTCTAGATCTTTGAGCTTCGAGATTAGGTTGTTTCTTTGAGTTCTTTCTTGTTTCTTGATGTGAGCGTCTATTGCTATATATTTTCCTCTTATTACTGCTTTTGCTGCATCCCATACATTTAGGATATTGGTGTCTTCCTTGTCGTTCAATTCAAAAAATTTTTTAATTTCTTCTTTGATCTCCTCATTAGTCCAGTGGTCTTCCAGTAGTGTGGTTTTTAATCTCCATGAGGTAGGAAAGTTCCTTGCCTTCTTTTTATGGTTTATTTCTAGTTTGATGCCTTCATGGTCAGAAAAGATGGTTGATATGATTTCAATCTTGGTGTATCTGTTGATGTTTGTCTTGTGCCCCAGTATGTGATCGATCCTGGAGAATGATCCGTGTGCGCTTGAGAAAAATGTGTACTCCGTTTTTTTGGGGTTTAGTGTTCTATAGATGTCTGTTAAGCCCAATTGCTCTAGGTCCTTATTTAGAGCTTTGGTTTCTTTACTTATTTTTTGTCTTGTTGATCTATCCATTGTTGATAGCGGTGTGTTGAAGTCTCCCACTACGTATGTGTTTTCTCTGATGTCTGTTTTCAGAGAGGACAACAGTTGTCTGATATATTTTGGTGCTCCTTCGTTTGGTGAGTATATGTTAATGAGTGTTATTTCTTCTTGAAGTATTGTCCCCTTGATCATAATGTAGTGACCATTGGGGTCTCTTTTTATCTTTTTGAGTTTGAAATCTGTTTTATCTGATATAAGTATAGCTGTTCCTGCTTTCTTTTTTGGTCCATTTGCTTGTAGGATTGTTTTCCATCCTTTAACTTTGAGCCTATTTTTATCTTTTGTAGCTAAATGTGTTTCCTGGAGACAGCAAAAGGTTGGGTTTTGTTTCTTAATCCAGGCTGCCACTCTGTGTCTTTTTATTGAAGAGTTTAGTCCATTTACATTTAGAGTTAATATTGATATGTTAACATCTGTATTTGCCATTGTGTTTGTCTTTCCTTTGATTTTATTTATTTATTCTTTTAATAACTTTTTTTTTTTGGCCTTCTTTCATTGTTATTCGTCCCTCTGAGGTTCTGGCTTTAGGACTCCTTGTAGTATTTTTTGGAGTGGGGGTTTAGTTGCAATGAAATTCCGGAGTTTCTGTTTGTCTGGGAAGGTCCATATTCTTTCTTCAAAGAGGAAGGAGAGCTTTGCGGGATAGAGTATTCTTGGTTGGCATCTGTTTTCTTGGAGTCTGTTGACTATGTCCTTCCACTCTCTCCTTGCCCGTAGTGTTTCTTCGGAGAAGTCTGATGTCAGCCTGATTGGTTTTCCTTTGAATGTTATCTGTTTCTTCCCTCTTGCCAGCTTTATTATTTTTTCCTTGTCCTGGATTCTTGGGAGCTTTACTATTATGTGTCTTGCTGTATTTTTCCTTTCGTCGTGGAAGTTTGGTGTTCTTCTTGCTTCTTGTATATCAATTTTCAGCTCCTTCTTCACATTTGGGAAGTTCTCTTCAATTATGTCTTTGAATATTTTCTCTGTTCCTACATCTCTCTCCTCTCCTTCTGGTATTCCTATAACTCTTATATTTCCTTTCCTCATGGAGTCAGATAGTTCCCGAAGTCTTTCCTCGTTCTTTTTCCTTCGTACTTCACTTTCCTTTTCTGTTTTGGTTCTTTTTATTTCTGTGTCTTCAAGATTACTTATTCGTTCTTCCATTTCATCTATTCTGCTTTCATTGCTTTTCCCAGAATTCTTTAGTTCTTCCATTAATTCTTTGATGTCCTGCATTTCTTTTACTTCCCTCTTTAGGGACTCAATTTCATTCTTCTGATCGTTGATTATTTTTCCCTTATCATTGTTTTCCTTTATGACTTCTGTCAGTTTTTTAATCATGGCAATTTTAAATTCTCTTTCTGGAAGGCTCAGAAGTTCTTCCAAGTTACTGTCGTTGCAATCTGGGGGCTGGTTTTCTTTTTGTGGTGTGCTTTTTCTCTGGAGAGTTGCTAGGTTGCGTGTGGTTCTTCTCCTCCCTACTGTCTGTTTTCTAATTTGCCGTATGCGTTGGGACACTGTGTTGTTGGGACTGGCCGGCATCTTGGGTGAGCTTCTCTGCTCCCCTCTGGTTCCTCCAGGAGTCATCTGTCAGTTTCAAGCAGTCTTTATTGGAGAAAGGTCCCTGTCCTAAAATGTCGATGTGGGGACACACTCCCCTGTGCGCCTGGTCTGCCCCGGCGGTAGGTTCCTGCTCCCCCTCTGGGCTTGGACTGCAGGCCAGAGGGGGTCTGGCGTGGGTGAACTTCCCCCGCTCACCTCTGGCTCCTGAGGAAGCCTTCTGCAGGTAGTCTTTACTGAAGAAATGTCCCTGTTCTAAAATGGTGATGTGGGACACACTCCCTGCGCGTCCGGTGTCAGGCACACTCTTCTGCGTGCCTGGTCTGCCCTGGCTGTGGGTGCTCGCTCTCCCAGTGGGCTCAGACTACTTTTTCGGAAGGGGCCGGGTGTGGGCTAACTCCCCAGCTGACCACTAGCTCCTTCAGGAGCCTCTGCTGCCTTCACGTCGCTAGGTGGCGCCAGAGATCTCTCCTAGAGCCCTTGGGGAGCTGATTTTCCACCCCGTGGGACAGGGAGCAGAGCGGGGATGGTAGGGTACACCTCAACGGCTTTGTGGTGCTGTGTCTGCCTTGTGCCCCACCGTCGTGGGGAACCCACGTCCCTAATTTCGTGCCCCGGGTCTCAGTTCCAAAGCCCTCAGTTCCAGGACACAGGCTGTAGCCCAGTTCAGTGGCGCGGGAATGGCGCCTTTTGCACCGCTCCCGTGCCTGGGCGCCTGGTTCCTGCTTACTCAGGGAGGGACCTTCACCTCAGTGAGGACCTCCGCGCGTCTCCCCGCAAGCCTAGGTCGTCTCCCAAGCCTAGGTCGCAGGCGCGGGGACCTGGGCAGCCGTGATCCTGGTCTGCACTTGCTTTTCAAGTGCGCTGAGCGTGCCGCTATCCGCGCAAGCTTACCGGCAGCCCGGGCTGTGTGCGCGTCTCCAGGGGTCTTTGTTCTTCTCTAATGGCGCCCGGAGCCGTTCGCTCACCGCCGAGGCGAATCCTGCAGGGTTCGCCTCAGCTCCCGTTCACGGGGTGTGGTGGCTGAAATAGTTCCTTTCCACTCACAGTCCCACTTGCTGCACCCGTTTTTCTTGTTGGCCGTTTTGGTTTGTTGTTTCCCTCGTCTCTGCCGGTCGGAGAGTGCCGCCTCTGTGGGCGGGGGAGGGGAGCAGGGTTCTGCGCTTCCCTCCCTTCTAGTCCTCTTTTATGGCCACTTTCTTCTTTGGGTAGTTTGCTGGAGTCGTCCGTTTATCTTCCGTGTCCCAGTTCTCACTGGGACCTGCCGCTTTTCCTCCCTATTAACTTTTTTTAATGGGAGATGTTACTCGCAGTGTCTCCTCACCGCCATGTTGCTCCGCCCCCTCTGTGTTGGGGGGGTTTATAGAAAACTGGGGTATAGGCCAGAGGCATAGAGGGTGAGAGGATTCACCAGAGACAGAGTGGGGAGCAGAAAAGGCAGATCTACTGAAATACACTGCTGAGGGGAGCAGTGGATGAGACAGGAGAGGTCTGCTGTGCCATGTGGGCAGTTCTCTGGCCTGGGATCAAACTCGGGCTATTGCAGTGATAAAATACACTGGTTACTAGAGGACATGGGGGAGAGAAAGGAGAGGTAGGACTGGAGACAAGAGGGCATTGGCAGTGGAGCTTTGGTAGAGGGTAATTGAAGCATGTGCTACATAAGGGGGTGAAGTTGAACCCCCAAAATACATAGTTATGTAAAAAATTGGAAAATCACTAAAATTTGAAAACAAAGAATAATTGGAGGGAAAAAAATCAGAGTTAAAATTATCAGTAAAACAATCTGAATTTCATTGTCTTTCTTCTATCTTCTCTGGGTTAGAAATCTCTCAGAGCAGTTTAAACTCTGGGGAAACATCAAGTTTTTAATGAGGCATCTTTCTTGAGCATGCCTAACATGAGCAAACAAAATCACAAAATACATCTTGTTGTTAGGCAAGTTAGTCCACCTCTCCTTTTCCCTATTTCTTTTTCCTTTGTCCTATTTCTTTTTCCTTCATCAATAATCCAGCAAACTCACATTTATCATTAGAAATTTTTTTAAGAAAGGGAAATTTGTAGTTGATCTAGATGAAAAGTAGTTTTGCCCCTAATTTTCTGGGCAACCTAGAAATGTCAGTTCAATAGTTTTTTGGTAAGAAATTGGGAATGAGTCTTAGAGATGATTTTCCAGTTTAATGAAAGTTGACATTAGTGATAGATTTGGATTTGATGGGCTCAAATGACTATTTGTTCCCATGGAGGGAAAGAGGCATATTTAGGAACTTTATTGTACTGGTTATTAAATAACCCATTGTAATGATTTTTATTTTTAATTATTGCTAAATATACAAAATCTAACTTACCACCCTAACCATTTTTCAGTATAGTGTTCAGTGTGTTAAGTGCATTTACATGGTTGTACAATCACCAATCTCCAAATTCCTTTCATCTTGCAAAGCACAAACTTTATACCCATTGAGCAATAACTATTCTAATTATTTCAGAACTATGTTGTCTTGAATTGCTTGGTAGAGTACATTCTAGCTCAGCAGCAATACATTCTGTGCCTCCAATTTTTATAAATATGACATTCTTATAGTATAAAGACTAGCACCAGGTTCAAAATGTACATAATTTGACACAATGTGTTTAATAATTAAAAGAACTCTGATGACAATAGTGATGTGCATCCAGCTATCAAAACCTGACCTCCAATTTGATCTGATGACAATAGTGATGTGCATCCAGCTATCAAAACCTGACCTCAAATTTGATCTAGGGATCAAATTTGAGTTTATTATTTTAATTTTATCAGTTGATCAACCTCTTATTTAAAATTAATAATAATAAAAAATTAGGACTTTGATTTCATGGAGCAATTGGCCTGGATAGGACTCCTTACTTGGCTAAGTTCATGAACACTGGCTTCCTCTGTTTACTTTTGGGTGGGCCCATTCAGAGGTGCACCTATCTCTGCTGGAAACTTTGGCTGACATTTCCCCATGACATATGCTTTGATAGCAGTAGAAAAATTTCCAAGTTCATTTCCATGACTACTTCAAGCAATTGTCAAAAAAAAAAAAAAAAAAGAGAGTTTCTCTATTGCCGTTTCTCTATTGCCTTTCCTACCTTAAAACTCAAAACAACGTGGGGTTAAATCAATTTTATAAAACAGCAACCTGTTGGGAAGGAAATTGACAATGAGTGCAGATGGCAAAAACATTTTGTTGTCATTTTTATTAGCTCTAGAAAAACAATTATATTTAAAAATTAAAGAGTGGATCCTATAATCTTTCTTTACCTAATCAACCCATGGATTTCTGAAGATTTAATAGAGGTAAGCAAAGTCTTGTAATTCTTGTGAGATAAAAAATGAGCGCAGGATAACCGATGTCTATATCCCTTTCATGCTAGAGCTACAGAAAAGCTGGAGGGGTCTGAACAGATGCTGCTTCTCCTAGCATGACATGGATTATTATTCCTATTATCATTTAGTCTATCGAATGAGGAGAACAGGCAGATCTGTCACAGTAGGGGGAAAAGAAGGAGGCAATAAAAATGAATGTTCTTCTGTAGATGACAAAAATTTATCTTACAAATGTTGAGATACTATTTAGGTAGAATAAAAAACAGAGTAGGTCTAAAGTTCTTAACCAAGGCACTTCCCTGATATTTTCATAAATTAGTTAAATTATTCCATAGCCACCTTTATGGAAAATAGTTGAATGCAACATATTTACAGGTTTGGTAGGAATGATTTAAACCAGTTTTTTCTTAATCAAATCATATTAGTCTGGTGAAAATAAGATGGCACAATGTAGTGTTAATTTCTCTGAAATAATGCACTGCATGACTAGGAAAAAACTATCAAACATTATTGGAAATACACAATTAGTGGTAAATATTTGAACAAGAGTCAAAGAAATTAACCACTAGTTCCAATTTTCATCATATTATTCCATTCATTTTATCTTTAAAAGCAATGCATTAAAATAAAGATACTTGAAATACATGGAAAATAGCAAGAGCAAGTGCTTTACCATTTAGGAAAGACTGTTGTGAAATAATTCTGATACCACTCATGCCTTGTGACATTATTATTCATGCAGAGAGATGTAGAAATTAACTACTATAATTCTGTCAAAGTAAGGAAATAAATGAAGATCAACCAAATGAGAACAAGCAAAGGCTATTTATTTTGAATTTGTGATAGCAAAGAATTCAGCCACAGTCACTTGAGTTTTGGCAGAGACTCAAAGGCAGACAGAGGGATGGGAAAGATTTATTGAGGAAAAACGAGAACTTCAAGTATGCCTTGAAAGGAGCCTGCTGGCCTGGGGAGGACAGACCAGCCAAAACCTAGCTAATCCGATGTGATTTGTTAGGGATGCATTTTTGGCTTTCTCTTATTGCTCTGAAGCTGTGAGCAGGTTCAGAAATCTAATGGAAAATCTGTCATTTATTTATGTGTTTATGAAATCTGTCATTAATCAAGTCTGGACTTTTTGGGGGCTGATTGTTACATGGCTTGTTTGGTTTTCTACATTGTTGCTAGCAGTAGCAATCTGACTTCTTACAAGTCTGGCTTAAAGAAGGGTAGCTACCTGGGCTGATTCTCTTAGAAAGAGTGCTTGTAGAAAGACACCAATGAGGAACTTAGGAAATGGCAGGTCAGAGCTCTGTTTTTCTGTAGAGTCTGGTCATTGTTTATTTGCATATTCAACCTTGAAATATGCCAGTCTGAAAGAAAAAAAAATTACAGCAGAATATTCATTTGTAAGAAACGTCTCAAGAAAGGGAGAGAAAACCTGGAATTTTATAAAGGCAAGTAAATAAGAGTCATGAAGAAGCATGGAGCTGGGACTCATCTGAACTACAGAGAAGGGAGGGAAATTGGTTTTATATTGGAATCTGTTAGGGGCCCTGGTCTTTTGCTACTCTCTCCCAGAATATATGGGTTTGGGGAAATTTCTCAACCTTTATTATCTTCCTGGATCACAAGGCTGTTTAACACCATCACCAGTGAACAGTGAATTATCTATATGCTGGTTCTAACTTGAATTGATTTAAAATAAGTTTACATGACAATTCTGAGAAGACTTTCTATCATTTCTAATGAAAGTGATTTGGGTAAGCTTCATGGATTTATGTCCACACTTGAATGGGCTTTGCCGATATGAGCAGAAAGTTGATAAGCATTGCAGGCAGATAAAATGGAACGCAACATGATCCAAATCATGGAAATTGAAAAGCCTCTGATCTGTTTGGTTGATTGGCAAACTGTCATGTCATGATCTTTTAAGGACTTTATGTAGGAAAATTTGATCTTAACCTGGAAAAGTAAGGGGAAAGACAGATCACAAAGTGTCCAAGCAACTTGGATATCATTTAGCACATAACAGGGAGCAGCTAAAGATTTGGGGGAAAGGTACTAGTGGGTCAAAGCAATTCTGCAGGAAGGTTAGTCTCATATCGATGTAAAGGCTGTATTCTTAGAAAGAGACTAGTGAGGAATTTAGGAAATGTCAAGCAAATACCTTGGTCCACTGAAGATAAAGGACTGGACTAGAGGAGGGACAGTGGTTTATGAGAAGGAAATGAGAAAGGGAACTATTATTTCTTTGCTCCAGATCACATTCTACCTCCCTCTGGTGAGAGCATATCAAATTTCCTTTTTCTTGTGATAAATCTTCCCTGCCCGACTCTCTTGTGATGTCTAGACTTGCTTTGAGATGTCTGTAAGATAAGCACCTAGAAGAGATATTCAGAAAATAGTTGGATATTTATTTGAAAATTTATATTTTTAGCTTTAAATTTGTTCTCCTTCCCAGCTTGCCTTGTCAGGGAAAGGTGCCAGCATCCATCAAGACATCCACTTTAAAGCCCTGGATATATTTCTTGATTCTTTTATCTCACAAATCTAATCAATAAGATCAGAACCCATTCTCTATCCTCTTTATCCTAACTAGAACTCTCTTACTCCAACAGCCTCATCATCTGTTGACTGGCCTTCTGAAGAGCAGGCTCGATGCTCCACAACCTCCCTTTCCCCTCAACCAACCCCTGGTATTGACATCAAGATTGTTATTTACTAACTGCAAATATGATCATATAACCCCTTTTGATTGTTCCCACTTTCTATTCTCCTTGTAAGTCCAAATTGCTTCACATGGATTAAGTTTCACGTGACCTATCACTTCTATTTCAATATCCAGTTTTCTTGACTCTACCCTTTACCTATTATGCTTCAATGAGACTTATCATCATTTAATTTGTTGAATATACCACTTTTATTTTGCTACATCCAAGCTTTTAAATATGCCTTTCTGGGCCTCCCTGGTGGCACACGGTTGAGCGCTGGGCTGCGAAGCTGCTGCAGTCTCTGCAGCGCCGGCTTGATCCCTGGCCCCGGCGAGGGTCCCACATGGCACGCAGACCTCTCTTGCCGCCTGCTGCTCCCCTCAGCAGTGTACTTCTTTGTCAGTCTGCCTGTTCTGCTCCCTGCTCTGACTCTGGTGAATTCTCTCACCCTCCCACGCTTCTGACTATACCCAGTGCTTGTATAAATAAATAAATAAATCTTTAAAATAAATAAATAAATATGCCTTTCTACATTTTATACTATTTTTCTCCTTTTTAGAGATCCATTTATATCTTCTCATTAATCTTGATTTATCCTATAGGCACTATCTGATATTTTATTCCCTTCTTGGGGACAAATGAACCTGAAGTTTGTGGGAGAGGTCAAAACTAGAAGTATGAATGCAATGGAGAAAAATAAAAATAGCTAGTCCTTTTCAGGTAGAACATATGAAGCAAAAGAGAAAATTGCTAATGGTAGCTCCAGGAAGAGCATTGATACTTATAGTGAGGCACAACTACATGAGAAGTTGAGGGTAGTTGGAAAGCAAGTACTACATGATGGGATTCAAGATGAGCTTAACATTGAACAGAATTAGGTACATCCCTAAGGTCTGTTAGGGTTAAGGTATGAAAATGTTCTTTGGAGTTTCCATTTAGTAATTGATTGATAATCTTAAGAGAGTGGTAGTAGCACAATGGTAGTGAGTAGTACAATAAAAGTTAGGTGGTATGAGTTCACGAGTAAGAATAAAGAAAGTTATAGGAAGGAAAGAAGTTGAGCATTATACTTTTAGAAGAAAATGGAAAAGAGTTTGTGTATTACTATGAACTATTAAGTTTAATAGGGCTCAAGGAAGGAGGCAATTCATTTTTTACTAAATATTCATGCTTCCTCTTAGAGGTGGTGTCTTAAAACATGTAAAAGAGTGAGTATTGATGGAGGCTAAGAGTAGAAAGTTTAAGGTGGAGGTGTCACAGATAAGACACTGGAAGTGGGGGTAGATGTGATTAATATAGTTATTAAACCAGCTACAGAAATGAAAAATCTTTAGGTCCCAACTACTCTAGCAAGTATCAGACTGCTATGGAAAGTATCTGGAGGGTCAGAACAGAGGGGGGGATGTGGAGATTGGGGGCCTTTGTAGTGAACCACTGGTACTTACAAATCAACCTAGTCACATCCTAGAGGTAATTGATTTAACTATAGATAACAGTTCCACAAAGGCATGAACCCCTCCCAAAAAGAACACTATATTAGTACAATTTCCGCACTGACCAGACACAGCTCTCCTGTCTGCCTGTGTCTTGACTATTCAGGTATTTGTTTCACAGACCTTTTCCCTTTGCAAAGCAGCAGCAGCAGCTCTGCTTGCCTGCCTGTGACTATTCAGGTGCCTCTATTTTTCTTTCTCCTTTTCCTAATAAATCTGTCCTTTTACAATGTAAACTTCACCTGCCTGTGTCTGTGCAAATGTCTTTATCTCCTGGGTAAACTTGGCCATGTGCTGCTGAATGGGAAACTCCAGTGACACTTCTCAGAGTTAACCTAAGGACACCCCATTCTCTGAACCCCACCTCTCTCCAAAACGATATCACATGATGCTACAATCAACCTAATCCCAAACAGTGTCTCTGATAATCTTTTTATTGGTTTCAGAATGTATTTTTATTAATATGAATTCATGGATGTTTATATTTTATAAGATTTTTACTGATTCTGTGATTGTTTTGATGGTTTGGGCTTTTCATTTTCTCAACAATCTGAATAGGAAACTTACATTTCCCTGCTTCAACACTCTCAATTTCTTCTTGCAACCAATTCTAGGCAGGAAAAAGTTTGTGTATCAGAAGGGAATAAAAATGTAGCCAAGGCATATTATTACTTTCATTCTTCCTAGAGCAAGGATTTGATCCAAAGACAGAAAAAGTTGCCTGAGGGAGTTGTGAGTTCCACATCACTGGGGTTGTTCAAGCTTATGAGAATCATTCAGACTGATGATAGGCCTAGATGATTTTTAAAGGCCCTTCCATTGACAATAGTCTATGAATTTCACATTCATAATGACTTTGGTGCTTGAATGCAAGCTACCCGCCAAGTTAAGAGTAAATAGATGTGAGCTGTTAACAAAGTAAGCAGTGAAGTGGAATATTGTTTTTGCAGGAAAGATTTGCTAAGGATAATCTACTTTAAGAGAGTTGAGAGTTGATTCTATTAATGTTTATTGTTGCTCTTTTTGAAAGATTTCCATCTTGTATCTAACTTCTGAGATACATTTTCAAGAATAGGGAGGTAGGACAAGAACCTAGTGATGTGATATCTGTCTAATCCCTGAATATTAACTAAGGCTTTGTATTTAGGGGTTTGTGGATATATTGTGAAAGACCTGGGACTCCCCTCCCTGATCTAGCAAGCAAGAGAACAAAACCATCTATAGAAACTTAAATTCAGGACAGGTTTTGTTCTGTGAAGAAACTATGCAAGAATCTGATGTCTGGGATAAACATCCATTCACTGATGACCAAGGACATTTTAATGATGGGTTCCTGGCCTTTGAGTCTCCACAGGGCACTCTTCAGAAGTTAGGAACATGAGTTAACCCCAGCAATTGCCCTCCTCACTACAAAGAACATCAACATTTCCTTAGGTCAAGATAACTTAGGAAATTCAAAGAGCTAAACCTATGTATGAAAACCAGATGGACTCTGTGAAGACTCAGTTACTTTTCCTCTATACTCCCTCACAAGGTATGTAAACTCTACCTAAATAGAACTCACAGAGTAAAATTTGTGGAACTATTTCCTGGAATCACTTTGATTTTCCAATAAACCCTTTGTCTAATAAAAGTCATTGAGTTTTATTTCTGTTGACAGGCATTCCAAAGAAATTGACTGGCTTCATTTCCCCTCATCTATATGTATTTGGTCCATGCCGGCTTCTCTTCCCTTCATTTCATTGTCTCCTTTATTATCCACCTCCTATCAGAGGAGGAAGCTGAATTAGCGCTATTGTGACTGGTCATCCTTGAGAGAAATTCACCAGATACATCAGGAGAAAGCATCAATGACATGATAATCGATGGTGGTTCAAGATCCTGTCTCAATGCTGACATTGACCTTATGCTTAGTATTTCTACATGCCTGGTGTCCTAGGCATATTTTCTACCCAGTACAAATTGAATTGTGATGCCCACATATTAATACTTAAAGAACAATTAAAGCAATGTCAGAAATAGTAAAGGTCAAATTTGTAGAAAACTCATTTCTTCCGCTGAAAACTCTGAATGTTGCCTTAATCAATAATGAATCCCTTAATAGTTTCGTTATTAGGAATAAGCAATATGATTAAGAGATTAAACCATGAATCTGAAAAATAATTACATCAAATATCTTCTCAGTTTTGTGTTTCCTTAAAGTTAGCAAGAGAAAGAACCACAACAAAGAGTCAAGTAGTTGAATTATGTGTTAAAGTATGGAAAGGCTTTGGAATTTGATTCCTAGGTCTGTCTTACATACTGTGTCATTTGGCTCAAACTTTTTCATCTCTACACTTCAATTTTCTCACATTTCAATATGGTTAATAGTAGAGCCTACTACATAATGTTTTTCTTAGAATAAAATAAGAAATGTGCAATTCACATAAAATACCCAAGTTCTTAAAATGTTAATCTAGTCTCCCAGGAATGGTAAACCCAATAGAAATTTAAACAAAACCAATGTCAGTTTCTGAAAATATTGACTGAGGCTAACTCCATGTAATGAAGTCTCACTCAAAAATTGTCTATAAATATGATGAAATTCAGGCATTTTAAATATACCTGTGTATTAGGCAGAACAATTTATTCAAACTATTTGGAAAATAGAAGTTAAATGGATAAATTGGTTTTCCTGTTTCTTATATGAATATTACATAATGCTTAAAATCTAATCAATTTTTATTTGTGGTTAATTGATTTGTAATGTAATGGAGATGTGGGTATAGGTATAACATAAGTACATTCTATTCTTTCTTTTTTAAAAATGTCTAACACCATTGATATTAACCTGGGACCATAAGTAATTATTCCTACAAAATAAGTGTATATAGGATCTTTGGGGTGAATATTTCAATTGATTGTATATAATTCACTTTCAAGAGAGCTTCTTTCTTTTCCTTAAAAGCTGATTGTTTAGGATTGAAGTATGGCTATAAGGTAATGGGATTTGTTATATTATTAAGAAATATTATTTCACATTTGAATTATCTTTGACCTTGGGATAGTTTATATTTCTCACAACAATGTTGTCAGGACCCAAAATATTCTTGAAACTTTTTTTTTTAAAAAAGGTTTCCTTCATATTTTTATATACTTTGATATTTTTGAAAGAGTTGAACAACTGTCTTCACACTTCACCTATTTGATAATGGATTTTGATTTTTAAAGAGCACTCAAAGTCATTCAGAACCAAATCTAGGGAATAAGATGGATGATTAAGAACTATTCTTCTTCTGATGACAAGAAATAGAGTTGACATACAATTGTGATACACAATTACAAAGAAATGAGGTGTTGCCAGCCTTCCAAGACTAACAATATTATTATCAACAAGAACTTGCTATAGTTCTAGCATTTTCAAGTCACAGCATTAGATAATGAATTCATACTATTTTATTTAGTCTTCATAATACAAAATATTATTTTTTTCATCATTCAGATAAAATTAATGATGTTTAAAGGCTTAGGTAACATCCTCAAAGTGATATAGCAAAATAAATAGAATTATACAATTTAAATTTAGGATTGTATAAATCTACTTAAACTGTTTTTTAAAGTAATATTTCCCAAATGCTTTAGTGTTAGGTCAACTTTTAGAGAGGCTAAATACCTAATCTATCTAGGTAATGCAATTAAAGGTAATTTTTATTTGAATGCTTATGAGTGTAAAAAGAAGCCGTATTACTTTCAGAACCTAACATCCTATATTCTAATAATTTTACAAATTCTAGTGCAAATTATTTAGTAATAATTCTTATTTAATATTATATAGACTTAATGATTTGTTCATTTAAGTGGAACTAAACAATGCACTTTTGATAAAATGTGACATGCATTTTAACGTATATAGTTCCTGCAAAATAGTGAACGTCATTGCCGAAATTTTAATATTTGCTACTTCATTTATAATTACAATGAGGAGAGAAAGCAGGCCTTTTGAATATGCTTTATTTTTAATATGTTTTTTTCTCTGAAATTCTAAATTACCTTTTTTGCGTAATGATTCTAAATCCTACTGAATTCCTTTTTGCTTTTCTTCATGCTTAGTCTCTAATTCCTTTGCTGATTCTTTTTTTCTTCTTTTCCAGTTTGGCCTTTTAAGTGGTTGTTCTTGAGTCGTGTGAGTTCTTTGTATATCTTTGTGATCAGTCCCTTATCAGTTGTATAGAGTGCAAAAAATTTTTCCCAATCAGTGGGGTGTCTCTCTGTTTTGGTTAATGTCTCTTTTGCTGTACAGAAGCTTTCAGTTTGATATAATACCAGATGTTTATTTTTTCCTTGACTTTCTTTTGCTTTGAATGATGAGTCTTTAAAGATGTTACTGAGATGTATGCTTTGTAGTGTTTTACCTATATTTTCTTCTATTTTATTTTATGGTTTCAGGTCTTATGTCCAGGTCTTTTATCCATTTTTAGTTGATTTTTGTGCAAGGTGAGAGATAATTTCATTTTTTTGCATGTGGTAGTCTAGTTTCTTTTTTTTGTGTGGTGGTCCAGTATTCCCAGCACCATTTATTAAACAAACTTTTCAGGTTCCTTTGCATATTCTTTGTCCTTTGTCAAAGATTAGTTGTCCATGTAAGTGTAGCTTTATCTCTGGGCTCTCTATTCGGTTACATTGGTCTGTGTGTCTATTTTTGTTCCAATATCAAACTGTTTTAATTATTATGGCTTTAAAGTATAGCTTGAAGTTTGGAAGTATGGTACCTCCTTTCTCTTTTGTTTTCATTAGTAGGGCTTTGGTTATTCGTGGTGTTTTCTGTTTTTTGTTTTTTGTGGTTCCATATGAATTTCATAGTATTTGTTCTATTTCTTTGAAGAATGTCATTGAGATTTTTATTGGAATAGTGTTGAATCTGTATATTGCTTTTGGTAGGATGGCCATATTAATAATGTTAATTGTTCTAATCCATGAGCAAGGGATGTCTTTCCATTTCTTTGTATCTTCTTCTATTTCTTTTAACAGTGTTTTATAATTCTCTTTGTATAGGTCTTTCACCTCTTTTGTTAGGTTTATTCCCAAGTATTTGATTTTTTTTGTTTCAATTATAAAAGGGATGGTTTTCTTGATTTCGTCTTCTTTAGATCAGTTGTCTTTGTATAGGAAGTAACAATCCAGTCAAGGAATGGGTAGAAGAACTTAAAAGACATTTCTCCAAAGAGGAAATGCAAATGGCCAACAGGCATATGAAAAAATGTTCAACATCCTTTATCATCAGGGAAATGAAAATCAAAACCACACTGAGATACCACCTTACACCAGTAAGAATGGCACATATTAAAAGAAACTAGCAATAACAAATGTTGGCAAGGATGTGGAGAAAAAGGAACTCTCCTACATTACTGGTGGGAGCGCAAACTGGTCCAGCCACTATGGAAAGCTGTGTGGAGGTTCCTCAGTCTACTAAAAATGGAGCTATCATGTGACCCAGCAATTCTACTCCTAGAGATCTACCCAAAGGACACAAAAACATTGATTCAAAAGAACACCTGCACCCCTATGTTTATTACAGCACTATTTACAATAGGCAAAACCTGGAAACAATCCAGATGCCCAAACATAGAAGTCTGGATCAAGAAGATGTGGTATATATACAGCATGGAATATTATTCAGCAATCAAAAAAGATAAACTCATGCCGTTTGCAGCAATGTGGATGGAGCTAGAAGGAAGTATGCTCAGTGAAATAGCCAGAAGGAAAAAAAAATATTGAATGGTTTCACTTACAGGAGGAATATAGGGGAACCAAATAAGACATCAAAGTAAATAATAATAATAGTACAAAACACAACAAAGCAAAAACAGACAATTACAAATCAGAGACATCCTGCAGGGGAGGAGGCGGGAGAGGCATCAGTGGGAGGGGGGTGGGAGGGCCACAAGGGATTAAGGTGATGGTATGCAGATGCATTGGGGAAGGAAACTCTATGAGGACTACACATGAGGGGTGGGGGAAGCAAATATTGCTTAAAAATGAACAATGATGTTAAGAAAATAAAGAATAATAAGCAACAATTACTGAATAATGGAGGACTTTCTCGTATAATCTGCTATTTAGATAGCTGGAATAAAGTAGACAATTTTTTAAATACCTTTTTTCTACTAAATTTTTCACTCTGAATAAAGAATAATGTAAAGAATAAATAATAAAGTGGTTGTTCTTGGGTCTAGTATTGAACTGTCTTTTACTCATATTCTTCCTTGTTGGGTTCACTGAGGGTACCCACAGGAGTAGTTGGCAGTACTTCAGAGCAACTCAATTTGTCCTAACCCAAAGCTCCTTCCTTCTTCAAACCTGGCCCAGTGCCAGTGCTTGCTATGTCAGTGGATGGTATCGTCATATACCATATCATAACCAGACAACACTGAAAAGCAAAACTCAAGTTTTCTTGGATTCCTGATTGAAATCACCACGCCTCTCACCAGGCCCAGCTACGTGCTCACAGCATTTCTTGCTGGCACTGCATAAATGGGTAAATATTCTCTAGGAATTACTTTTCCTAAAGTAATGGAAATGTTTCTTCATTCAGTGCTTCATTCACACCCAGCAAAATGTCCCCACCAGGTGTTTACTCCTTTTTTGTGCTTGTAAACACAAGCACATCTTGTAAGCACACATGTAAACACATCTTGAAAAGTAAAGGGAGAAACCAATCTTTGCTAAATAACACAACAATAATATTAATATTAATAATAATAAACTATAGCTAGCATATATGGATTTGTTACGATGTACTAGTCATTTTCTGGACACATTATGTCTATAATCTTCACTTTTATTAAATTTTCTACCAAGCCAGTGTCAATACCTCACCAATTGAGTTCAGGAGACTGAATCTCAGAGAGGTAGAAGCCCAAGCTCACATAAGTAATAAGAGACCAAGGTAGATTCATGTCAGGAATATACCAATGTGGGGGATCTTTTCACTGTATGATGTGGTGATGAAGATTGATGCCCTATCTCTTCAGAATTATTTCCATTCAAATAGAGAACTTATAGAAACAATTTCTTTGTTCTGGAACATGCAAGCAATAGGATGCTTTGGGTCCATCAGAACTTCTCTGATGAGAAAGTGCACCAGTCAGTTAACGTCTATGTTTTCTTCTCATCCCTTCAAAGAAAAAGGCCTGCCTGTATCCCTCTCAATTTAATTTGCTGCATACCATTTAGGTAAGAGCTGTTAAAGCTAAAATCCTTAATAAAATTAATTTTCTGGATGGAGCTAGTATAAATATCCAAACTGAGATAGTTTTGACTTTCTACTTCAGATTGTCTTCCCCTTTGCTTTCCTGCTTTTGAGCAGGTGTAATCAAATCCACCAGAGTGTTTGAAAAAGTGAGGCGGCCGATGACAGGCTGGCAGAGAACAGCACCTGTATTTGCATGTTGTCAGGACAAGAAGCTGCCAGCACTTCAGGGGAGGATGGCAGCCAGGCTGGCAAATCCTTTGGCTGCCCTATCATAGGTCCGACAACCAGTAAGCCCATTAGAATGTAAATAGCAATATGACAAGTCTCCATTCAATTTATAGGGTTTTTATTGCAGGTGGTGATGGCAAAAGATTTATCTAAAGTGGAATTCCCCAATGACCATCACCAGCCTCCATGTACAAGCCAATTTGAAGCCAGTGTTTACAAATTGCAAAACACTTGGAAACAAAATCAAGAAAGATTGATTCTTTTGTTATAAATTTAGTTAGTTCCTAGACATAAAATGTAAGGATTTTTAAATAGCCATCTGGCTTAAACAAAATAAAACAGCAAAATCCTCTCTCAGCAAATCACATAGAAGAGAAATGCTTTGACTAGAATTATCTTCCTTGGGCTTGATCAAATAGTAAGCTTCCAGCTCCATTGTATTTCAATAACAGTCGTTTCCTGAAAGCATCTATTTGAAATATTTATACCAATGCTCTCATGGTTGCTTTAATGGGATTTCAACATTGAAAAGTGGGAGTGACTACTACAGATGGTGTGAGCTTGATCTCTGAACAAAACCAGCTAACTCACTCAATACTCATCCCTGCCTGAGAATTCCTGCTTCCTGTACTTCCAGCCAGGGCAAATCATGCCTGTGGCCAGGCAATACTTGCCTCCTAATTAGGGGCTCTGGGTAAAGGGTACCATTAAGCCACAACCCCCCAAAATAAAATGTCATTATTCAATCACTGTTAAGCTTCTTGCAAAGATGCATGCCTGCCATAGAATTAGGGTATCTTAGAATTTCAGGGCTAGGAAAAACTATGAAGCACATAAAATCCCAAAATTGTTTCATGGAAGAGACTCATATATAGAAAGAAAAGAATCCATGTGTCAGAGATGCCTAAACTCAAGGGTAAACCTGGCAATCTTTGGATTCTAGTTTGTGCTTTTAATAGGTCAGCTAGTACCTGGAGGTCAACATGACCTCCAGGTAACTATTTTGAACTGAAAAGAAACCAGATTGGCTGAAACATTAGAATGTTATATTCTAGAAGTGTCTGTTGTCTCATTGGGAATGCTAAGAGCCTTTCCCTAGATTTTCCTTAGCATGAACTTATTACAGGCATGGGACAAACCTTCTTTCTGTAGGTTTTAGCTTTAGAGTTTCACACATTCATTCCTTAATAAACATTATTGAATGCTTATTATATGATAAACCTGTTCTAGTCATTGGGAACACAGCAGTTAAAAGAGATAATAATTCCTGTTTCATACAATTTCTATTTCAGTGGAAGGAGAGAGATGAAAGCCAAAATAAACAGTAAATAATGTATTGGAAGGTGATATACACCATGTTTTTTAAAAACAGAAAACAGAAATGAAAGAAAGTTAATGCCAATGGCAGCTGCAATTTTGAAAAAGATAATCCACAAAAAATAAAGACATGGTATATATAAACAGTGGCCTACTACTTTACCGTATAAAAAAGGATGGAATCCTGCCATTTGCAAGAATATATACGGACCTAGATGTTATTATGCTTAGTAAAATAAGTCAGAGAAAGACACTGTATGATTTCACTTATAGATATTTTACAGAGAAAACAAATGGATGAATTAAATAAAGCAAAAATAAACTTTTGCACTATAAGATCAATTAAAATACCAGAAAGGAAGGGGGAAATGGAGCATGGGAAATTTGGAAATAAGAGGATAAGTGTATGGTGAAGGGTAGATTTAGACTACCCGTGGTGAATTTAATGAATTATACAGACATTGATTTATAATGATGTATACTAGAAACTTACATAATGTTGTAATTCAATGTTACTTCAATAAAGAATAATAAAATAACATGAAAAGATGGTCCAGAAAGGCCTCCCTGTGAAGGTGATGTTTAAGCAAAGACTTGATGGAAGTGAGAGAATGTGATGGGAGGGAAAACCTTCATCGGAAAGGGAGTACAAAAGGCACAGCCCCCCAGGGGGAGGCCTGCCCAGTCCATTGAAGGAACTGCAAGGACCTGGGATGGCACTGGGTTACAGAGAGAGCAGGAGGGAGGTCAGGGAGGCTGTGGAGGCTCCATCACAGACAGCCACGTGGACCACTGTAAGCCCATAGTCTGTTCTCAGTGAGGGGCACTGGTAAGTTTTGAGCATGATCAGTGGAAGGGTTTAAAATTGAGAGTATACTTTATTTATAAAATGTATTAAATTCACTTCGTTTGGACGGAGAGAAAAGCTAGAGTGAGGTAGGAAGGACTGAAGATTTATTGGACCTTTTTAGAGAACTTGGACTTTAACTTAAGAGCAGACATAAAAATAAAAGCAATAAAAACTTCCGAGCAACAAGTTTGAAGTTGATTTTATCCATTCAATGTCCAAAAATCAGTGATATTTTTTTCTTACTGCATTTGGATCTACCATGTTTCTCATTTTGAAGTAAATTTCCTGTCATATCAATGCTGATTTATTATTTTATTATTCTTGGAATGCACATACATTTTGATGAAAGCATCTTATTGTTTCCATTGCTAATCTTTAGTTTATTTTTTAAAGATTTGTTTATGTATACAAGAACTAGGGTACAGGCCAGAGGTGCAGGGGGTGAGAGGATTCACCAGAGACAGTGGGGAACAGAACAGGCAGACTGACTGAAATACACAGCTGAAGGGTGCAGCGGGCGAGACAGGAGAGATCTGCTGTGGGTAGCTCCCTGGTCAGCTGGGGATTGAACTTGTCCTGCAGAGGCTGCAGATAGCTTCACAGTGCTGTGCTTAACCCCTTGCGCCACCAGGGAGCCCCTAGTTCATTTTTTGATGCACATGCAAAGACCATTCTGAGTATATCTGCAAAAGTCAAACTCTTGTTTCCTCAGATTGCTCACAAATCTACCCACTGCTTCTTCAGATAGTTGGAAATCTTCAAAAAAAAAAAAAAATACAGGCAAAAACTGAGTGATGGAGATATGTGTTGTATATAGAGTTAGAAAAATAAAAGTTTAAAATTTCAGACAGCACAGTCTCCTGCCATCTGTTAGTAGCAATAGTTGGAATGCTTGGTCAAAGTTGAATGTCCAGTAACAATGATCATTCATGAAGCTCAGGGAGTGTTTGCCAAAAACATGTTAAACAGAATCACTTGAGAGACCAACAGATAGAATGGGTGAGAAGACATAGCAGAGAATAAAGTCATGAAAAGAAGCAAAGACAAACTTAATGTCACATATATGTTGTAAAGAAGACAGGTAACAACATCATAATGTCCATATATGACAAGCCGATAGCCAGTATCATTCTCAATGGTGAAAAGCCGAAAGCATTTCCACTAAGATCTGGAACAAGACAAGGATGTCCACTCTCACCACCGCTTTTCAATATAATACTGGAAGTCCTAGCCAGAGCAATAAGACAAGAGTAAGACATGTGGTATATATATACCATGGAATATTACTCAGCATTCAAAAAAGATAAACACATGCAATTTGCAGCAATATGGATGGAGCTGGAAGGGATCATGCTCAGCGAAATAAGCCAGAAAGAAAAAGAAAAATACCGGATGGTCTCACTCATAGCAGGAATCTAGAAAACTTAAATAAGGGACCAGGAAAAAGAATATAAGAAAGAAAATATCAAAATCAACAAACAACTATGAACCAGGGACACTCTATGGGGGGTGGGAGGCGGGGAAAGGAGGGCTTGGGGTCAAAATAAGGGGGTTGTAATTGTATAGGGAATATAAAAAAATTTAAATAAAATGTGAAAAAAAAAAAAGAAGAGAGGTAAGAGGAGAGAAGGTTGATTGACAACCTTTGAGATCAAGACAATGAAATTTGCTCTCAGAAGGAATTGGATACCAGAAAAGAGGTTGCCAAGGTGAAATGAAATAGTTCAGACTTTTCAAATCAAATTTAGTGGGACCTGTTCACATAGGCTGGGCACATAGGCTAATGCCACACAAAGTGACAGGACACAGTGTCCTGCTAAATAGTCCAAAATTTTCAGGATAACCTGTACTTAATAAAATTTAGTGAATAAAATTCTATTCTTCCTGAATTCACTTCACAGAGTGTCATTATAAGATCAAAAGTAACTGTGGGTAACAAAAAACAAACAAACAAACAAAAAAAGGGCATGATCTCAATCAGAGTAAGGTTCTTTTCCAGTGTTAAGGCTGTGTCAATATACAACTTATATTTTATTAAATTAAGGTTGATAAAGGGTGTTGCAGAATTAAATAATTCACCTAGGCTAGTTCTGCCCTCTTCTTCATGCCCCATCTTTGTTTTATTGTGTATTTCAATAAATAGACTCTAGAGTTTCAGGTGAATTTAAGGAAGTGAGGGGCTAAAGTGGAGAAACTTTCTGTGAATCACGATAGTCTCAAATTTGTTATTTTCCATGAGAAATGTGAAGTTTTTGTTTTTTTAAGCAAGGACCAAAATAGCTAACTAACAAACAGTACAAAAAAATATGGGCAGTCCTGCATTTTAAGCAAAATTTTGTGTTTGTGTGTCTTTTTGCTCTTTGGACTCCAAAACTAGCAGAGGGGATTGGATAATAGTCAACTTGGCCATAAGAAGGAGAAATAATGTCAGACAAATCTAATTTTCTTTTATGATAGAGTGACCAGCATTGTAGATGGAAAAAGCAATAGCTGTAATATATCTTCCCTTCAAGAAGGCTTTGACTTTGCTCCCCAAGATATGATCATAAACAAGTCAGAAAAAAATATTGTTGTTTATTTATGTCAGATGTCAGATGTGTAGAAGTCCAAGAGACTACTTATCAGTGATTCAGAGTCAACACACCAGAGTCCATTGAGAGGTTCTCTAAGTTTGGGCAAAGTTCAAAATTTAGAACAACGACACATCATGTTCCCCTAGAATCCAAACTGAATTGCTGATGACTTAGCAAAATGACTGACCTGAAACTCAATTGATGAAATTTGAGAGGATAAATTCAATTATTTTTAGAATGATAGCATTCAAGGCTACAGGGTAGCAGTATTTTAGGTAGGAAAATGGAGAGGGATCAAGATTACTCCTATGAGTTGAACTGAGTTATCACGACCTGAGAATGTGAACCTTACATGGATATAGTATTTGCAGATATAATTAAGATAAGGTCATTACTATTTATCCATTAAATTGGTACCATTTTCTTCATAAGAACAGGAAAATGTCCTATGAAACAGACACATACAAGGAGATATTGAAGTGACACAGCTGAAAATGTAGGAATATGAAGGGTTGAGGCAAGGCAGAATTCCATGCAGAGTCTCAAAGGGAATATACTGCTAATACCCTGAGTTCAGATTTCTGGGAAAACTATGAGAGAATATTTTCTGTTGCTTTGAGTGACCCAGCATTTGGTATTTTACTTAAGCAATCCTAAATAAGGAACACAATGACCAACAGATGTTCCACCAAAGAAGGTGTGGGAAAGAGGCCGCTAAGGTACCAATAAAACAGAGTCTTAGGGGTAATTCAGCACCCGTTACTCATTAACTATGATATAGGCTAATAATTCCACTCATAAGAACCTTAGTTCCTAAACTTTATAAAGGAGAGATGTTGTAGAGTGGAATTGGAACAGAATTTCTCGAAAAGTGTTCTGCCAGGCACAGAAGTAATTTTTGTAATTACTTCCCTGGGGGAAAGGGAAGTAATTTTTGTAAAATTTTACATGACATTTAGGGATTTTACAAACCTCTTTTTTGCAGACTAGATCTGTACTGATCTCCAGTATAGATCCCTGCTTTAAACAGGCTGCCCTTTAAAAGCAAGCCCCCTAGAGATGAGATCCTCCTTTATCCTATGGCAGTGATGGCAATTTCAGGCAGTGGGTCCATAGGGAAGAAACAGAGTCCTTAATATATTAAGTCTTCTGTCCCCCATCATCCACCTGCTTGCTCATACTCCATGGTATGTACAATGTCCAGCTCCCCAACATAGCTTTTTTTGTTTGTTTCTACTACATCATTTTGTTGTTCTCTCCTGAACAACTATCAGCAGGGCTTCATGGTATAACACCTGATCACTGATCTTCAGTAATTGATTAATATTTTCCATGTTTTTGCAAATAGGTTGTAAAATACTGATTCTGGAGTGGGAAAGATGAAAACAAAGGGTGAGAAATGCTTACCACCCAGGGTCAGTCACCATGGGAACAACTGCTCATTGGTTAAATTTTAGTCTGTTTTCCTAAACTTCACCCTGGTGGTGGTAAATTTTTTCTCCCATACTCTGGAATGACAAGTCAAGTGCAAGGACAGGGATGGAGAAAACAAAGAAGAGGAGGAAAGAGAAGAGTGAGCTTGTGTATTATGATCAGTCATTATTGTTAACCTCCAAGCCAAGAACCAAAAATGCATGTGATAAAATTTTATTTAGAAAGAAGGAAGGCTATAGCCTCATCATTGTTGGCTTTAAAATTTTTAAATAGATATCTTGATGGAGGTCACACATGAGCCTTAACAACAGACTTGATGAGTGTGGAAGATGAGGGTATGGGCCTCAGCCTTGAAGTCTTTCCAAACCACTACTGCAGCAGAAAAATCATTATACCCTCACAAGTCACAAAGTCAAACAAAAGTCTCAAAGATTGAGCAGATAATTCCATGGAGGCCTATTCAGAGCACCTTGCTTGGTTACAGTCGATTTCCTCCCACATGTTCATTCCTTTGTCAGATATTTATGTCCTAATACCAAAAGTCCATTGAACATCAACCATTGATACAGTAACATAAAGCAGATTTATATATTCAGCTTTTCTAATACTATTGGGAAGAGAAAGCATCACTCAACGTAATAGCCTCCTTTTGTAAGAGATATTCATTTTAAAATGTTGTCTTATAAATACAAGATGGGTTGAGACTTGTGTGCTCTAAATATTTTAAGGGATTTATGTCTGCATTAACTGTCCTTTTAATCAAACACTTTTAATCTGCTAACACTGCAGAGATTTCATGGAAAAAAAGCTACTTGATATTTCAAAGTTAAACTTTCCTAGAAGAAAGAAAAGTTAAAAAAAAACCACTCCTTAAAAGAGGATATTATGAACAGATTGCCAGGTTCATTGTTATTTATCAAAAATATCCCTATGTTAAATCATATTTGTGGCATAAAAATTACTTATTATCTCTCTATCTTGAATACTTTATTAAAATGCCCCAAAGTTGTATGCCTGCATTTTTGTGGTCTTAAACAAATATGTAAGATCTATACCTACTCAGTCTGATTCCTTTCTAATTTAGTGTATTTCAGTATATAAAATTCTGGCAGTTCTTCAAGGACTAAAACATCTGTAATCCATGGAAGCTAGACTTTGCCAATTGACTATTTACTCCCCATTGAATCGTGCTTTCTTCCCATTCATTGCACTTTCCCCTCAACCTAGAAACCCACTCTTCTGTATCCCCCAAATAATAGAATTCTCAATCATGAACCATTTTCTCTTTCTCTTCACCTCCAAACATCTTGAAGGACTAGCTTACACAATTATTTCCACTTTCCCAGCATTGTTTAACTCTTAACCCAGTAGAATGAACCCCATCCATTGCCTGAGATCACTCTTCTTCCAGTCCATAGTGTAAAAACATATTAATGGCAGTTCATTAATTATTAGAGTTGATTTTGTCAAATCAGTGAGTCATGGATAAGTTTTCATCAGCGAAACTTTCCTAGATAAAATGTCATTCAGAAGCCCTATACAGCAATGGTAATGATTTGATCGAATTGGAATTGGGATAGGGGCCTGAATACATAGTATTAATTAGAAATGAATTTGGTGCCTTTTAGAAAATGGCTTATTTTGAAAAATAGGAAAAATAGGAGTTTCACTTTATTGATATAAAATTGACAAAATGCTAAGTTAATTAAGGAATACAATGTGATGGTTTGATATACACATGGTATGGAAGGATCCTACCCAAGTTAACTAACACATCTATCACCATGTACATTCATCACCCCACCCCTACCTTTTTTGTTTTGGTGAGAATGTTTGCGTCCTACTCTCAGGAAATTTCTATGATTTTCAAAAACAGTATTATCCACTATAATCACCATATTAGATCTTAGATCCTGAGACCTTATTCATCTTACAACTGAAAGCTTCTACTCTTTCACTAAGCTCTCTCTATCCTCCATCCCTATAAGGCTATAGCAAACATTTTTTCTGTTCTGTGTTTCTATGAGTTCTATTTTTGTGTTTTTCTTTTCTAAATTTTACATATAAAGGATAACATGAAGTTTTTGACTTTGTCTGATTTATTTCACATAGAGTGATACCTTCTAGGTTTTATATTGTGACAAATGATAGGATATTTTCTTTTTGAGGCTTAAATATATGTGTCACATTTTCTTGACCCTGCATTTGTTTCCATACTTGACTGTTTTGAAGAATGATGCAATGAACATGGAAATACAGATATGATTTTTGGGATACATTTCCTTTGGTTATATACCCAAAAGTGGAATTATTGGATCATGTGGTAGTTCTATTTTTAAATTTCTTGAAGAACCACCATACTGTTTTCCATAATGGCTGGAACAGTTTACATTCCCACCAACAGTGTACTACAGTGTCCTTTTCGCCACATCTTCACCAGTATTTATTATTTCTTGTTTATTTATAATGGCCATCCAAACAGCTATGGGGTGATAACTCCCTTGTATTTTCTTGATGATTAATAATAATGAGAACCTTTTTCATGATTTTCTTGGACATTTATAGGTCTTCTTTGGGAAAATGTCTTTTCATTACCTTTGCCCATTATTTGTTTAGTGTGTGTGTGTGTTGTTGTTGTTGTTGTTGATACTGAACTGTACATTTTGCATATTAACCCCTATCAGATTTGTTGCTTGCAAATCCTTGCTCCCAATCCATAGGTTACCTTTTTGTTTTATTGATGGTTTCTTGTGCTGAGCAGAAGATAATTGATGTCATTCCAAATTATTTTTTGCTCTTATTGCCTTTGCATTTGGTGTTAAATCCAAAAATTATCTTCAAGATAATGTCAAAAAATTAATTCCTGTTGTTTTCTTCTAAGAATTTTATGATTTCAGGTCTTGTGTTCAATTTTTTAGTTTGTTTTGAGTTGGCTTTTGTGAATGATATAGAATAGGAATCTAGTTTCATTCTTTTAATCTAGCATTATAGTTGTCCCACCGCAATTAATTAAAAAGTCTGTCCTTTCCTTATTGTATATACTTGACATTTTTTGTGGAAAACTTAATTAACTGTATACATCTGTATTTATTTTCTGGGTTTTCTATTCTAGTCCATTGATCTATGTTTCTTTATTATGCAATATCATGCTCTTGATTACTATAGCTTTGTAATATAGAAAAGATCTGTCAGGAAAAGTTTAAGTCACATAATAAGAGTTAGTTTTGAGTTAGGTTGCCACAGATAGTGGTTTAGACAGCACTCATTTTGTACTGATGATAAAGATGATTCATGCAGCCATAAGCATTTGGTTTATGTTCAGAGCCAAAAAGTTATTGATAAATCTACCATTTGATCAACAGAGATCATTAAAAGGTTTTCCTTTTACTGCTCCCATTGGAACTGATTACAAACTATAACACTCATTCCAAGATTCCAAGAATTAATAATCTTCTTCACAGTGGATTCTGGCAATGTCACAACTTTAAGAACATTTAAAATACTCAAGAGACTTCTCTAAAAACTGACATCGTGCTGCTGAAATACTGAAAGTTTCTCAGTAGAGTTGAAATGCTGAAAATGGTGCCACGCTCATTTCAATGTAAAACTACAGGTTAGTTAACCAAAAACAAATATTCTCTGAGAAGAAACAAATATTCTCACAAAGAAGTATAACTTGACATATTTTTGCTGCAAGAGAAAGAGAGAGTGATGATTTTCAAACTCTCACTCAATGAATTACAGTGTCTGGACTAAAGTTTTTATAGAATCTTAATAATTTAGTACTGACTTTTGATGTATATATGAAACAAAGTATAGGTAAATTACAACGTGAAAGCAATAAGATTCAAATTAAATGGAAGAGAGCACATAATAAAATAAAATAAAATATTTCCCTATTATGTTTACTTGTAGTATTAAAAGTTCCTAAGTGTATAGCTGTATAATAGTTAATAAAACATCATAATGTATGCAAAGGTGACTCAATTCAGTATTCCAGTTAGAAGTAGTAAATGTTATTTGCTAAGTAGTTCATGAAAATTTAAAAGCAAATTCAGAAAGGTTCAGGTGCTGTTAAAAAATAAGTTATCACTAATACTTCTTCTTAATATCATGTGACCATTTTAATACCTGAGTGGACAAACTTCTGATATAAAGACAAATATCAGCATTGCAATAAGAAAGAAGTTTGAGAACCAGGAAAACTATGTAGAGGCCAGTAAAGGTCTACAAATGTCTAGTTAATATTCCAGAATAAGTATTAGTGATAGCATGCAGACTGAGAGGCATCTCAGGACCCTCAAACTTGCATGTTCAAAATGGGTTCTGCCATCTGCAGTAACCCTCCTTTCTGGAACTTCTGGATGTAGTCAAATTCTTTGAAGTCATATTCTTATTTGCTCCTGTGTCTTTACCATCTCTAGCATTTACATTTGCTTTGAAATCTGAGCTGCAAAAAAAGACAAATGTACTGATATACATTTAAAATGTTTTTTAACCAAATAGTTCATTGTTTACTTCTGATTTTAAAATGAAACATTTCTGTAGGTTTGTAAGAGTAGCTTGGGCCCTTGATGCTGGGTCTGCTATGCCTAGTAGATAAGTGAACCTGCAGCCAAGGACCACCTGTTCTAGCTAACACCTTTTTTAAGCTCCTGAGAAACTGAGTTAGACAGTGGCCAGTCCATGTATAATTAATGATTCTCTGACCCATGACCCCTGAAGCAACCATCACTGGGTGCCAGTACAACCTCTTCTGCAATTGTGCCAGAGTAGTCAGAACTTGGTCAAATACCTCAGCTTCCCTTGTTTTCTTTTGCCCTTGCTTTTAACTCAGAAACAACCAGAGAAAGATAATTGTGCTGCCCAGATCAATCACACCAAATGCTTCACTTCTAGTTAGTCTGCTTTCAGTGATTCCTACATTTTCATGCCAATGACCTCAATCAGAGCACACCCAATCTTATTTTTTTCCATTATAAAGCTCTCCCACTGCCTTGTCTGCCTTTGGGTTCTGTCAAACACAAGTGATGGTAACTGATTCTCTTGTTGTAACAAGCTCTGAATAAATAGACTCTATTTTCATTTGGGTGGTCTTTATTTCCACGCACCCCATCTTTCTTGACGTTTATAGCTAGGATACTTTCATCTCACTGAAAGTCACCTGTCTTGTTTATCTTCTAAGAAAAATGTTCATTGTTGTTTCTAAAATGACAAGCTGGTAATCTGATGAGTTAATCTACAGTCATGTGAAGATACAAGATTCAAAAAGGCCTTTGCCACTTTCTCAGGTAGAATGTTTATATAGAAATGAGAAACTCATGAATCTCATTTTCTAAAGATTTTCTTTATCCTAAAAAAATGAGAATAAATAATTGAATAGAATTAACTGCAGACCAATACCGGTGGCAGCAGCAAATGTCAGAAATGCACGTTTTCAGGCCCCACTTCCTACCTAATCTTGAATGACTGATGTGCTCTGGAGCTTGAGAACCATTGTTATAAATATCTTGAACAAAATCATTGAAATTCTCTGAACCTTATTGTCTTCAGCTATATACATGTAGTTAGGAATTCCTTGCTTCCAATTTTAAAGGATTGTTTTGAGGATCAAGTTATTAATATACTTGAAAGCTTAATGTTTTTAGGATGCTTTCTCTGAAGAAAGGAAAAATAAACTCTACTGTATTATACTTGGTGAGTTCTTAAGAAAGGAGTTGTGTCTTACTTTAGATAAGCAATTGAAGACTGGTAGGAATGAAACAGAATATGAAATTACAGACCAGGAGACTGGAGGTTGTCACTCACGATGCTTCCTTATCAACTATACTTACTGTGGTTAGTCTGGGAATGTATATGATGATGATCCAAAGTTTAGTCCTAGAGCTATCAATGGATGACTCATTTATATGCATTTGGTCTACCATGCTTTGAGAAGTATAATTTGTCTTAAATTCTTTCCAGAGAGTGGGTGGGAATATTCTATAATATGTGAATTGTGTGCTAATAATTAGTCCCCAGGTTTACTCTGTGTTGTGTTTCCTTTTCTTCTCTGTTTAAGATTCCTTTGTCTTTGATAAATGTCCATCCTAGAAAGTAACAAGTGAAATTTGAGCTTCTCAAAGTCATGCTGTTATTCTCATGCCTTCAAAATAGCTGATTCCTAATATGGGGGTACTAAAGGAGTGCTCATCAGCACTGTTGATGCCTCTCAATATATGTCCCATAGATATTCTCAGGGAAAACTAGCTTTTATTTTGTCTTCATGTTTACATTGAATTTTCTAAATCTTTTTTAGGTCTTGGAGCTATGGGATAGCTTGCTCGACATTGATATGCTATATTATAAAACTATGTCATCTCATCAGTCATGTCCAATTGTCCTTGAACCCAGCTTTGTGCCTCTTATTTACCAAGAGGCTTTCATCCTTCATATAAATGGCTCACTGAGGTGGGAGGTGCATCCTACTCATTTTCTGAGCACACACAGAATTGCTTGAGTTTTAGACCAAACACAGCTTAAGCTTAATTTGGCTCCTTTGATACATGTATTCATAGAAGCAAAGATATATGTGTGAAGATATTTTAAAAGCATTAAGCATTACAAGAATATGATGATAATCCATCTTTATTGTCATTATTATAAACTAGGTGTGTACACAGACTTTAAGGAGGGTCCCGTGGTTTCCATTTCCTGGTGTTCATCCTTTGTCTAATTCTCTCCTCTTTAACGTGATTTTTTTTGTATTTTTTTTTATACTTTAAAAGGACCAGTTTATTAGGAAAAGGAGAAGGAAAAAGAGAGACACCTGCTTAGTCACAGGTAGGAGGAGAGCTGTCCCCGCTGCTTTGCAAAGGAAAAAGGTCTGTAAAAAGAAACACCTGCGTAGTCACAGGAGGACAGGAGACTTGTCTCTTTAACTTGCTTTTAAACAATAGAATATCTAAGATGGTTGTGATATCCCAGCCCGTGATTATTACATTATAAGATTATTTTACTAGAAGACCGTATAAAGCAATCTCCCTTCACTGGCTTTGGGGAAGCAAGCTGTCTAGAACTAAGTGGTTGTGTTGGAGAAGGCTTTATAGCAAAGAACTATTGACTTTTCTATAAGGTGGGAGAGATATCCAGCAAGAATTGAATTAGCTGCGAGGAAATGAAATATGACAAAAGCCTGAGGGACTTTGGAAGTGGATCCATTCCCAGGTAAATCTCTGATTAGATAGACTCAACAGACACCTGGACTGGGACGTGGTGAGATCCTGAAGTAAAGACTCAGCTAAGCCATTCGCAGATATCTGACCTTCAGTAGCAGAGATAATAAATGCTTGCTGTTTTAAGTTGCTATGCTTGTGGTTAGTGTTCTGCAGCAAGAAAGACTTGCTTTGTTAGAGGAAATACACCAGGTTAGAGGAAACAATTCAGTGAGAGTCACTTTATTATAGGCACCCATGATGAATTTTTTACGTAATTTATTTCAGGTAAAATTTTCTTTACCTAATTTTTTTACATTCATCAATCGTTATGGTTATGCAGCAGTATAATTTGCTTTGTTGCTATTTTATTTCAGGTACAATTATGCCTAATGGACTGACTACTCTGTATTTACTCAATGAAAAACTGCAAAAATCTCTTTAAACTCACATCGTTGCCAGAGTTTCTCATAAATCTTTCTTCCAAAAATACTAAGACTTACATGTTAGGAGTGAAAGCATTAAAATTATAGACAAATAGGGCCTCCCCTGGAGGCGCAGTGGTTGAGCGCTTGGTTGCAAAGCTGCCCGCAGCCTCTGCAGCGCCAATTCGATCCCCGGCTGCTCCCTGGCCACCGGAGGAGGGTCCCACATGGTGAAGGAGGGTCCCACATGGCGCGCAGACCTCTCCTGCCACCAGCTGCTCCCCTCAGCAGTGTGCTTCGGTCCTTCTGCCTGTTCTGTTCCCCACTCTGGCTCTGGTGAATTCTCTCACCCTCCCGTCCTTCTGACTATACCCAGTGCTTGTATGAATAAATAAATAAATTTTTAAATAAAAAATAAAATTATATACAAATAACTTAATAAAGGACATTTAAGCCTTGATTATTTTATCTACAAAATGAGGACCTCCCTGGTGGTGCAGCGGTTTGAGCGCCGCACTGTGATGCTGTCCACAGCCTCTGCAGCGTGGGTTCGATTCACGGCCATCTAGGGAGAAATGAGAGCATCCTTAGCTGTTGCATTATGAAGAATGTTAAATGATTTGGCATGATGGCTGGCATCTAATAATTGTTAGCTTTTATCAACGTTAATATTACCATTATTTCACTCTGAATTCTATGCAAAAACAGAAAATGTAGTATTTTGTTTATCCAACTGAGGTTAATATTAGATAACTCTTTAATTTCTGTTTCTTTTTTTTTCAAATAATGAAAATAGATTCATTAACCCATATTTCCAATTTTATAAATGATGTCTAGTCTGAAATACCCAGCATGGAAATCACTTGCTGAATTAAGGAAGTCTTTTTTTTTTAAGATTTATTTATTTTTATACAAGAACTGGGGTGCAGGCCAGAGATGCGGGGGAGTGAGAGAATTCAGAGATAAAGTGGGGAACAGAACAGGCAGACTGACTGAAATACACTGCTGAGGGGAGCAGCGGGCGAGACAGGAGAGGTCTGCTTCTCCATGTGGGTTTCTTCCTGGAATTGAACTCGTGCTGCAGTGGCTGTGGATTGCTTCGTAGGTTATGTCTTAACCCCTGCACCACCAGGGAGGCCCAGAATTAAGGAAGTCTTAAAATCTACTTTTATGTTTATGGATTAATAGAGCTATATTGAAATAGTTCTATTTTGTTACTCCTAAAGCAAATACAATGCACTGTGAAAGTTAATATTGAATAGATTAAGTAAGTGTCTAGAATAACAATGACCTTATTTAGGCTATGATTTAAATTATATATAATTCACATAAATCTTTAGAATCCTTTTTTAACCCCTAATAGATATATAAAATTATATACATAAAATATGAATATGTTAATGCATTATATATGTGAAGGGGAGTTCTAGGTTTTCTACTAGGGTTCTTGGGGATAATTTTCAAAGATTTCAGAAAACTAAATGGAAGGAGGTATAATCTGCAAATAGAAAGATTTAAATTAGTTATGAAGTCAGATGCCCAAATGAGAGACTGATGTAACAAGGAAATGGGATTTTGGGGAAACCATCTTTTCTAGAGATTTTAAATAACATTATTCCAGGCGGAGATTTCTATATTCTTCTCCCTACCTTCTAAACCACCCTTTTGAGTCCTTCAAATGCTAACCCTATTCGTTTACTGGCACTGTGGTTTCATCACTATATCCCATGGAGGAATGGTTCAAAACTCTGGTTTAAGTTACTGGGAGAGGACCTTGCTTGAGAACCTTCAAAATACTTTCCTGGAATGGCTTAAGGCCAAACTCTGACAATTACTTGGACCAGCCAAAGTCTTGGGGGTCTGCCACCAAGCAGTCCTGAGGCAAGTTTTTGTTTATTTTTAATGTTAAAAGGCATGCCTCAAAAGAGTCTTTGTTGTCTAGATTCTAGTAATTTTGCATTTGCCATCTGGTGGACATCCTTTGTAATTGCAACCATTAGGCAAATTTATTAGTGATACAGACTTTGAAAGAGGAATTCTTATGATTTTGATGAAAGGGAGGCACATAAACCTATATAGTCTCTCTCTCTCTCTCCCCCTCTCCCCCTTTCCTCTCTCCCTCTCATCCTCCCGTCCTTTATAAGAAACTTAAAATGAACACCTAAGCAAATCATAATATTGACTGCATATATTTATGATCCCAAGAGTCCTACAGGAAATCTAAAACACTGAAGTAGACAGATGTTACCACATAAACAGATGTCATATAGGCATTGCTGTCTGATGGTGTGTGTGAGCATGTAAAATGGATATTTTTGCAACAAGAAAACCTAACCTGAAAAAGAGTTATGACCTGATTTGCTCCAGGAGCAAATTGAGTCATAAGCATAAGCAGGAATATCTCTATATGGATCCAAAAAAATGAATATTCATGTCAAAATGCCTGCTACCTGAGCTATGACTCTGAGATGTTTAGTAAGACACAGGCATTATCTATTTCTCAGCAGGGGCTCCTAAAAAGCCTAAATTATGGTTAAAAAGGAAGCTTAGCTAACCTGGGCCCATGCCTTAGAAATTCATGGATTAAGCAATCTTTCATTTCACCTTATTAACTGCAGTGTAATATCATAGAAATAGCCTAGGTCATTTGAATTTAGTAAATTAGAAATGCCCATTATCTCCTGGAGACTTATGATTTTAAGTTTCTGTTCAGGGGACTTAGTGACTATACACAGAGAAAAATACAGCTTTGAACCCCAAAATTCCTCTGGGCTTTTTCAAAATGATTCCTTCTCTTAACCTGCACAGAATCCCTCATTAACAGAACCATCCTTCAGTGACTGGGACTGATAATATGCCACCTAAGGAGCCTAAAATGCCACCATTTGCAATTCAAACCATTCCCTTTGTCTGGGAGGAGATAATGTGAGTGTTAGTGAGAGTGTGTGTGTGTGCGCGCGCGTGTGTGTGTGTGTGTGGGGGGGGGATGTGTTTATGTGAATGTGTGTGTGTGTGAGCTGGAGGCTTGGAAGAGTGGAATATTAAGATGAACCTGCTAATATGTTCTGAAATCTGCAAATATTTGGTTATGTTTGTGGAATGCCCACCAAACACAAGGTCATGAGTGGTACCCCCATTGGTATGTGTTCTCCCAAGTACACAGTTGCCTAAATAGACTAGTATCAACTTTTGTGGCCGAAAATACTTCATGCCTGAATTACATGTCTCCTTGTTGATGTTATTTTCAAAGAAATATATATTTTCACTTGAGAATGATTCTAATAGGAATAATCAAGGAAAGTATGTGTTAGGTAATACTTTAAGTCTTTGTCTTTGACATTGTCTGGGGCTTGGAGAATCTTGGAAAACCTCTGATTAATGAATTATTTCATCCTACTGATTCCAGAGATGCCAGTGTCATGGCTCACAGGGAAGAATGCCCATGGGGACTGAATCCATCAATCTTTATCACACACTTCACTAGGTAATCAACAGCACTCTTTCCTCTTTTTTCAAATCTTGCTTGTATTCCAAGCTTATCTTTTATTTTTCTGTGCAATAGGACTTTGTGTAATTTTGTCTGCTCAATAGTCCTGCCACCTTCTGAGACCAGCAGAGTATTTTCTGGAAAAATGCCCCCTCTATCCTGTCCTCGACTTCTCCCCCATCCATGGTGAACAAAATGGTGGGCTTAGTGTTTGTATAGTCTCCATATCAGGGCATACTGATGGTGCAAAAATAAGCACCTGAAACAAATAGGACCAATTATAACAGATCGCTGGAAGGTTTGATCTTGGAAAGTGGGAAAGACTGTATATCAGCCCCTCCTGATGATGGACATTGTGGGAGGTCATATAAGGAAGCCATTTTGCAATAAGCAAGGATGAGGCTGACTGGCAGAGAAAGAAGAGATGAGAAGTTTTCAGTTGGACTTCAGTTGGTGTTTGTTTGAAAAATGCCTCCATTATATTTCATATGTATTCTTCAAATATGCATTTTCTTTTTGGGTAACAACCTGAATTGATGTCATTTAGCTCTAAGAGTTCCAGCTGACACATAGAGTTATCCCCAAAGATTGTATGTTTCTCCTTCAGCAATTTTCTCAGGTATATACGTGGTAGAAAAATCTCTCGCTTCTCACCTAAAATAGCACATTAAAAAGTTGAGTAAGAATGCAGGGAAAGAAGAAAAAGTGGTTAGATAAAGTCGGTGTCAAGAAAGACAATGGACAAGACTAGTTGATTTCCCAGCTGTGCCCTGATAATTGGTCCTAATGTCCCCTTAGGATCTCTGGTCTAAACCTACTTAAGAATGCAGCTTGCTTCTCAGAGTGATTGCATGTATTCATTACTTTTAATTATTGAAAGTTCATTTTTATTTACTAAGTAGGTTTAACTATAAGCCTTACTAGGATTTGACTTCTTATATGACAGAAATGCCACCTTGCTCCGGGGAACTCAGAATAATGCCTCTTATTTAACATCCATGTTATGTTGGAATCAAAATGTGGATTCACAGTGAACTTGTGCAGTTTTTAAATTTGTCTTAAACGAAAGTTGTATTCAAATTACTCACTTTAATATTTACTACTAAGTATTGTAATTTCATTTTTATTGGGTATGACTTAATACCTTCCCAGGAAAGGACTGTATTAGGTTGCAAGAGTAGTTGACCTTCTCACTGTGAGAAATTCACTGATGCCAAATATATTCTTTAATTAGAGACAATGCAATAATGTGCTCCAGAAAGTTCTGTGAAATGGGGAATTGACCAACTCTGTAAGAAAACCTCATTATGGAAACCTTTGTAGAAAATAATGGATCAGGTGAAATGAGTCCCTTAGGAACATTTTCTCCAATCAGTGGAGGTTATGCCAAACTTATTTCCCTCCATGAGCTATGCAGGGAAGCCTGGGCTCAGACCCTCATGTGAGATTCCTCTCCCAACTAATTCTGATACCAGAGTCCATTTCTAACCTGAATTCCAGATTTCTATAACTCCCACCTCTTTCTTTACTACTTATGACAGCTTCATTGACATTCAAGTCAATGAATGTCATTGCTCTGAAATCACTCTATTTGATTATTTAATTAAATATAGTTGCAATGGGAAGGAGCCATGTCACACATCAGTCTACTCAATCACTTGGTCAGCAGTCACCTTGAAATAAAGAGAACTCTGTTTGAGTCAGTTAAACACTTGCTGCACCTATCTTTATCACCCAACTAAGGATAATTTTGAGCATGAAAGAGAGTACTACTTATCATCACTCTGTAATAGTATATTATTTTAAAAATTTTCCAAGAAATCATGACACTTAGTTGTCTAAATTCAAGGATTATGATTCTGTTTACACTTCCATTGGGTAAGGTGGTGTGTTAGGCATCTCTTGAACTGTCCACTCACACCATATTGCTTTCCTCTCTGCAACCCTTTCCCATGTACTTTTTGGTGGTTTGTTTGTAGAATATCTTGAATCATGACCCTTTCCAACCAAAACTACAAGTAGAAATAGACTGCACAAGAGGCGGATTTGGACCCATAATGGACTAATTAGACTGTTTATTTATCAAGATTAAAAATTTGAATTCAGAGATCCTTGGTAGAATCTCTTGGTATTTTATACTTAAAGATCACAGAAGCAAGACAATAATGATAATGTAAAATCAGGAACAGAAAATGATGCTCCACAGAAGGAAAAATAGATGTAGGGTAAGGCAGAGTAAAGCACAAATCCTTTTGTTTCTGAAATAGCAAGTGAGTCAGGGATGGCTGGGCTTCTGACTTCTGCTTCTAGGTTTCATGATGTACTGGAATCTCTGATCTATTCAAATAGTCTTATAATGAAGTCTCCTTTTTTGCTTAAGATTTCTTTTGTGTGTTTATTTTACTTATAACCCAATATTCTCTGACAGGTATATATTAGCTTAAGAATCTCAAGTAGTTCTTTTTCTATATATCTCCTATGAATTCAACAAAGTTGACTAAGTCTTGGTCTCTGCAATGGATTGAATGTAAGAAAATTAAAGTTACTTACTCGAAGTAAATATGCTTTCATTTCCTGATGGTCTCTAAAGATCAATTAAAACATACCTTATTTTTGAATTGACATATAATTAGCCTTGAAGGAGAAACAGTAGCAGAAATCTAATTTTCTACTTATTCCACTTTGCTTCAGAGTGTTGCTGGTATTTGCCTTCAATAAACTAGAAATACTCAAGAGGAAAGAAAGGCAATTGGCATAGTCTCCCTTCTTCTTTGGCCTCTCATTAATTTTTTTAAGGCTAAATTACCTATTTCAGTTTCATCAAATGCTTTTATAATTCTGAACATTTGCTAATTTCAAGGAGCTGCAGGTGCAACATTCAAACAGGCCAAGTTTTCAGGACTTAAGTTAAAAGAAGAAAGTGGAAAAAAAAAAAAACCTTGCCAAATTCTAGATGAGGGATGAAAATGGTACACAGGAAGGAAAATAGTGCTACATGCAGAGACATAGACCATCAGTGTTATTGGGAGGGTCGGGATCCAGATACCTGCTTACTATTGGGGTCACAGAGACAGATGAACTTTCAAAAAGAGGAAGATTATACAACACTTAATTCTTGCAGGGATATCTTATCAGAGGGAGAAAGGAAGAAACCAACCATGGAAATTTAGTGTTGATTTTTTTTTTTAAAGACTGCTTTATTGCTTAATGATTACTATTGTTTTCTGCTATCAACCTAATAATTAAATTAGATTGATTTGTAAATATTGGAACTGGAAGATGTCAGTGACTACAGGGCAGCCTGATTTCTTATTTTGTAATGAAAAACTATACTCCCCAATAACTAACTGGCTTTCTCATCCTATCAAAGTGCTGTTGACTAATAGGATCTAAGATCAAATTTCAGTAATTTAATCAAATCAGCTGAATATGACAGTCTTAAAGTTATAAGGTTTATATATCAGCTTAACACTCTCTTAAGCAAAGCTGATATTACTTTGGTTAAATAGAGTCAGTTTAACCTTCATGAGGTCATTATTTTCCCATATTTAAAGAAACATTTGGTATGCTAGATTTAGAAATACTGAGTTTTATAGACTTTTATAGTCAACGAATTGCAGCTAATCAATCATATCTAAGATTTTTTTAAATATATGTTAAATAAGTAGTTTGTGAGTTGCAGACCTTATGTAGTACTAGGCAACGTAAAGTTAGATTTTGTGGATTTTCAAAAAGGATATTGCATCTATCAATATGAAATCAGAGAAACAGACCCAGTAGGAGCTGCATATTAAAAGATTTATTGCAAGGAATTGGTGCATATGGTTACAAGATTGGCTAAGCAAGTTTAGAATCTATATATCAGGACACTAAGAAAGGCTAGAATTCTCATGGGCAGACTGAAGCTGCTATTCGCAGGCAAAATTTCTCCCTCTTCATGGAATCCTTAACTCAGCTTTTAAGATCTTTCAGTCATTTGAATCAAGTTCACCATTAATTAAAGTCATCTGATTATAGACTGTAAATACATTTACAAAATACCTTCACAGCAACACTATTTTAGTGCTTGACTGAATGACTGGGAATCATAGCCTAATTGTGCTGACACATCAGAAAGTCCATCATGATGTCTACATAGTTGGGAGCCCAACACATACTCTAAACCTCAAGTATAATCTTGTGTTCCTTGGGGATGTACAAGATTTGAGCCACTCCTTCATGAATCAAACATATGCCAATTCCAAGAGCTCATGCTGAGAGGTCTTTTTGTTCTGCTATCTATGTAATTTATGAAAAAGTAATGAAGCATGGGTGGTAAGAGAACATTCTCAGAGAAACATGATTTGCACTTTGAAAGCATCTCTGCTTTGCTTTTTGATTTGAAAAAATATTCCCCTTTTATTCCAGCATTAATCTAGCAGCAGGAGACCATTATCTTGCACAAATGTTCTATTTCACTGAAGTCTCTAAATGATGGTCCAGGAGTAGACCTGAGAACAAGTTCTAAACTACTGCTCTTTTCTCTGTGTTTTAGAGATCTTGGAAATTTTATTGGAGGATGTCAGTGGGGATTAATGAATGTATTTTCTATTATATCACATTTAAACACAGAAAGAGATATTACAGGATAGTAAACAGACTCATGAAAAATGGTATGTGCTAAGACTTCAGTCTGAATTTAAAATGATGGTTTTCTAATATATCATGAATTAGTGTTTTATTGGTCAGAAGGGGAGATTATACTTTATATACAAAAAGATAGCATTCTCCCTGGGCCTAATAAATTCTATCCATATCAGACATTCATTTAGTCAACTGATGTAACTTTTTAAAGGAGTAAATCAGGTTGGCAGAATAAGATGACAATAAGCTACTCTGTGTTACTATCTCCTGAAGACTGACTGCCATATTGGAATTTGTTCTGGCGTGCTTTCTCAGCCATTTTTATATATTATTTTTCTAATGACTTAAAAGGACAAATTTTCATTCTAATTCATGTGGGTATCTTAACAAATTTGTACACTCCACATAATTTATTTCCCACTTCAGAGCAAATATTTGTATTGCATGTTAGAAATGTTTAGTTTTATAATCATCCCTTCCCATCTTGTACAAATATTCCCATACAATGTTTTCTGTTTTATAGATAAGGAAAGTAAGGTTTAGGGAAGAGAATTACCTGCTTTAAGATCACACAACATTCTGGCATTGAAACTAATATTCCAGGTATGTTCTGCCTGTTTCAAAACCCAAACTCTTCTCTACATCCCATCTGTCAATTTTAATTTGGTTTTTAGACAATATGCAAAAAATGTAGATTTTAAGGGAATAGTGATTTCCAAAGCATGTTACCTTGTCATGTTTTTTTAGGTAGACAACTACCTCTAGTAATTCTCTCTATGATGCATACAACTCATGGTGAAATATTCAGAACAGTCAGGATCACCTTGAGTCTCTTTAAATCTGACTATATTTTGAGATCTGGAGCTATTGGCTTTTAGTAAGGAGGATTTAATTCAAGTTACGTAAAATTCTCTTTTATACTATGTGTGCATTCAAAATCAAATGATATGATAGCAAATTAATTGTGCAATTAAGGCTGTAGGGCAAATGTTTAGCCTATATTGTAGGACTGGCTGATTTAAAGCACTTTAGAAGTACCATTAACATATAAAAATTGCTGTGCTCCTTTGAAAGCAGTCTACTTATTATCCATTCATTAGGCTGATCATCAAAGAATTCTGGTTGACAACAATTTGTTGACCTTCTTCAAGTAACTATATTTACTTAAAAGTCATTAACCTGCACTCTTTGAGAATTTTGTATAACTGCTTTGGTTTCATACTAATCACGATTGTTTCCTGCAAGTGGTTCTAATCAGTGGAGTTTTCTATATTTAGAATATGCTTAGGTCATATGCAGTTGGATTTTTTTCCCTTGAAAAGAATCTTATTAAGATGTCGAGGCAGAAATAAACTGTTGGAACATATTCAGGGATAACCAATGGGCAGATATTTTGATTAATTTCATTCAGTGACACCAAGATTTATGGTTGTAATGGCCTCTGCAGCCATGGGATTACTTAAAGACATCATAACACTATGAATAGTCATTATTTTGAAGAATTGCCATTATCACCATGAAAGGAAGGGCCTAAGTCTTTTGGATGATCATAGTGTTTCTTTACCCATCTTAAAATTTTGCATCAGTATTTTTTAAAATCTTTATCAGTACAGAAGGACCTTTTTACTTCAGTCCAGATTTTCATAATCTGTTTCCAAATCCTGCATTGCCAGTTCATAATGTGTATATAGCTCATATCACATCACAGTGGAAAACAGAGGTAGAGAGAGCATGAAGAATAATAAGAAACATTTTTATCAATTAGGTAATATTTGTTTCTAGTAGACTCAGATGACCACTGAGATTCCATTCATTATCAATCAAGCATATCTCAGTAAAAAAAGCATGATTTGGAGCCCAGATACATACCAAAATTATGTGGATTCTATATATTAACTGGTGGAAGGATAAAAATCATTTTAAGACAATAGATCAGAGCAGAAGTATAGTTTAACAGGTAGAAAAACAAAAGGTTTATAATGTTGCTTAACATAAGTAAACAGTGCTAAAACAAGGCCTTCTCAGAAGAACATGGAGAAATTTTTAACCAAAGGATAGTTGATGTCATGTAAGCATAGAGGTTAGAAGAGCTACAAAATTTGACATGATTTTTCTCTAATAAAATAAACTTTCCTTTCCCTTGCAAACTATAGTATCTCTGTGTAGAAAATTCCAGAAGTATCTAGGTGTTTATTATGCTCATGCATGTTCTGTGGAACATTTAGTCTATAATACACCTTACTTTGAATGGTACTACAATGAAATGGAAGAGAAATTGCTATTTGTACAGACGAGTCTATGCTTTTTACTAACTGCTACTGTCATCTCAGCTTCATTTCCCAAGTAAATAACATTGAACTTGTTACTCTAATTTTCTCTCACATCTATTAAGTATCCATATTGTGTATTTGTTTTTGATGTGAGAGTTTAGGCTGGTTTCTTTTTATGTTTCAGAAATATGTCAAGGGAAGATTAGCTCAGAGAAAGTGCCTGTCATGGGCCACAGAGAAGATGGATGAGTGTATATATTGACTAGAAATTTCTTAGCTCTAGAATGTTCTAAAATAAATAAGATAAATTAGATTATTGTCTGTACCTAAGTACAGACTTTTAATTAGAGTTCATGAAGCAGTAAAAAAAAAAAAAATGTAGCCAGTGATCTGATTTAAGAGGAATCATATCATAAACTGGTTTTCTTCCATTCATAATTTTGCTTTTTCTGTCATTATGTATTTTGAGAGAGGTAACAGCGACATTTTCTTCATTCTTTTACAATGAGATATAGCTATAAGAACAGTTTGATTGGGTTTAGGTCCACTTCTACCTTTGAAAATTTAACAAAAGGCTCAAAGGCACACATGCCAGATTTTTAAGAAAATGTTGCTAGAGCATAAATCCGTTCTTCTTCTGCTCCATAGAGATATAATTATCTCAATGTGGATTCTCATCTCTGTTCTAAAAGTATACTGTTCTTGAGACCTGTGATCTCACCTGAATCAGTTCTGTATTCCCCACAGGGTCAGCATAAGTTAGTTCTTGCATATTTGTAGGATTTATTTGAATACAGATAAACTTGGGTTATTTTCACAAGTCTGTTGTCTTAACCCAACTATGGTTTGTTTCTTTTTAAATATCCTGTTCACTGAAACAGGATGGAGAGACCAGCACACATATGTGATTGACGGGTTTTTACAAAGGTGCTAAGATTATTGAGTGAGGAAAGTATATTTTTTTAACAAATATTCCTGTTAATATGATCTACATATAGGGAAAGAAATAAACTTTGACCATAACTCCCACTGCATATACAAATTAAATTTGTAGAGTCATAGTGTTACAGAATATATCTCTACAATAGGTGGAGTGTCCCAGTGCAGTGGCCCCAGGAACAGGCAGGTGTTTCTCTGCCCCCATTTACGTGTAGCTGCTTGGATTACAACTCCTATCATGCCTTGGCTCAGTCTTCTTGACTTGGTGGTGGAGTGGTGGCAGTTGGGAAGTAGGAAAGAGTGAAGAACATATTTATTGGAAGTGTAGTGAAGCGAGGCGGAGAGTGGAGAGAGACGTGTGTGAGAGACATGTAGGGAGGCTGTTCCTGGTCCTGTGCCCTGGCAGTTTTAGCATTTTGGCAGAGACTATGGCAGGTAGTTGTTATCTTGACCTTGTGGTAGATTATATGGTACATCTTGAATTTCCACTGTCCTGTCTCAGTTCTATGGGGCCTTCCTAACTCCTTTCTGGTGGGTCCCACCTAGAGGTGCCTTAGATTTGAGGTAAGCTTTCAGACATTAGCTGTTCCTTTTTGGGCCAAGTCTGTTTGGCTGGGAATTTGCCCATGAGGGGAAGGGTGATTTTCAGAGATCGATCAGGAGTATGTTATTGAAAATTGAAATCCTTTCTTCTCCTTGCTCTCTTTCTATATGCACACCAATTAAAGATCTTTCACACTAAGAATATGCTTTCTTTATGTTTGCATGCACAGGTGGTAGTACTATTTTAGAATATGCAATTTTATTTTTTGTTTGTGTGTGTGTGTAGAGTAACTGGGGTGTAGGCCAGAGATGTGGAGGTGGTGTGGGGTGAGGTGAGAGGATTCACCAGAGACAGAGTGGGGAGCGGAATAGGCAGATCTACTGAAATACACTGCTGAGGGGAGCAACGGGTGAGACAGGAGAGGTCTGTTCTGTGTGCACCATGTGCGTCAGCAACCTGGCTGGAGATTGAACACAGGCTGTAAGGTTGATAGAGCTGATAGGCCACCATGGAGGCCCAACAAAATGTTTTTTTCCCTTAACAGTTTTTGGGTCCCTGGGTATACTCTTGGTCACATAATTGCAATAGAATTAAACAGAAGCTAGAACTATACAACTTTTAGAAGTTATAGGGATAAGTAGCTATATCTTTAGAGTAGAAAAAAAGTTCATAGAACAGATATCAGAAAAACTACCCAACTTTTCGCTATCTTAGATAACACCTCAGTACCATTCTTGTGTGAGTGTCTACTTTTACACAGAACACACCACTGCTGGCATTTCTAGTCACCAAGTAATTCTCCAGGACACCAGCTGAGTGTCTCACAATTTAACTCAATTTTAACACTGTCTACCCGGAGATAGTTTCAGATTCCATAGGTTGAGGGCTCAGTCTCACAACACTACCTCAGATTGCTTCCCCCCACTCCTTCAGATACCAGTTGAAAGTCTACGTTGTCATTTGTACTTCTGACAGACTGGTTATGGGTCAGACCTTCCAAAGACCCCCTTCTCAGATTCAATTAATTTGCTAGCAGGACACACAGAGCTCAGGAAAACAGTTTACTTCCATTAGCTGGTTTATTATAAAATGATAGAATAAAGAATACAGGTGAACATCCAGATGGAAGAAATGTATGAAGCAAGGTTTGCAGAAAGGGAGTTAGAGATTGCGTGCTCCCTCCAGGTGAGCCTCTCTGCCAGCGTCTCCATGTGTTCACTAACCTGGAGGATCTCCAAACGCCATCCTTTTGGGGTTTTGTGGAGTCTTCATCTTGTAGGCACATTTGATCATTCACATCATTTTTAGCTCCTCTGCCTTCTCAAAAGAAGGATGATAAGAGTTAAAATTCCAAGCTTCTAATCTTAGCTTTGTCTTTCTGGTGACCTGCTCCTATTCAGGAGCTGCCAGAGTTGCTTCATTAGAACAAAAGTCACCATTATCACCCTGGAAATTACAAGGATTTCATGAGATCTGTACCAGGAACCAGGGACTGAGACATGTGTGTGTGTGTGTATGTTTGTAATATCTCACAGGACAAAATGCATCTTTGATTAATGAAAAACATTGGCAAATTAGATTTATCAAAATTAACAACTTTTGCTTTCTGAAATACATAATGAAGAAACAAAAAGGAAAGCCAAACACTTGAGGAATTATCCCAATACGTATATATTGACAAATACTTTTATAGAGAATTTGTAAAGAACCCTCGCAACTCAATAAAAAGAAGATAGTCCAATTAAATAAGCGATCAAAAGATTGAACAGAAATCTCACAAAATAAGATACACAAATAGCATATTAAAGATATTTAAGTATTAAAAAACAAAAATTAAAACCACAGTGAAATACCATTACACACTTAATGGAAAGGCTAAAATTAAATACCTGAACAATGTCAAATACTGACTGGGATATGGAGTTCTCATGCACTGCTGGTGGGAATATAAAATAGTGCTATTTGGTATCTTCTTGAAAAACAATTTGGTAGCTTCTCTTAAACATGTAAGTAACTCATGGCCTTATGTTCCTGAATATATCCTTCTGACTGTTCTGCTCCCTGCTCTGTCTCTGGTGGATTCTCTCACCCTCCCGCACCTCTGGCCTGTACCCCAGTGCTTGTATAAATAAATAAATCTTTAAAACATCATTGCAAAACATATTTTACCTTCTTGAAATGTTTTGGTACTCTTGGAAAAGTCAACACATATCTTCTTCTTTAAAACATATCACCCCAGAATTCTAGACACCACCACATGCACATCCTCATTTCCATAATTGAGACATTTGCTAAATGTAAAACATAAGTATAAGTTCTCATAGGAAGATCTCATTTGGATTCTTGAATTGCTAATTACACTGCCCAATTAAAGACACAACTTGAATTTGGTTACTAACAAAAATCATATTAAGTACTAGCCACAGGGCTGCTGAAAACACAATTGCTCTTTGGGTTCAAATGTGCCTTATTAGTGCTTATGAATGGCCACTCAGACTAGTACCCAGCAGACCTTCTGATCACAGCCCAACCCACAGTGCACATGGTCAGAGTCGTTGGGAGACCTAGCAGCTTTTTTCTTTGGCTGAAGGGGCAGCAGGGACACACAGCCAAGGAAAGGTCAAGCAGGGCCATATCAACAAAGTTAATGGGAAATTTAATAGCACACTATGGTTTCTTGCTCTGCTTTCTGGCACTGGCTGAGCGCTCTCCCTGTGTACATAGTATACATGATCCCACAGAGAAGTTCTGCCTGAATAATTTGTCTCAGGTCCATTTAGCAGACGGCACAAGGTTGGAGCCTAGTCATTCAAGCCCCATAATCAAGGTTACTGATGTGTTGGACTAAGAAAGGGCCAGTAAAGCAGGCAGATCAGAATGAGTCAGCTACTCTGAGCAGAATGGATGAAATAGCTTAATAACTTCCTTTTGTTTCACTAAAGGAGGGAAGATAGATCTGAGTAAGTGCCCTACAGGAGACTGGGAGGAAACACTAAATACTTGCATAAGGCACCAGACTTAAATAACACACCAATGATGTGTATAGCATATTGTAGCTTATAAATTGTTCCATAATTTTTAAACCCATGAGGTAAACAAGGATCATTGGTTGTGTTTTGCAGAGAAGGATAGTTGGCATAGTGACTTGCTAGTTAACAAGTGAAACACCTGATTGTCGAATGCAGTGCATCTGACATGCCCATTGCCACTATTGCTGTTGTCGTTGAGACTATGATACTATCCTCATGGTCTCCTATTGTGCTTCACCCAAAGGAGATGCTCAAGAAACATTTGTTAAATGAACAAAGGATTTGTCCACAATATTTGTGAAATTATATTCTCTCTTTAACAAAATAGCATCCAAATGTAAGAAACCTGATGAGATGAAACAAATTTTATTGATGAGTGTCATGTAGATGAGGTTCATGTTAGTTTAGCAGATTCTTGTTAATTGGATGAATGGACATGTCTCAAGTACCTATGTCTTAGAAAAATACATTTAAAGGATTAGAGTATATAAACAATGTTGTCCCTATGTGTTATCAGGCCCTCCTTTTAAGCCAAGTCTAAACACATGTGGAAATTTGCTGAGTTGGCAAATACTGACCTGCTTCTGGGTTTCTTTCCTATCATAGTTAGAGATGCTATGTTTACCATAAAACTCATAGGTCTCAGCTGATATACAGCATTCACTGTAGAGCCAGCCCTCTTGGACTCTGAAAGTAAGAGAAACCCATGCATTAAGGACAGTACCTGTTGCAGGTGATCTGGAATAATCTTTTCTTATCTAGAATAAATAGAGCTCATAGATAATAAGGAATGAGTGAATCCCCAAAAGGGTTCTAAGATGAAGAACTGCTCCTGGGATTAGAATGGTGTATAGTACTTTTAACAGGTTTACGTGTGATGATTGAAGGATGTGAAATCAGTGTTCCTCTTTTAGCATTTATCATTCAAATACTGAAGAATTCACGAACAGAAAACATCAACAAATGTTTATATATATTTTTTGATAGATAATGTTAACTTTTAACGAGATTTGGAGGTTCTTAGCACCCTGGATAATCGCAATGCCTAAACAGGGAAATTCATTACAGAATCATAAAGACATCTTCAGGACATATTTCTCTGAATGTGTGTTTTATGACTCTTCAATCACCTCAATGATACAGAAAAAAATTCAAAATAGAGACATTTTCACATTGTTTTATATTTTACAAGCAGTCCCACACATTTAATATATATATATTTTACATTTTTCTCATTTATTTTCACAAATCATTTTGGCATTTTGATGATATAAATTAGATTTTTTTAATAATAGAATCCTGAAGTAGACAATGTTAGTGTCCACCCCCACCCTACTCCAGAATAGTTACTTCTTGAAAAATACTTTCTTCTAGGAAGAGTATGAGGTCAGGTGCTTTTTTTCTCTCTTGACCACACCCCATCTTCTTCCCATCCTCTGAACTCACCACACCCCAACTTCATTGTTTCGGTCTTAGCAGAAGTCTTCTCCTAGACATGTGGGAGTGTGGTCTCTTGGTCCAGACTAAGCCAGTCATTTTACTACCTCCCTCCACCAGTCCATAGTACTTGATCCAAGTAAAGGGACTTTTCCCAAAGTAAGTCAAAGAGCTCGTGCCAGGGATTGCTTTCACTCCCGCTGGCACACGGCATGAGGGAGCATCCACTACCATGCCTGGTCCATCCCGTTGGAACAGCTAACCCAAGGAGCATTTTTGTTCCAGTGTCCTTGGTCTGCATATCTGCTTTTTAATGTTGCTGCTGCTTGACTCTATGACCCCACCCATTTCCCATTATTGCTCAAGTGCTTTTTGATCCCTCAAAATTGAAAAAGATGCAGTTAAACTGTTAGAAGCCTTGGAATTCAACTCAGATCTCCTTGGACATTCTTAAAGATCAGCCTAGGGAAGCTTGAGGGTCACTTTCAACTTATGCCAACTTACCACCATATTTTGAGGATCAGGGAGTACTCTTTTCTCCATATTTTGGATGATTAAAGTATTTTGTGTAATTTTGCATTGACACACAGTAATTGTCAACTGCAAATATGAAAGGTTTTAAAAGTGTGTGATTAGTGTTTTGTGCCATGAGTTCTTTCATAGATCCAGAGTTCACAAGCAGCTGACAGATGGGCATCATTTTCCAACTTCCACCTATAAAGTAATTGATGTTCAGGGGCCCTATTTTTAGTGGCTTAAATTCTGAAGTTCATTGCACTCAAAGTAATTGCCTGAAATAGTCTCTAATTCACTCCTTCATCTAGTATTAAGGTTAAAATATAAGCTACAGAGGGGGAAGTGATGTAACTGGGGCAGTCTACATATCCATAGACACACGTATTAATAGTTCATATTTGTGCATAGCCTTAGCCACTATTCTTTAAATAACACTTATCTACATTTAATTAATTAATTATATAAAGGAAGACATTTGTAGAAATGATTTACATAGAACGTACTCATATAAGAGAAATCTTAAAATGATTTCCAGAACCTTCAGTTTTTATGCTAGATCTGACTTCATTAAGACTTGAAGAAAAACATTAATTGATAATTAGCTTTCCCCAAATGTGAAAATTAATATTCCCTCAGTGTTTGATGTTCCTCTGCAGGTGCACAATTGAATTGAAGAGCAAGTAGCAAATTGGATACAGCCATTTAAAAGAGTAACTAGAACAATAAAGGGGAACATAAATATATTTAGATATAATAATAATAGTAATATTGACTATGATTTTCCTCAGGACTCAGTTAAAACTTCTGAGAAAATACTCTGATATATGTAAAATTCTGAAATGCAATTATAGGTAAAGAAGCTGCAAAAATCAAATTGGCTGTTTTGTGGGGTTGTTTTCTAAACACGTAATTTTAGAGTTTAATATATCCTTTGGGATTGAAAGAGTCATTAAGAAACCATGTATCTACAAGAAATATCAGCAAGAAAGCACTGAATCCAGATGGTTATAACATTTTATTTTAGGAAATATTCAGTGATAAAGTATAACCAATTTTAAATGAGAGTTGCAAAAAAGGCAGTGAAGTTATTTCATCTTAATTTAGTAAACATTGAAACTGAAGCAAAAATTCCAAGATATAAATTTTTAAAGAGCTCACTTTATAATTGAACAAAAATCGAGCAAACTTTGCAAAAAACTTAGCATTATTTTAAAAAAATTTAAAGCAAAATAATTGTACAAAATGAAAAATGGACTCATTTTGGTCCATTTTTTTCTCCCCTTGCGTTGGATGATTTATCTGTCAAGAATATAAGAAAATATACCCTACCTGTGACATAATGATGATATTACTAATACTGATGATTTGTAGACTAATCTGTCTGAATGTGTGGGTTTGGAGAACAATACCTTAGCAAAGAAAATATCTTGACTATAATAAGGAAAAATTCCTACTCATTTGACTTTGATCATTTCTTAAAGTAGCTGACAGAGTTTATTCTCATGAACATTTAGTTTTAGAGAGTCTAGTGTACATCTGCCATTTCTCTCCCTAATACTGATCTGTAGTTATCACCACTGCCTGCCTTCCCTGTTCTCATCCCATTCAGCTGAGTCCACACCTGAACTTCAGGGAAGGAGTAGGTGAAAAATAGCAAATTCCAACCACTTAATTACAGTCCCTAGTTCAGGAATGGACCCAGAATCTATATCTGGCCACCAGGGTCAGGGGAAGTCAATTCTGGAACTATTGTTAGTATTTTCCGGGAGGTAATTTTCTCTCCTGGGAGACCTGACCAATTGAATTAGTGTCTCTAGTGTAAGAGCTTAGGACTTGCTATTTTAACAAGAGTTCCTGGTAGTTTTTATAATCATTAGGGTTTGAGAAACCTTATCTTAGGGAATTCCTTAGGGATAGCAATTGAATTTATTCAGTTTGGTATAAAAAGCACATATTTTAGAGCTAACAGAAGTGGGTTCAAGACCCAACTCTTCACTGACTAACTAGGTGACTTAGGGTAAGGTAAATAAATAATTACACTAATTTCAATTTCTTCCTTGATAAACTAGCAATACTTGGTTTTCACACATCAAAATATTTTATGTAGTAAATGAGATCATGTGTACAAGGTTCTTAACACGTTGCACATATTAACTATTTAACTTCACTAGTGTTATTATATTATTGATGTTTTTATCCAAGTAAGCCTCTTTGCAACTCCATTTAATCCAGCAACATAAAAGATAATGTTACTTGACATGAAATCTGGACTAGGAGATCATCCCTCTCACTTATATGAATAAATGTGAGAAGAGAATTCCATAATAAAGTTTTCATTTAAAATGACCATATAGGGCCTCCCCTGGTGGCACAGCAGTTGAGCGCTGGGCTGTGAAACTGCCCGCAGCCTCTGCAGCGTCGGTTCAATCCCCGGTTGACGGCTAGGGTCCCACATGGCATGACAGACCTCTCCTGCTGTGCCCGCTACTCCCCTCAGCAGTGTATTTCATCACTCTGCCTGTTCTGTTCCCCGCTCTGGCTCTGGTGAATTCTCTCACCCTCCTGTGCTTCTGACTGTACCCAGTGCTTGTATAAATAAACAAATAAATAAATCTTTAAAAAATAAATCAATAAAATGACCCTATAGTAGGGTAAGCACTATAATGACATAACTGGCCACAGAATTCCTTCTAGAGAGGAAATGGTCTTTAGGGAGAAAGTTAATTGCTTGGGTTAGGAAGTCAAAGTCTAAATTTTCATCAGCAATAGGCTGAACAAGAGTTGGTAATAATCCCCTAAAGGAAAGAATGAAAGGCCTTTCTCCTTTTTGTCCCTGGGGGTAAGGAGTAGAACAGAAAAAAGAAGCATAGATGGGAAAGGGAAAGAGGAGACAATCTGAGCCAGCCTGTGAGGTTAGGGACTGCATAGTTTCAGGATCAGTGATAAGATGGTGAAAGAACATTTTTAAATTGAAATGTTTGCATTGCTATGAAACTCTTCTAGGATGCCTCTTTCCTTCCTGTCTTCAATTCAGTCTCAAGTCATATCAGCTACTTGTACTTCCATTGTGGGGATTTATTTTATTTTTTTAAGGTTTTTTTTTTAATTTAAATTTTATTTTTATATTCCCCATATAATTACAACCCCCTTATTTTGACCCCAAGCCCTCCTTTCCTCGCCCCTCACTCCCCCATAGTGTCTCTGGTTCATAGTTGTTTGTTGATGTTGATATTTTCTTTCTTATAGTTATTCTTTTTCCTGGTCCCTTATTTAAGTTTTCTAGATTCCTGCTATGAGTGAGACCATCCGGTATTTTTCTTTTTCTTTCTGGCTTATTTCGCTGAGCATGATCCCTTCCAGCGCCATCCATGTTGCTGCAAATGGCATGTGTTTATCTTTTTTGAATGCTGAGTAATATTCCATGGTGTATATGAACCACATCTTCTTGATCCATTATCTATTTTTGGGCATTTGGGTTGTTTCCAAAGCTTAGTTATTGTAAATAGTGCTGCTATAAACATAGGGCTGCAGATTTTTAATGAGGAAATGACTGAGTCAACAAGACATTCAGCAGAATCTGGTTGCCTACCAACAAGAATCTGAGCTAACATTTCCTACTGACCCCCTCTGGAAGTTCACAGAATTCTTAAGGAGGGCCTTGACTCTAATTAAGTATGGAATTTTTGGTAAAATCTCTTCCGTTGCTTATACTTTAGATTTTAAAGTGTGAGTGGATGGCAGTTTTTTGGGTGTAATTATTGATAATACCAGCATCACTTTATATGCAATACAGTAGCTCTTTTTATTTCTTATAGACTATTTTTATATATGGGGTATCTGATTCAATCCAAATAAGAAGTTTGTGAGGTAGACAAGCCTCTTGTATCTTGTATTGTAGATTTAAAAAAAGCAACACAAAAACCAGAAAAATACAAATACAAACACAAAGCCTAGGGACTAAAACTCCAAGGCTAATTCCTTTGACTGGGATCTGCATCATTCCAGTGTTGTCATCCCAGTTGTCAAATGTGGGGAATACATAAAACACATAATTGTCAGCCTCTCTTTTAGACAACAGCTGAGGACTCTCATCTACCAGCCATTGCTTTATGTACTTGAACCCAAATTGTCTGTGCAATAACATTGAAACTCTTAACTCTATGTTATCTCTATTCACTAAGATCGCCTCCAACCTCTTCAGGTTTAACATTTGTCTCTTTTTACATTTAATGGTCTTGTGTGTTGAGTTTTACTTGACCTTGGCATATTGGTTTCCTATGACAGCTATAAAAAGTTGTTGTAAATTTATTGACTTAAAACAACAGACATTTATTCATTCATAGTTATCCAAGTCAGAGCTCATAGAACACTGTCTAGATTTATATACTAAGAATTTAAAAAACATTGTTATAATAATATCACCCTTTTGAAAGCTTTTTTCTACATCTGTGTGCATGTTACAATTATAACTTCAAAGTTAGATTCACACTCAAACCACAAATTAGCTAAATTTCCTTCTAAATTTTTTAAAACACATGAAAGTTCCATAGATATCAAGGGGAAAGACTGAATGCAGAAACAGAAGTAGACTTCGTTAGGCTTTGTCAAGTACTAGACATTGTATTAATTTAAATTTAAACCCACATTATCCCTCTGGAGCAAATGTTATAGTTAATTTTTTGAAACATCCTATTTGGAGAAGAGACAAGAACAAATCATGACATATAAGGAGTCACAGTGTGAGGAGAGTTCCATACCAAAGAACAATTTTAGCTTGAATAAAAAGAAAAGAAAAGTAGCTAAGAGAATCCACCACTAATTCAAAGAATGGTATAAGAATTAAATCCTGAGAAATATTAAGGTGAAAAATTGTTCTACTAAGAGGTATTTGTCAAACTTACATAAAGAGTCAGAATAGATATTAGCAAAGACAGGGAAATTAAAAGACTGTCATTAATTTATAAAGAGGAATGTTAATTAAAAACCTGAAAGGAATCTGGGAAAAATTACTTCTGTTATTTATTTCAAGAAATCTTTTGAACTGCTAATGAGAACATTTGGATTATCTCAGGAGTAATTGCCTTAGTATTTATTGTATCAAATTATAAATTTCTAAAGTTAAGGAGAGGGAGAGAGATTAGTCACAAGTGAAAGGAAAAAGAACATAGTAATATGGAAATAAGAATACAAAATAGATTAAGCTTAGATCTAAGTAAATAAAAAAGTAGGATAAAACTTGATGCTTTAAAGAAAAAATCTGGGATTAAACAATTATAATGGCATCTGGAGAACTTCTCCTAACATTCCATCCTAATTTCTAATTATAATATTTATGGACTCAAAAATATGTTAAAAGATAGAAAAAAAGACAAAGTAGAGGCGTAGGAAGAAGATATAGAGGAGGCGGGAGGAAATATTACTACTGAAAAGCAGGACCTCTCTGCAGAATCCAGAAATTTTTTTCCCCACTATCTCTAAGGTCAATAAAACAAAGAAAGCACAATAAATGAGCCATTTTCACCACATTGTAAGAAATCTTATGCAAAACCATCTTCTGTTCACTAATTGCAGTTAGTACTGTTAGGGGGAACAGGATGTCCTAAAGCTAATTCCATACAGGCTTTGTGGACTCCACCCCCACCCCAGGCCAAAGCCAAAGGCACTGGGAACTCCAAATCCCATCACCACCAAAGGGAAGGTGGCTGGGACCTGAGGGTGGGGTTAAGCAGACAGGTTGGTATAAAGCCAGACACGTGGGCTTTGGAGGGGTCCCCCATTTTGGCTCTCCGCCAGCTCACAGCATCCAGCCAGCTCCGAGAGTGACTTTGGGTTTCCAGGTCGGCGGATCGGGTAGGACGCATTAAAGACTTTATTTCCCTATTTTCTCCCTGAGTTGTACATTTTCTTTATTTCCTTTTCCCATGTAAATAAACCTTTTATTAACTTTTTGTGTGTGCCTGTAGTGGAGTATTCATAAGTCCCTTTTAAGCGCGTGGGTGAGGACCCACAGCCAGGCAACCCGTTCAATATCGGGGCTGCCCTATAACAGTACCAACCAAAAATCCAGGTAGGTATCACTGGCTACCTCAAAAAGCATCATGTTCACAGTAATTATTTCTTCCTCTAATTTTTCTTCACTACATTCATCTGTTTTTTACACACAGTCAGAACAGAACATGTCTGCAAAGAACCCAGAACTCTGGGGGCCCACAGTCAGTGGTCAAGAAAAGCAGCTGGTCCAAGGGGACTAAGGAGCTTTGGCACATGTTTGATCTGTACAACATTATAGGGAGAGGTAGAGAAAGGAAGACTTGGGGATCTGTGTATTTTAAACTCTGCTCCTTTTCAAATACCCCACTTTTACACTAGGTGAAAGCCAAAGGGGACTTTGCTGGATCTGAGCAGGATATTTAGCTATCCCTCCATGTCTGGGGGGAAAAGTCCACAGAACCCCATGGGCCATAACTGAGGCTGTGACAAATCATTGACCTGAATAGCTCTTCTTTTATTTGAGAGTTAATAGAAAGATTAAAAATATTAAATCTAAAATAAAGATAATAAGCCAAAGTATTAAGATATAAGACATTTATAGGATAATTCTTTACAAAACCAGAAGTACATTATCTTGTGTTTTTTTTCTTTTTCTTTCTTTTTTTTTTTTTTTTTTTTGTGGGACCCTCGCCAGTGGCAGGGGAACGAACTGGAGCTGCAGAGGCTGCGGGCAGCCTCACAGCCCAGCGCTCAACCACTGCGCCACCAGGGGAGGCCCAGCAGTACATTATCTTATAGAAAATTAACACTTTCAAATGTATAAAGAAATATTAACTGTATGAAAGAGAAATGGAATATAATGAAAAGAGAACAGGAAGGAATAAAAAGATATGACAAAATGAGGAAAGAATTGGGTAAGGAAATGAAGACTTGCTAGAAAATTCAAAATGCAATTGCAAAATTGAAACTGCTATTGGTGGCAGTAAAATACAGATTTAACTTTACAAAAAGTAGAAGCTGCAGTGTGTATGACCACTCTGATAGGCCAAAGTTAGGCCTCTTGTCACCTTAGTATAAGAATTAGAGCTCAGTCAAGGGCCTATGAGCCTCAGGAGGGAACTTCAAGAATGCAGATTGTTTGCGGATAAGAACAGGGAGGGCCCTGAGGCTAGTGAAAGCTTCAGTTCTTAATTCAGCCCCTCCCTAAGGGAAGAGATCTGTTTGTGCTTCTCCCCTTGTTCTCATCAAAGAAGTGATATTGATATCTGATCTCCCTTTATGACCTAGAAGAATACAGTTTGGGGATCTCATCCAGTTCGAGGTTTACTGGTAAACATATTTTAAGAATCTCATCTTTATTCTAAGAGAAAGGATGAGGTCACCCCCTCCTTGACTCTCATATGAAGTCCCCCCTCTCTATCTTTGATGTCTCAGGTCCTAAAACTCAAGATAAATATTTCAGGGCTGCTCTATTATTCTTCATTATTTACAATCATGGAAATTCTTCACACATGTGTTATAACGTCATTGTTTTCCCTTTGCTAACCTTTCTGATGCTGTTTTGATGATTTGTTCATATTGACAAGTACCCAGAAGGGTATAGGATGATTTCTCTTATGCCCTGAGAATTCTATTTCTTGCATGCCAATTTCTGTTAAAATGTTTTTTGCCTTTAACATATTTATATTTCTGGAGTTATAGAATAAATACCAGGATTTATGGAAGATGACTGGAATATTCTTATCTAGATATTTTAAAAAGTTGTGGTAAAATGCATATAACATTTAACATTTTTGCTATGTTTAACCATAGCATAGCCAGTAGCATTGGATACATTCAAGTTGCTGTGCTGCCATTACCACCATCCAACTCTAAAACCTTGTTCATCTTCCAATACTGAAACCCTACCAATTGAGCAATTATTCCCTATTCTCTCCATCTTCCCAGCCCCTGCAAACTACCATTTGACTTACTTTCTATGAATTTGAGTAGTCTTATTGCCTCATCCAGGTGGAACATGCACTATTTTCCTCCTGTGATAGACTTACTTAAATTAGCAAAATGTCCTCAAGCTTCATCTATGTTGTACTGTGTCAGAATGTCCTTTCTTTTTAAAGACTGAATAAAATTCCATTGTATGCATTACCATATTTTGTTTACCCATTCATGTGTTGATGAATAATTGGGTTGCATTCTCTTTCGGATATTGTGAGCAATGCTGCTATGAATACTGGTATCCAAATACCTATTCAAGTCTCTGCTTTCAGTTCTTTTAGGACTACACCGAGCAGTGTGATTCTGGATCATGTGGTAATCTATGTATAATTTTTTGAAGAACCACCATATTCTTCCACAGCGACCACTAGTGAAGCACAAGCATTCCAGTTTCTCTAGATCTTTGGCAAACTTAAACATGTTTCCCTCTAGATGGAATGATTATGTGTTGAAGAAGATAAAAAGAGCTAGAATGTCTTTAAATTCACATCCCCACCCCCATCTTGTCATCTGTGATGCATTGCCTGAAAGCGATAACTTACTCAACAGCTCACTACTTGCCCAAAACAGTTAACAAAACTTATATTAATACATGACTTTCTCTTAAAGAACAGATTGTGTACCCAATTTAATCTTTAAATACTTGTAATAATGTGTTATTCAAGGCATATGTGTCTCCATGCTCTGCTGTTGATAGAGTAAGAATGATGCCAGAGTGCCATTAATTAAGTGTTGGTATTTTGGAGTGGGAATAAAGATAGAGGAACTTGTCTTGGGTTAATTTCCTAATAACAGACTCAGACATGAAGATTTGTGTAAAAATGACTTACTGTGAAGTACTTCCAAGAGGAACTGTAACAGCAGGATCTTCTTGAAATGGGGACATTCCAGGTGCCTTGTCCTACTTAATGAAGGGTGGAGCTGAGTGACCAGGTAAAGATATAGAAACTTGGAGAAACAGGAGAGGAGGCACAGGGAGCAGAGAAATGTGATAAAATCCTGCTTGCTCCTTGGTTTTGGACTTGTACCAGGGGTTTTGGGGAAATGGAAGGAGACACATGGAGTCAAGACAGGTAGAGACACTTGGAAGAGATGTAGGTGAGAGACATGTGGGAAGGCTGACAGTGGCAGCCAGTATCTTGATTTGTACTTTAACTTTGCTTCTGGCCCTTACTTGCCTCACCCCTTCTGCCCCTTTCCTATGGTTTCCTGCCAGAAAGTGCCTTAGACTTGTGGCAAGCTTTTGGGTCTCAGCGACCCTGCTTTGGGACAACCCCATTTTGATTTGACTACACATTTGCTCATGAGGGGATAGGTAACTTTTAGGGAAACCATATCCTTTCTCCCCTCCCCTCTCTATGCACATTCTATGAAAGATCTTTCACACTTCTTTCATACCAAGAATCTGTTTTGTCTCTATGCAGTTAATGGCAGAATCCTTTTAGAGTGGGCAAGTTTGGGGTTGCTGGAGTACCCCCTCATCTACCCACTAGAAAAAACTCTAGAGAAATGGGAGAAGAGGGAAGAGAAGGTGAGTCATACAGTGTGCAATGTCCAGGATACAATATTGTGGAGCGATCTCTCTCCACAGAAAATCACTTTGGCTCAGTCCTGCAGGGGAACTGTAGAGATAAGCTGGGTCACAGCTCAGGGTTGTCTAAATTCAGGGATAAAGGGGGTGGAGTATGTGTCAGCTGTTGGTAAGCATTTCTAGTTCTCCTGTGCACACAGGCAAAGCAAGTCCTGGCAGTTTTAGGCAACCCTCCCAACAGAAACACAGGGGTGTTGGCTGTTGGGATAGAAAGCATATGGGAGGTGTGCATAAAAATGGTCTGCATACTGCCAGCCTCTGTCATAGATGTCAAAGAAGGCAATGTGTACTCTGATGAGAAGACAGGTAGAGATTCTGGTCAGGTGCATTTAGTGTCAAGGCCTTTAATATAAATAACACAAAGAAAGTACTTTGTATCAAAACTTTATTTATTAAACAAAAAAATGCACCATTGGAATAACATTTCTATAAAAAATGAATATGAGACTGTTCTACAGTGATTACAAAACCCCTTTTTCCTCGTGTAGTAGTATACAAGATCTTGTAGAAACAGTCATTGTTTTAAACTGTAAGCAAGTTTCCTTTCTCATAGAACAAGATTTACACTTAAATATTGCAATCACTAGTCTAATTTGGTTAACAATGCTAGAGTCTGACAATAAAGAAACTCTTTGCAGGCTCAAAATACCTTGTTTTTTAAGGTGTTTTGTAGCCACAAAAAATTTCTTTTTCCACTAAGGCTAGTTAAAGCTGTAGTATGCCCATTTCTACCATATAAACCTACCACTAGCACACTAACAATTTGTCTGAATTGCAAAGCCCTTTGAGAGAACGAGTAGCATTGATTGGCAAAATGCTATCAGAATATTTTAGGTTTGGCGTTACTTTGTTTGAAGGACCCTGGAAAGGGAGAAGGCGGTGAAGATGGAGCTTCAGTGGAGGCTTTGCCTGGACTTATCCTCATACTCAGCAATGGACAATTCATTTCTAAAGTGGTCCCTCTGAGATATGGAACACTGCAGCTTTAACAGTCGTATCTAGATTCCCAACCAGATCTCCCTTTTTATCATAAATTATCCAAAAAGAAGCCACTCTAAATAATAAATTAAATATTACTTATAAAAAGTACACCCCATACCCACCCTCCCACCCCCCAAACAAGCTGACAATTCACAAAGGTCAGAATTGTCAGGTTTACCCTACAATAATAAAAAACACTATTTCTCCTCCTTCCTAACATTCCTTTCTTTCTTGCATCTGAAAATACACTTTCAGCACACAGTGAGATAGATCCCTTGGTCCATGAGTCTGTGTTTATGACATTTTGTAGAGTTTTGCTGTTGCTCTCCAATCAACAAAAAAATCACAGGATGATAATATACAAAGGCTCTCTACTGAGAGCAGGAGAAGAAATCCTTCAGAGAGTGCAACTAGAAGTCCATGGAGCAAACATTATCTGAGAGTGGCTTGGAGAGCCCAGAAGTAATATCCGTTGATTCGGGCATGGTGCTTGGTCTTCTATATATCCTCACTGACCAGAAAAGACTCAGGCATTTCTTTTCAGAAATTTCCTTTCTCAAGCATTTCCTTAAGGAAATAGGTATTGGATAGCAAGGTACATTGGGGGATGTATCTGCATATTTTTTTTGTTGGAATAGAATACCATACAAAACATCTACCTATGATTTTCCACAGTATCCAATTTAATTTAAAACACTGGAATCAGCTGAAGAGCTTTCCTATATAATATTAGAGTGACTTTTGAAAGTCACTGGTGAAATAAAAATTATGGGTAAGCTGTTGCTTTCCAAAGTGACTTTAAAAACAGGGAGTGTATGGATTTGACTGTTAGGACTGCTTCTGCCGTGCTGGGATGTTGTGAGCTCTGTATTGTGTTATTGTGTGGCTGGTTACAGCCTAGGATACTAACTTCTGCCTTTCAGGAAGGTCTAGTTGTATGAAGTAAACTGGGTGAGGGAGAGAAAACCACTTTGCCCCACATTATTAGATAGTTCAGACCATTTTGTTTTTAAACACAACTAAGACTAGGGGATTTTTCTACTTTTCTTTCTCTCATGGACTGGCCATGAACATTCTAAGGAAACTGCAAGAAATATGAGTCTGGGATATAATTTTATCTAAATGGGAAGTGCTTTTGAGGTGTCCCTTTTTGTTGGAATGACAGGTCAGTTGCCATATCTTAGACATTGTTTTAAATTTGGAGAGGACTTCAAGATGTAAAGACAGATGTGTCTGTTGGAAAACAATAAGTAACCTCCAGAAGACTTGTGTGCATTGAGAAGTTCTTTACTGGAAAAGCCAATGAGCACTGATCTTTATAGTTCTGGAATAAGACCCTTGTGTTAGGCAACTCCTTGTGCAGCTCTTACCAAAGCAGGGAAGTGTAGATACACCTCATCTGCAGCAGGTTTAATTTTGAAGAGAGTAATGCCATGTCTGATTCCTGACCGGAAGCCATAATAAATTCACCTCTTGTATCTTTGTTTTGTGTTTTTTTTTTTTTTTAGATTGTTTAGTTGTCTGTGCATTTTATAATACCCAAATGTAAAGTTCCATTCTTTAAATATTCTAGAGGTTTACAGCTCTTTTCTATAAAGAGGTAGCTCTGACTGTTTTTTTTTTTTTTTTGTGGAAAATGAATCACTAAGAAATATTTAACTTTTGACTAGAGCAGCATCTAAATGTGCTTTCTGCAGTTTGAGCTATCCTCATTTTTGCGAGTTAAACAAATGCAGGACTTTTCTAGAGGAAAGAAAATAGCTTTCTTATCAGAATGAAATGCAAAAGGAAAACAAACTTTTTCAAGAAGCTCCTGCATGCTTGACAGTTCAGCGTGATGCAGGGGAAGCCTGAGCATGCCCTGCCAAGTTTTATTTTCTTCTTTTTCAGGGAGAAATGAGTCCTGGTGGCAGGGCTGCTGGTTGGTTGTCAACATTGCCTTATGGGATCTGGAGAGATTTATGAGCTTAAAGAGCCCTATACATTATGAATTACACTCAGGCTAGGAGCAATGTACAGGCTATCTTGCCATATTCATAGGTTTATTCTTGTCAAGAGATCAGGAGACTGGGAAATTAAAAAGTTACCTGAAAACTTAGGCAGGCAGTTTTACACATATGTGAACCATCTGAGAGAAGGGGGAGCAGAGTTGTACAGAAGTTGTGCTAAAGGCATTGCATATTAAAACCTCTAGGTGAGTTACAAGAGGTTATTTAGAGAATTTAAATGCATTCTACTGTATATTCAAAGCATGGAGCTAAGATGTATTAGCATGGCCAGTTACTACAATAAGCCATTATGTTTGTTTAATGAAGAAAGTTTCAAGAGAATGCAGCAGAAAGATACCTTCCACTGAAAACAAATAAGATATATTTTCATGTACTTTTAATGGTTTTGATTTCTTAAGGTCATTGACTTTGACTAGTGGAATCTAGACATTTGGGAAATATGTGAGTTACCTTGGTTTTCCAAATATGGTCTACTATAGATTGAAACTGTGATGCAATCACAGTTCAGAATGACAAACCCATTCCAGGCTATATGTTCAGGGTGATCTTTCTTAAATGAAAAATGCCTTTTTCAGAGAATGTCCCTTGTTTGTGAGTATCAGAAAAGGGAGACTATTCATTCTAGGACCTCCTGAAGATAAGCCTAGCAGAATGAACATTTTCTTTCCTGAAGTTTTGGATTTTTCCTGCCAAGATTCAATATTATGTTAAGAAATGCCTGTTCTAGGTCAGTGGAGGGTTGTCTTAAGTTGCCCAGATGTTGAACAAAAGTAATCTGCCCCATAGAATAATGTTGCATAGCTCCACAGATGGACTTTAAGAAAATCAGAAAATTGAATAAGCACTCTTGTTGAAGGAACAATTTCACAAATGGACCGAACTTTCTAATGAACCATTTGAACAAGCCCTCTCTTTGACATCAGATTTCCTTCCCGACATAAAACTGTAAAAAAATAATCTGAATTATTACTTCTGTTACAGTGCCGTTTTGCTCAAAATATTTCATTCGGGGATTCATATATAATTACCCACCTAATAAAAGGAGCTATTAGGTTGTAAAGATCCTATCCCTTCCATGCTCTTTTAAAATTATGACCTACTCAAGCTTGAAATCAAAGGCAGAGCTGAAAGGAATAATTCAGCTGAAACTCTCTTATTGGGGTTTCAAGTCACCTAACTGATAAATATGCAAACTAGCTCCCTTTTGGCAATTCAGCTGCATAAACAGGGATTAACTCCAAATGCAGCTGAGAATCTGAAACTAAAAGGGTGCACACAAAATGTTCTTAACTTCACCTAGTTCCAAGCTGGAGATAAACATGGCAATTAGAAGTTTAAAATTTTAGCTCACAATGAAGACGCGGCTTTGAAAAGCTTGACTTGTGGTATGTCAGAGTGCAAAGTGGCACCTCCCCGCTTGCTCCTGACTCTGGGTAGGCATGGTGTAGAAGGGTCCCTTCACTGCAGACCCTGGTGGCTGCCACTTCCCAATGCTGCCTGCTCTGAGTCGGGGAGGACCCTGGTCGTGAAAGTGGCATCACTCAAGAGAAGGTACGGCTAGAAACTGCCTTCCATTTCCCTTCCCTTCCTCAGGGCCTGTTCTTAGGGAGTCTGCTGTTTCCCCAGTGGGTTACAGAGATGGTCAGGAGGCTCCCTGCATGGTGACCACCTGATCCAACTGATCTAACGCTGTTGTCAGGCAGAACACAGGAAGGGACACAGATCTCTCCTGCCAGACTCCGGAAGACCATGGCCTAGGTGAAGCTTTGAAAGGTCATCACAGTGTGGTATGGCACAAAGCCACCCAAATGGAAACGCGTCCCCTCACAAGCATAAACACGTAATTACTGTGTATCTGAGAAGACTGTATGTTGTGTCTTCTCTTAGGAAAGGAAGTGCTGCTGGCTACGTGCCATTCATTGCAGATATTTATGTTCCAATTTTCCAAACATACATAGTAACTGAGGGTGGATTTACAAATACTTGCTAAAATGGGTGAATTTTACAGCCACTTGCTAATATCCACCACTTGGGTGAGATGAATGACTGAGTTACAAAACATCAGCCTTCGCTGCCTTTTGTTTGTATACTGATTTACTTTTTGTGCTGTCAGGAAAACACCCAATCCTTTGGTGCTGTGTTGTAAGAGTATTCCCATAGGTGCTTTGTACTTTAAAGTTGAAAACATAATAGTGAGCTTGCACTGATCTGCCATGGCATGGTACAGGCTTAAGTAATGCACTTGCATTTTGTAAGACTAGAGCTACACGTTTAAAAAAAAAAAAAAAAGGGTCTTGATGGAGGAAAACAGAAGCCTCAGTTAGGAGGGTGTGGTTACTGTGATGGCAAAGTCCCAGGACTAATCGAGCAGCTTCTGCTTTGACATTGCAGTGAAGATGTATCTTTGCTGTTGTTTAGGGACCCCAAAGTTATCATTTAAAAATTCCTGATGCCTATGAAAGAAGGGATGCTTATTCTTTCTGAACTGCTTCAGGATCTTCCATAACTGGGTGGTCCTAGTGGTTAACCTGTACACTGGGTGCGTTCTTGGACACAGGTGTGCTGTTTATGGGTAATTGGTATGCTGCAAAGTTCCCGGAAAATTCACCTCATCAATTCAGCAATATGTGTTAAAAGGCCGAGCCTGTGATGGCATTAAGTTGCTTCATTAGCCCTTCCAAACTTGCCATTTGTTCACTCAAATCATCCTGTTCGTACACCTACAGAGAGAATAAGAGCAGAGTTAGTAAAGGTGAATATCGATACATTCCTTGTAATGAAAGCAGAGGCCATGTCTGGTTGGTTCTCTCTGTTCTCTAGCATAACACTGTATTTCATAGCTGGAGGTTACGCTCAGAATTGTGATCATTGAATGAAGATGCTGGTGATGAAAGGGATGGTAATAAATGATTGCATTTATTCACCAACTTCTTTCCTGCAATGAGGAAAAAACTTTCGAGTCAAACAGATGTTGTTTCAAGTCATGTTCCACCATTCACTAGCTGTGTGACCTCAGACAAGTTAGTGAACCCGTTTGACACACACACACACACACACACACACTTAGGTATTAAATGATGGGTGATGATGATATCTATGTCATGGATTATTTTGAGCATTTTGTGACTTGTTTATGCCTATCATTATGTCCAGCACATGGTGCACATTCACCACATTGCTCTTTTCCTTTCTTTCACCCATGAGAATAAAATTTGTATCATCAGGCTTCTTTTCTTTAAAACACAACATAGGGATATTTGTGTGTGGGAGTTTGTGGAGCACTTTCTTGATGAATGAAAGGTCTGAGGATTATGATTTTGGTTTGTGTGTGGAAACAAAATTCTTACCTACACCAGTTCTGGCTCTATGCCTGGTTATAAAGGTAACCTTACGACTTGCTCTATGAAAGCTGTAAAGGTGATCTTAAGGCACAATTTAATTGGAGGACAACATGAAGATGTTGAACTTCAGATCTTGGTGAACATATTCTCTACACTTCTCACTCCCTAGGAGCCACTAGAATTATATTATTAGTAATAATGGATTGTAAGTTAGCACAGATCCTCAAGATCTGTGATTCAAGGATTCTGATTTAGTAGTTACAGGAAGGACTGGAAATCTTGTTTCTTCCCCAGGTAGGTGTAATGATCCATCCTTGATGGAAACAAGCAGAAGAGCACCAAGGCTGGTGTGAATTTGTTTGTTTTTTAAAGATTTATTTATTTATTTGTACAAGCACTGGGTATAGTCAGAAGCGTGGGAGGGTGAGAGAATTCACCAGAGCCAGAGCGGGGAACAGAACAGGCAGACAGATGGAGGACACTGCTGAGGGGAGCAGTGGGCGCAGCAGGGAGGTCTGTCATGCCATGTGGGATCCTTGCCCGCGGCCGGGGATAGAACCTGCGCTGCAGAGGCTGTGGGCAGCTTCGCAGCCCAGCACTCAACCGCTGCGCCACCGGGGAGGCCTGCTGCTGTTAATTTGAATCCCAGTTCTTTTACTGATGATACTTGAATACATGGATTTGAACTGTGTGGGTCCACTTATACCTGGAATTTTTCACCACCCCCTACCTCTTCCTCTTCAATCTACCAATGTGAAGATGAGGATGAAAACTTTTAGGATGATCCACTTGTGATTTTCTTTTCTCTAGATAGCTTTATTTTAAGAATACAGTATATTATGTATACAATATGCAAAAACTGACTGCTTATATTATCAGTAAGTCTTCCTGTCAACACTAGGCTATTGGTAGTTAAGTTTTGGATGAATGAAAGTTATATGCTAAGTTTAGTCTGTGTGGCTGGTGGTGGAGGGAGGGTTGTTCAAGGTACAATAGTATATAGTTCCTCTTTTTGAGTCTGTTTCCATACTCCTCAAGTGGAAATAGCAGTGTTGACTCATTAGGTAGTTGGGGGAGATTCAGTAAATCAGTGTTGGTGAGTAATTAAGTGCTCAGTAATTTCTTAATTTTTTTTCCCATTTTCTCAGCATGCCTTTTTTTTTTTTAAGGATTTATTTATTTATGAATACAAGACTAGGGTATAGGCCAGAGATGTGGGGGGTGAGAGGATTCACCAGAGACAGAATAGGCACATGGACTCAAAATACACTGCTGAGGAAAGCAGTGGGCAAGACAGGAGGCTCGCCCATGTGGTAGCTCCCTGGCCAGGGATCGAACTCGTGCTTCAGTGACTGCAGAGAGCTTCATAGGTTGTGTCTTATCCCCTTGCACCACCAGGGAGACCCTCAGCATTTATTTGATTCAGTTATTGAATGAATAGGCCTGAGTCAAGATTTCTAGATCTGTATAGGCAGGGAAACATTACTTAATATCATGGTTACAGTGTATAATCTCATCCTGCCAGATAAATACTCTTGATCCCATTAGAACACTGGTGGAGAGTATGTGGTAGGATGAGCACAATGCCACTTGACCCACTAGAAAATCCTCTCAAAATACATGGTATTAAACATGTTGGAAATGGTACCTTCTTAAAGAATCTCAGCATGCCAGTGAATAATTTGTTCACATACCATATAATCCTCAGCATTTAATGGGGACTGCAAAGTAGCCCATATAGTTCAAAAAAATTAGTCTGTCTATGAGGAGAGAGATTGAAGTGAACTCATTAGTTGGTATCATTTCTCTAAATGTGGTCTTAGTTGTTTGGGCTGTTTTTCTTGAATTACCTAGATTTCATTGTTCACTACAACCATCAGCTATACGTAGCTATTGGACTTCTAAAATGTGGCCAGTTTGAATTGAGATAGATTGTACATTTAAAATACACACCAGATTCTGAATACTTACTACAAAAGAAGTAAAATATCCTGTTGGATATTTTCTATGTTCATTGCACATTGAATGATAATGCTTTGGAAATTCTGGGTTAGACGAAAGATATTAAAATTAAGTTCATCTATTTGTTTTAATTTTCTTTTTTCTTTTTAAAGATTTATTTATTTATACAAAAACCAGGATACAGGCCAGATACGTGGGAGGGTGAGAGGATTCACCAGAGATAGAGCGGGGAGCAGAACAGGCAGACTGACGAAATATACTGCTGAGGGGCACAGGGGGCGAGACAGGAGAGGTCTGTCGCGCCATGTGGGACACTCGCTGGCCAGCCGGGATCGAACCAGCGCTGCAGAGGCTGTGGACAGCTTCACAGTGCGGCGCTCAACTGCCTGAGCCACCAGGGGAGGCCCTCACCTATTTGTTATTTCATTTCTAATGTAGACTCCTAGAAAATTGAAAGTTACACATGTGGCTCTTATTTCTACAAGACAGAGTTGATATAGATTTTTGTCTCCATTTTTGTTATTTCCTTTAATTACGTTTTTTACTATTCTTATTTTATTATTTGTAGTACCGAAAACAAGAAGTACAAGGGAAAAGTCTAATTAGATGATGCTAATTTTTTTCATCTTTTCCCCCTTTTCAATCCTTTGATTTTCCAAGGTATCTGATGTGTTAGTCCCTTAGCTTTCCTTTAAATGCTTTTTCTTGAATTATATTCAGAAACACTCTAGAGTTTTTCTAAATCACTGCCTCTAGGCAACATCTTTTCATATCTCCTATACAGTGCATTTTTGAGAGAAATGTTTGTTCTCAAAATTATTTTTCTTTTTGCCTCCATTGATATTTCTTAATTTTCTAATTCGATCACATTTTAGCTGATTCTTTTATTCCCTTCATTAGTAATCTTTCTTTCATTAAATATTTATATCTTCTAAATGTCAGTTCTTCCTTTTTTTTCCTTAAATTCCTCTCATTTCTTCATTTTGCACATTTCTCTCAATTCTGTATTTGAAGGCTATTTTATGGTTTCAGAAATCACATGTAAAATCTCCAGAGTATAGTTTGTTATTTTTTTTATTTTAAAGAACAATTATATAGTCTTATTTCCAGGTATGCCAAAATATTTCATCCCATTGAAAAGGACAAACACAGAGATATTATATATGTATATACATAGTCACACTCGCTAGTCATCTGCTTGTGCTTCTAACATTGCCTCTAAGTACTAATTACTCCTTCACCTTACACAACATGAATTTCAGGGGTGCCTTACGTTGGCTGGATCCTCCGTTGGTTTATGGCTCTCCTCAGACACTTCGGGGGCTGTTGGCACAGAAACAGGAAGCAGAGGGGATCTTGCCTTTCCAGCTAACCCAAGAGAGGCTGTTTTAACATGAGTCTTGGGAAGAGTAGGCCCTGAAATAGAAAACACAGAGTGATGAACGTAATGTATAAAACATTCTGGGGAACAATCTCTCAAGCGTGGAAGCCAACTCCAGTGGGTTGGCATTGATTTTAGGTTATTGTTCATTTTGTAGTATAGAGATGGATTCTGACACAAAGAATGGGCTCATTTTATTTCTACTGAATGGAAGACAACTTCTGATTAGGCCTTTCCAGATGAAGCTCCACCAGTCATAGGTAATTTCTAGTGGGTTCCAAATCATGCTGTGAGGGGCTGGCTGGGAGCTCCAGACTGTTCATCACATCCTATAAAGTGTCAGGTGAGCTCATTCGATGTCACACTCAGTTTTGGGCCAGACAACCCTGTGCTAAACCACATAAATAAGCCCCAGATGGCTTAGTAGTACCAAGGAATACTTATGCAGTTGAAAGACATGGTCGTTCTAGTCTACAAATGAGCATTAGATGTTATAGTAAAAACAAAGTCCTTTATGTTTAACTTGATAGAATCTCGTTACTTATTTTCTTGGGGTTGGGGGAGGGATGTAATGCATTGTTCTAATCGCTATAGCTTCTCTCCAAAAATTACATTCTAATACTCATGAATGTCATTTGAGGAACAGCTGAGTTTCTACCAGAAGGCATTTTTGTTTGCTATACACAAAGGCACCTTTTCTTTTGGAGTTGAAATTTGCCTTATAAACCCTACTTATAATAGTAATTTAACTTTGACCCTGTAGCCTAAAATAAAAATTTGATAAAGGTTTATGGAATCAGTTAGTGTATCAGTTATGTATCTAAGGGCTTTTGTTATTCTTAGCCTATTAACCAATACCTCAGTATGGAAGGCATTAAGGTACATGGTAGAAAGAAGCTTTCCTCAGTTCTGTCATCAGTGACAATATTTGAATTTAAATGATCCCAATGGCAAACTATATTTAAAGTGAAAATGTTGGTTGGACCATACCTTGGGAAACATAATTCTAGTTAGTAAAACTGAAAAAGTTGTTACACAGTCAGAAAAGGAGGGAGCAGTGGCTTATTGGAAAAGAAATAATGCAAACAATTGACTAAGTCAGCAATTTGCTATATATAGGCAAAATAAATGAGAAATCCTAATAAAAGTATTTCATCCATTGCTTAGCATGTAATTCCTTCATATTTATACCATTTTTATTCTTAAACTTCAGGGATCAAAAGTGTGCAGTTGGAGTGATTTATCACTAGAGGGTGATCTTAAGTTTTTAGTAACTCAGATGAAAAGCAATATAGAGATAAGAAAAATATAAGCCATTTTCTTTCACAGAGGAAATAACATTTGCTGACTGCCTACTAAGCTCCAGACCTATGCTAAGTATTCTAGTTCACTTTAGACAAAAATAACAGAATGGGGAAGAATTGCAGATTGATCAAGGTAATCGCTTTCAGATTCTGGAAAGCTCAACTATGTAATAATCATGTAATTCTTTATCAATTAGCTCTCCCTGCCTATTCATCTGTAAAGTGAGAATGATAGTAATTGGTTATGATTAAATAAGACTATGTATTTTAAGGGCTGATACCTGTAATTTATTGAAAGAGAGCTAGTTATTATTAATATTTGTCAAAATAACCCTGCTGTTATTTTTAGTTCACATATGAGGATGCCAAAGTGGAGAGAAACTACCTTGTCAAGTTCACATATTTAGAAAAGGGAAGGCATAATAAAAGTTTGCACCAAGTTCTAATTCCATTGAGGAAACTAAGCTTTTACCATTACTATGTTGATCTAGCCCATCCAATTTACATGAGCTTTTTGAAGATGCCATGTAAAAGAATAGAAAAGCCACTTCAAAGATTTAAGTTGAAGGCACAAACTATTGTGTTATGGTTTCTATAACTGAATTAAGCTTTAATTTAAAGGGAACAGATAGAACTCATAAACGCCAACATTGATCTAAGCTACTTTTATTGCCATGTCATTTAAATATATATAAACACAAAATTTACATAAGTTTTATAAATTTGTTCTTATACTATGCAATAAAACCAAATATACTGTAAAAGCAAAGTTATAAAAATAGTACAATTATTATAAAAATAGTACAATTTGAATTCACATCATTAATTTAATGTGATGAATGAGTTTGAAGGGGTAAAGCAAAATAGTCAGAAATTTGGGACTAATATTTCACAAGTCTTTTTAAATCATATGTGTTCAGTTTTCACTATCAATTTTCTCTTGTTGAACAAAACATTCATTCTTTCAGAGAATGTAATGTAGGCTGGTCCTCACTGGATGTAAACAAACAATTTGTACATTAAATCTACATCTATCCTTTTCTCTTTTTGCTTCTGGCTATAAACACAGTATCCTGCAATCAATTTACTTGTAAACCCAAATACAAAGGCAGGCACTAAAAGCCCTGGCAGAATGAAGCTATAAAATGGCCCACCAGATGCTCCAAAGTGTGGAATTCACATTAATATTGTAGATGATTACTTAAGTGAAAGCACAAAGTGTGAAGCATTTTCATAGAGCACTGGTGAAGTTGGAGAATGTATCTAATGAGGCTCTACTATGAGTTATATTTTCTGAATTATGTTTATATTGTCTTCCAGAATATTTACAATGTTCTGCTTAACCGTGATTTAGCCTTACTGCCAAGAAAAGTTGTTTCTCTTAGCTCATTCCATGACCCACCTTTTTCATTCCTGCATTTAACAGGGTAGCTGCATTTTAATAAGTAATACTTTCTGTACATAACATTTTTATATTTTTTGCAACAATTTTGACTTAGCTTTCCTTGATGATAAACTTATATTTTTAGCTTTAATTTTTTTAAGAGACTAAACTATGTCTACAAACTTTACAATTTAACTTTTCACCAAATGCATGCAATGTTCACTCTAACACAAATATTTTTAAAGAGAATTACATAAGAAAAGAAAACAGCATGAGCATAATTTATTATGTAGGAAAGTCAAATAGGTCTGGTGTCTGTTTTATACTAGACACCATATAAAGATTCTTTTATGATTTATCAGACTTTCATAAAATTCCTTAATATTTGACTTTGTTTATTTCTGTTTTGGATGCAGAGAAACTACAATCTCACTACAAAAGTATATTCTGATGGCATATTTACTACTCAAAATCTTAAATACTTGGGTAAACCCACAGTGTATTATCACACTTGCATTATCACAATGAGATGCAGGTATGCCTGCATAACTCAAAGCCGTCACAAAGATCATTAGAGTAATTGATTTTCTCTAGTGTAGAGGCAACAGTTATACATTCAGAACCTACTGAGTATTGAACAATAAAGGAGACACAGTGTGTTTTACAAAAGGAAGTGAAGACATTGCCTGGACTCAAAGACCACACAGTGTTTAAGCCTCATGTGGCCGCCTTTTCCAAGTAATATTCTCAGATTCAAAGGAATTTATAAACTTGGAACTTTCAGGACTCTTGGAGTTCACCTGGTGACCTTCACTTTATTTTGCTGAAGAGAATGTAAGGCTGCTGGAGATTAAAAGATCAAGGTAGAATTATTTTCAATGCCCTTCCAGAATAGGCGAAGAATTTCAGCCATCTCTTAGGATTCCTTATTAGCAGGTTTGTCTAAGTACTATATGACCTTAAATATTTTCCTTTCCATTTCTGAGTGGGGAATTATTTTTTTATTGTTTTTTTAATTTAATTTTTATTTTTATATTCCCCATACAATTACAACCCCCTTATTTTGACCCCAAGCCCTCCTTTCCCCGCCCCCCACCCCCATAGAGTGTCTCTGGTTCATAGTTGTTTGTTGATTTTGATATTTTCTTTCTTATAGTTATTCTTTTTCCTGATCCCTTATTTACATTTTCTAGATTCCTGCTATGAATGAGACCATCTGGTATTTTTCTTTTTCTTTCTGGCTTACTTCTCTGAGCATGATCCCTTCCAGCTCCATCCATGTTGCTACAAATTGCATGTGTTTATCTTTTTTGATTGCTGAGTAATATTCCATGGTGTATACGTACCACATCTTCTTGATCTAGTCATCTATTTTTGGGCATTTGGGTTTCCAAAGCTTAGCTATTGTAAATAGTGCTGCTATAAACATAGGGGTACAGGTACTCTTTGGAATTGATGTTTCTGTGTCCTTTGGGTAAATACCTAGGAGTGGAATTGCTGGATCATATGGAAGCTCTATGTTTAGTAGGTCAAGAAATCTCCTCTGAGTGGGGAATTAAAAGACTTTTGAGGGACATTTCCTGGGAAAGATTTATAAACAACCAATAAGACAACTTTGGTCTCCAAGTTGCCTCTTAGTAAACGGGAACAGATGTTTTAAAATAGAGACTTCTACGAGAACATCCTGTGTTAGATGTGTATTAACTCCATCCCTAAGCTGATTCTAACTGGGTAGCTTCAACATTTTCTTTTCTGAACTTCAGATGTTTCAAACCTGAACACTGGTGAAGCCTGGTGTAGTGCCAGCATGCACAGGGGAGGTACTCTGTCGATACGTGCAGAGATAAAGGAGAGTCCTGGAGGCCTCAGTGGCTTCTTCTGGCTTTAATGCTTTTTCTATGCCAATTTTTGTGGGGCAAACCCATAGGCTAGCAAAATGGGGAGGCTGTGTTGGGGGAAGGGTTGTAGGTGAGGGCTGGGAGAACTGTCAGCTCCCAGCCCCCAAGGAATCTTTTCTTTCTCTTTGGGCCTTCTTCTGGCTTCTAGTGGTCCCTTCCTCTCATAGCCTTTCCCCTGCAGCCACACTAACCTACTCCTAGTCATTCTGCCTCGGCTGTTTTTGTCTCTGAGTGACACTGCTCCTATAGCCTCAGCCTCCAGGTTCAGGTGTGGACACTTACACATAGTAGGCATGCGCCAGGTGTCCACGATCAAGCACGCATGCCCCACGCCCATGCTCTCAAGTGCCTTCTGCATTCAAGGCCACAGGTTAGAGACAGATGCCATCAATGTAAACGTCTCACCTATTCACTTAGGCTACACCTGGGTCATTACAAATGCAACAAGCTGGGCTTTTCCTTCCCTTATGCACCCATAGTGTTACTGGCTCCTGTCTTGATTTTTGTCTGCATTTTCATTCTTCCATAGGGCCACGAGTAATGCCTTTACTCCTTTACCCCATGCCAGTGGCCTTGCCAAGAGGCTTCTCCAAAGGCTAAATTCTGAATTCATTTCTACACCACTCAAATAGAGCAAATATTTTGTATAAAATAACCAGTCTCACACCATGGGCTGTATTCAAGTGAGAAGGGAGTGGAACAGTTACCATTTGGATTAATAATACCTGGGTGCTTGGCTTCATCTGCAGAGGCCACTGGAAATCATCTTGATACCTCTTACCTGCTGATGAATTGCTACTGTTCAATATCTCCCTCCATATTGAACCTTCCTGGACTTCGATTGTGGATGGAGCTTTGCCATACTCCCTCGGTTGTGGACTGGTCTTTGCTACACTGTCCTAGGAAACTGGCAAACTGTTCTTGTATCCTTATTTCCTCTCCCCTCCCCCCCCCCAATTTTTTGTGTGCTCCTTCTCCCTGATGCCTTAAGGCATGGTAGCCTTTGCAGTGTCCCTGGAGTCACCATCCGTCCGAAAGAATTAATGGAAACAGCAGCAATTAGAAAAGGCAGGGCTCTTTAGTGCCAAGAAATGACAAAATTTTCAATAGCTTTTTCTGCTTCTTTTAAATTCAGGGAGCTGCCTACAGAGAGAAGGCTTCGTATTTACTTCTTTACTTCGGTGATATGCACCTGCATTGATAATCAGTCTACACATGAATAATTTCAATGACATGCCTATGAGTTTTATATCAGAGTAACATATCAAAGCAAAAGAAAAGGAATGAGAAAATTTAAAAGAATCCTTTCTATGGCTCTCAGTTGCTAATTTAGTATAATCTGAACCTGGCAGCCAATATCTTTGGTGATCTTTCCCAAGAATGAAGGATAACTTTCAGAGTATAATCAAGAAAACTCGTGTCCATTTCAGAGAGAAGTGAGCAAAGCTGAGAGTGGCAGGAAGTGAGAGAGGGGCCAAGTCTAGGGCTCCAAAAAATTGAAAATTTCCTCTTTATAGATTTTATAGGCCTTGAGAGATAAAGGGTTCCCAATCCTGAAGAGCAAGCTGAACTTCATCATGACACAAGGTTGATTTCTAGTATTGTCTACCTTGATTCCCCCAGCATAGTAAAATGTGTGCGCTCTACATAAGGAGTTACACAAAATGAGTGCTTAACTAAATATACAAATATTGAGGGACAGTCCTAGTTAGGGACTTAGGACTTAGTTTTATTTAGATTTGTGATCTTGCCCCAAGAGCCTGAATTCTTTGGCTCTTGATTTCTTGGTATATATAAAGGTTAAGTCATTTAGTCTTTAAATTAGTAACTAAAAATTAGACAAGAAAGGAGAATTTAGCTATTATACCTATGCTTAATGTTACTTTTGTAATTCTTTGTTTTCCTTAAGATTTAGGAAGCATAAGTTAATCCATTGGTAAAAATGACTCCAAAGAGTTCTCCCGCAAGTGAATCTTTAACTCATAAATTGCAATAATTGGATTTTAAATGGGTGGTTTCTAAAAAAAGACTATCATTTTATCTTAAAATTACTGATGAAAAACCATGGCAACAATTATGGTTGTTTTGCTTTCCTATTTTAAACAACATACAGTTCAACTAAAATAAGCAGTATTAAATTACTATGAGTTTAAATGATCCGTGATTAATTGAAAAATTTAAATTTGCAAATGTTCAGTCTGAAACACTATACATTTCCCTCTACCCAGGGTGCATGTACAAGTGTTTCAGGTGACCCTTAGGTGGAACACATGATGTTGATATGCTAAATAAACGAGTTTACAGCGATCCACGACTAATTAAGTGAGCATAGCTTTGGTTTTAATGCTGTGCTCCTCAGCAGGACCCACTAAGAGGGGAAAATACAAATGATGCCGGAGTTCTGAGATGGGCCAGCAGTGTGCATCAGGTGTAGATGAGAGACCTCAGCAGGAATTTACTGTTTTAAGCTTTATTTTCACAGAGCAGTTATTAAACATTTCATTTGCTCATTAGGTACATAATATATGACTGCCAGGTGCAGATTCCTGCCAGCATCTCCCTGTAGTGGGTTCTCCCAAGTAAAATGATTCTTGGTGAGAAATGTTAGATTAGGCTGAGCAGGAATGGAGTGAACAGATTTAGCTGGGTTGAATCAGAGGCCACTAAGTAGTGTGATTTTGATTTCACTATTAATTTTCATATCCTTGCCTACTCCTTCCTATTTCCTATCTCATTTTCTACTCTTTACCCTTAAGTATAAAGTTAAAATGGATAGCTTTGAAGAAGGCTGCGTTCTGATCTCTCCATTCTCACTGACTCATTCTGTGATGCCAGCCAAAATAAAACAGACACTCTTGGTTTAGTTTCCAGGTGAACCCTAAAATCCTCTACACCTTGTGTTTATTAAGTAACTACTCTGTGTTCAAGTTGTCTGGGGGACTATGGAACAGTCATATCATTGCATATGTTTTTCACATGCGATGAGCTTTTGAGGTTATGAAAAAACTAAGAAATAGATACATGTGAAAATGTGTAATAGTCTATCTTTTTCATGTTCACAAAATATTGAACAAAACAAATAGCTGTATCTAGCTAGATCCAGTAGCCTCAAGCAGTTCTCATATGGGACAGAATTTCCAATATACACATTTTGGTATCAATCTTAATGCACTTAGTCTTTAATTTGCAGGGTATGTTAAGGGTGAGAAATCCATCTAAGTGCTACTTCTGGGCCACAGAACCTGGGGAGAGGAGATGGTTTTGTTTCTTGTGACACCACTCAAATGCTGATATTTTTTCCATCTTCTTTTGTCTCCTAGGCTACAATACATCCACCTTACTTGAACAACTAAATGATGCTGCAAAGGTAATGTAATTCCATCACTCACATAATTCCAAGACCTGGTAGACTCAAATATGAAGACATACTCTTTCTCACTTCTACATATTTGTGGTTTCTTGTGTCTTTGCACCTTTGCAAATTGGAATTCAAGTCCTGAATTCACTGGACACATTGGAAACTACCCCCACAGTAACTGAAGAAAATAGCAAAAATTCCAAATAACTGAAGGAGTGAAGTGAGTTTAAATATCATCACAAGTGTATTTGCATTCATAAAAATCCTATCTACCTGAGAGGTGTTCATTACACATTTTATACAAGGTAAGGAGGAGCCTGACAGAAGGAGACTTAAAAGGGACTGGGGTTGATGAACAGTCATTTTATAAAGTTTGTGTTGGGAAACAATGACTAAGCAAAGGATGGATAAGAAGCCCTCAAGAAGGAAATCATTAACATATCTTTTCATGGGACCAATATAGGTGTCTGAGTTGGAAAGGGCAGAGCTGACATCATACACTGTGAAATTTTCCTGTAGTCAAGCCAGAGACAGGGAGAAGCAACACCAAGCAATGAAGCTGTAGAGACTTTGCACTCATAATTCTACTTGTCCCTGTCTCTTCTTGATCTCAAAATCTCATAAATAAGAACAGTTTCAGGAAAATTATCAGTGATCATGAGAAATGATTTCGCCAGGACTGTTCTGTATCTCTCCATTCTCTTGAAGTCTTTCAGAGGCTCCCAGTACACACATTAACAAAACCTCCAAAGAAAACCAAACACATTACTAACTCAAATTTCAACACCTGTTATTTATTGGCATTCTCCCACATTCAAGTTAAAAAGGTTGATTTACATCACTTCATTTATCACATTACTTCATTTATCACACTGTTGCTGAGTTTGTGTTTAATGCTAAAGCCCAAGTTGCTCAGTAATTTTATGGACATTCCAGATAATACTTACGTAGTTTGTTATAAGAGGAACATTTGTATTCTCTGTCAAAATTTATCTTTAAATTTTCTTTCTCTGTCTATGCTAGTCGCAACAAGTAACTACAGGTCTGAGCTCTTTACATACAAACAGTTGCTAAAATTTAAATGTTCTGTGCTCCTAGGAGGAAAATTGTCAGTTCTATTCTTCATGAAGAATAGCATAAAATCCTCTTTTATTATATCCTAGTGATCAAATGTTTCAGAGAAACCACATTTTTAATTCATAAAGAAACAAATGACTCTGCATTAAGTTCCCATATTTCAGGAAGACATCAGGAAAATACAGATGCAATGAAGACACCCAGACATTAGTTTTGCAGAATTTTCATAATTACGTAGTATGTGTCGAATGCTATCATATTCATTTACATTACTATGCAATAGATTATATTCCAGGCAAATATTTCATATGCTGTATAAATACAATAATTTTCATTTCAGAAATCAATTTGTTTTGTAAATATTGAAAATATTTCCCTTTATAAAGAGAATTTGCTGTCATGGGATTTTGTTTTCATACAAAATCTTGATTACCCAAATTGATTTGTACATCATTTAATTCTTTAACGGAAGACACACACACACACACACACACACACCCCAATCTCATGACTGTGACCAGAAATATATTTTCCATGTTTCATTTTGGGGTTGGTACATGATCAATCCCAAATCTTCCAACTTCTCCATATATGCATTTTAGACTGACCAAAGCAAAACATGAATAATATTTTCAAAGTATAATCACATTTTAACAGCTCAATGAAGCTTACTTAGTCCATGAGGAATGGTCATTCTTATTTTTAAAAATTTCTGCACAGTAAGAGTAACCTATCACCTCTTTCATCCCAAAGGACATGTGTGCCATTGGAGAAAACAGCTTACATGAGCAGTACATTTCCTCCTTGGTAATTACCTTCTTTCCTGTATTTTGCTGCTTCGCTTCTAGGCGTGTTCTACACTTGCACATCACCTATTTATCTATTCACCACAGCTCTCTTAGCCACCTGGCTTTTGCCCTCACCAATCTATAAAAATGTCGCCTCTAAAGGTCAAAAATTCTCTCATAATTTTTCAGATTAATGGATATCTTCCCTGTAAACCTCTATGGGATTTGGTAATATTATGTTTCCTCAGTTTCAAGAGTCACAGCAATATACCCAAAATCAGGATTCTTCTGAGAAATGATTTTCTACAATTATTAGTCTTCATTTTTTCCTTAAAATTATACGATAGACTCCAAAGGCAATGGCATTTTTATAGACTTGCTGAAGTACTTAAGAGTAAAGTGAACTGACATCAGCAATTTCCTTGGAAATACATCAAAAATTAAGGTGCATGGTTAGATAAGTAAATACGGCGATGAAATGAGAAAAAACGTTCATTATAGAACCAGGTGGTAGGTATATGGGTATATGCTGTGAAAGTTTCCTGCAGTTTGATATTTTTATAATGAAACATTAGAAATAAATCTGACAATTTTGCATCAAGGAACTAGTTAAAACTAGCTTTTTCTTGAAATACAAGATCTCCCCTCTTGACTTCTGAAAGAATTATACTATCATCATTTGTCTATCTCTAGTATCTCTTCTTTCACTCCCTCATAACGTAGATTTATAGATTTGAGTTTTCAAATGTCTTTGTTTCCCTGGGAGTTGTCATCTAATTCTATCTATGCTGTGTGAAAACTCTTACCTCTCTGGATCCACTCTTCAGTGGATTCTTTTGTTTTTAATATTTATTTTAATTATACAAGAGCTGGGGTACAGGCCAGAGGCACAGGAGGGTGAGAGAATTCACCAGAGACAGAGCAGGGAGCAGAACAGGCAGAGAGACTGAGGACACTGCTGAGGGGAGCAGCGGGAGAGACAGGAGAGGTCTGCCGTGCCATGTGGGACTCTCCCTGGCTGGCCAGGAATCGAACTGGTGCTGCAGAGGCTGTGAACAGCTTCACAGCATGGAGCTCTACCTGCTGCGCCACTGTGGAGGTCCCTCTTTTGGATTCCTAATGCCAGCAGGTTCCCCGTACATTTCACCTGAATGCCCCACTACCCCTTCATGCTCACCTTACTTCCCAGTCTCTCCTATTCTCTCACTTTTTTCAAGGAGTAACCACTTAGCTCACTTCCACCCTTCTGTTTATTTACAAAGACCAAGGATTAAAACAACAGTCACCTTGGGTCTCACCTCCTTATTATTCATTCTATTCACTCAGTCACTTGTTTCTTCTTTTAGAAGCTAATTCTTGGAACAGTCTCTTCCATCTATTCTCACGGCCATCAATCAATCTACATCACATACTTTCTATCTCAATCTTGGCTTATCATTTTATCCTCCCAAATCACTGCTCTGATTTTACTGACCATACCCTGTCCTCTCCCAGCTGATTACCTCAAAATTGCTGTAAGAATCATCCTCCCAGGGCCTCCCTGGTGGTGTAGGGGGTTGAGCATAGTGCTGTGAAGCTGTCTGCAGCCTCCACAGTGCGATTTTGATTCCTGGCCTGCCAGGATGACACCCCATGCTGCAGCAGACCTCTCCTGTCCAGCCCATTGCTCCCCTCAGCAGTTTTTCGGTCCGTCTACCTGTTCTGTATCCCACACTGTCTCTGGTGAACCCTCTTACCCTCCAGCACCTCTGGCCTGTACCCCAGTTCTTGTATAAATAAAAAAAAATCTTTAAAGAAAGAATCATCCTCCCATAGCATGACTGCTTTATCTACAGATTTCAAAAACATCTGGTATTTTCTCTGGACTTTTACTTACTCTGGTCCTTCTTTGTGATACTTCTGTGATTTGCCAGCAATCAGGGGAAAGAGAGTAAATAATGTAGTCATACAGAACTTGCCTTCTATCCTGTTCTTGTCCTTCAGTAACTGTGACCTTGGAGACACTATTCAATTCTTCTATACTTTGGGTCCATCTCATATAAAATGGCATGGCCTAATTTCAGAGATGGTGTGAGATTTAAGGACAAGGCTTGTGGAAAATAACATTCTCCTGAGCCCTTAGTTGATAGCTTATATAGAATTGGCAACTGACAAACATTTATGTATTATAAAATTATTGCTATTTTACCCTGAGCTGTCTGGAAATGCAATTTCCTGAGACCAGTCCATTCCCCAAAGATACTAGTTAATTGAGATTTTCTTCTTCTTTATTTGTAATAGAACTAAATGTCAGTGAAAAATTCTGACTAATCCATGTCTTTCTGGGCCAAAAAGATCTCTCAAGCCCACATATAGAAAATTATTTATGAGGAAAATATGTTTCTATGCAGTGTTTCATAAACTCTTCAATATTCAACATGTTCTGTAGCATGAAGTTTGTGAATATTTCATGTCTATAAAATGATGGGAAGCTAGTTCTGAAAAATAGACTGGAGGATATCTTATATTGGGCTTAAAACTAAAACTATATTATCTTTTTTTGACAACTATATGGATATTTATTTTAGTCTTCCATGAGAAATAAAACTTTCTCCCGTTGGATGTGTTTGGCCAATTCAAATATACCAAATGTAATCAATTCATATTTGGAAAGGAATCTGAAAAAGTATGAGAAAATAAAAACCAATGAAAATGAAAAAAAATAGAAATGCAAATAATACTTAGAGAACACAAAAATAAAGTCTATTTTTTTTCTTTTCCTTCTATAATTCCATAAGCTGGAATATTGTGTCATGAACAAATTCTGTAGAAGAGCATAAGGCTACCTCTGGAAAAAATTATCACAACTTATATATTTATGTGTTAAGGGATATGCCAACATTTTAAGTTGAGGGTTTTTTTTGTGACATTACTATGCACATAATCACTGACTCTTTATGTCTATGCATTATAATAGTTTCCCATAAAGGTAGGCTTTGAATTCAGATATCCTTGCCCTGGCATTTTAATGCAATGTGACATTGAATGAATGATTTTTATCTTCTCTGATCCCAAGGTTCCCTGTGAGTAAACTGGCAGAAATTTTATATATATATATATATATATATATATATATATATATATTAGTGTTTTTGTGAAGGTTAAATGAGTTAGTAAATTGGACTAAGTGCTTGCTTGAGGCAATAATCAGTAATAAGGTTCACAAACATCATCACCATGTTAGACTCAGTTCCTTTTTTCCTTTGTATCCATTTTGATTCAGTGACTATTAGGCTTTATGTTATCTTAAAGAATATTGAAAATGAGCATCTCTCCTTAAGTATTGGTTTGGGAAGATATGTCAAGTAAGTATGAACTATTTAGTGAGAATCATACTACATGCAGAATAAGTTAAACGATTTTTGACCCGGGAAACAATCAGAGAAGGTCCTAATTGTGTGGCATGTGGAGACGAGAGAGTTGGAGAAGGAGAGAGGTGGTGTCTGAGAGGGTCACAGCCTCCGACTGGCAGAGCTGGTCCAGGCCAGCTTTCAGGATCTGTGTCCTGTGCCATCTGTCTAGTCCAGGAACTCAAGGAGAAACTGGTAAGTATGAGTGTTCTGTGAGGAAAATTCTCAAACATGAAACCATCAAGACACCTAGGAAAATTTATTTTAAACACTATTCTGAGGGAGTCCTTTCTACTATTCTGTCATTGTTCTCTCTTTTTGATCTGAGTTTCTGAAACTCAAACATTCATGAGAAGTATCTGTTTGCATTTAACCTAAGAAGTTATAAGTCAGGGGAAAAAACCTCCAAAACACTTTCAGTGTAAAAGGAGAGGAACAGAGTAGCACGGAGGTGCCAACAGAGGGAGGCAGACTTTAATTGCTCCAACATATAATGGAGAAACATTTTCTTTAAACACTCTCCTCTTGTTACCAAAGTCTCCTCAAACTCCTATTTCCTCCTTAGAATTATTTTATGTCCACTAAATGATTTCTGATGATATTTTCAGGCTATTACCTATAACTTAAGCTTTTCACTATTTCTTTTAATTACCTTTCATTCTCTATGATTTATGTTATGATGTTTACATTCACTTACCTTCACTACCACCAGAAAAAAAAAACTTTAAAAATTTGTTTTATAAATTTAATATACTGTTTATCCTGGTGTGACACTGGCTGATTATGAAAATTTCATTGAAATTCCCATGTGTGGGGAAATATGCATAATTAAGTCTCTGCTGGACATGTTCTCCATGGCCTGTGGGAACATGGGTGCCTAGAACAGCTTATGACAACCCCCTGCAATGACCCCACATCCCAGTTCCCCACAGGAGCTCATCTCCAGGAGACCATGTGCCATAGAGAGCTGTGGCTGTAACCAATCTTTGTTAGGCAACAAAAACCAGAGGCGATTTCAGAAGAGGGACCTCTTTTAGGACATTTATAAATATCTAAGGTATTCCTTCATCAGGCATTGAAAAATGGACCCAGGGACCCAGGTGTTGCTACAAGAAGTTAAATGACTTAATTTTGCATAATTTCATCAGAGCTGGGCAGAAGTATTTAGCTCTTGGCCTTAGAATCTGGAAGATTATCTCCATAATACATTTTTGGAATTGGTTTTGAAAAACAAAACAAAACCAGACTCTCTTGTTTACATTCCACAGCTGCATCTAAATGCAGGGTGATGACAACATGGCAGGTTAAGTGGTTCTTAACTTGCTATAGATAATAAACAAATTGAGACTTTAACGGAGGCTATGAAACCAATAGAAAATAGAAAAAAAAAATGTGCACACACACAGGCACAAAGGTGAATTTAGGTGAATTTCAAATGAGTCACCAAATCCACAGGTTCCTCCACGAATGCCAGGTGAAGAACACATGATATTTAAGGCTCTCACTACTTAATGGTGATCTAAAGAGAGTGTCAGTGTGCCTTGGACTCTCCTGAGAACTGCAGACTCTCAGGCTTCCTTCCTGAGCCACTGATTCAGAGCCTGCATGTTAGTAAGATCTGCAGGTGATTCCCAGGCATGTAAAATTTGAGAAGCACTCCTATAGACAGTTATGTTCCAGGAGAATTTAGAATGAAAAAAATGTGTATCTCAACTCACATTTGGAAATGGACCATACAATGATATTCTTAAATAAAACAAAATACTTAGAAAGGGGAAGACAAAGGTGTAATCTTTTACATGCGTTCAGTTGAAAAATAACCTCTTTTTCCACGTTCAACAGTTTGCTTCCTGCCTCTCACTTTTTGACTCTTCCTGACCCAGCTATTCTCTTTACAGGTTAGCACAACAAACAGCAAGACAGAAGTTAGAGCTGGATCTAGGAAATTCCACAGGCTCTAGTCACAACAAATATGTTCATCGTGAGAAGCAATTCAGAAGCTGCATTGTTATACACAAGAGAAAACCAGGTACATCACCATCAAATCCGCACTCCTATTAGATTATAACCTTAGTGGGTTTGAAGAACAGGCATTCTTAACAACTGGTGGAGAAACATACCACGGGGGAATGTTAATTAATGCAAATTGGTTATTTAAAGGGACTGGTGGAAGACAACTTCCTATCTGTGGGAAGAATTCAGAATTTGAGAGCAAGACCGGTGGAATTGGAAGAGCAATACTTCCCTCTAGACTCTAACACCACCACTTAGCCCTGGCCGCTGCTCTGTGACTCTCTGCTCACCCATTTTCATGTAACGGCCCTTGTCTGCCATTTCTCTGTTGTCTGATGTCTGTAACATGTTCTCTGATGTCTGTAACATCTCCTTGTCTGCCATTTCTCTGTTGCATATACTTTCGGTGAAATACAACATTCGGGAGTTAGAACCTGTTTCACCAGCCACTGAAACATTAACATGTGCATGTAAGCCCCCCACACCCCACCCCATGGTCTCACCGCTTCTAAATATTGGGAACTTCGCTGGGCCCAATTTATAAGGCAATGTAATCTCCACATTCTATCAAGTCAGAAGTTCCTGGATTCAGTGCTAGTATTTTTTTAAAAGGGCATAATTAATACTTACCCATTTTGTTTGAATCCTTTAAGAAAATGAAAAAATTCTTTCCATAGTTTACTTTTTCACTTACAGACCTGAAGCACAGGTTAGATTACTTACTGAAGGCTAACCCAGCCACGAGCAGAGGAGCTGGGTCCTACTGGAGTTTTATTATTTTCCTCCAGTAAGTGCTTTCAGTCACACTTTGCTCCTGTCAAAAAGGCCCAGCAGACAGAGGGTGGTCTCCTCCCTCAGGAGGCCCTGCTAGATGTATGTGTGTGTGTGTGGTGGTGGCTTTAATTCACATAGCACTCACACAACAGCCTGCTTCTGTTAACTGAGGTACCCCTTGGAGAGCAGCCAGGAAGAAAACAGATGGGGGGTCAGAATCCCCTAAGATCTAACCCCCTAAAAAGTCAGAAGGGCTTTTTTCAATATGCCCAGAGTAATCCCTTCAAGTAGCCTCTTCCCCTATATCAAGGCTATTTCAGAAACAAATCAGAATGCATCAAGTGACAAGAGCAGTCATTGCAAATATCATTATTTCTGTCATAATATCTACCTCATTTTTATATCAATTGAGTTTACTTACTATATTTTTCACACACACACACACATTTAGAATCCCCTTTACCGCAACAGATAAAGGCATTCTCCTCCTGGAGAGCCTGGACATTCCAGTAAATACAGAGATTCTGGCCACAAGAACATCAACACTTGCAAGTCCAAGATAAAAGTCAGCTGTGAGACACACAAGGTGTCTAAAATGGCATTTGAATTCCTGGCATTTCTGCTACTCAGATAAAAGTCATAAATATTCAGGAGTAGTACCTTTAAATGGTTTGTATGTTCTTTTTTTTTTTTTTTTTTTTTAATTTTCTAGAGGCATGTCTTATTTATTTATCTATTTGTTTGTTTGTTTGGTTTATACATGCACTGGGTACAGTCAGAAGCCGGGAGGGTGAGAGAATTCACCAGAGCCAGAGCAAGGAGCAGAACAGGCAGAAGGACCGAAGTACACTGCTGAGGGGAGCAGTGGGCGGCAGGAGAGGTCTGCGCGCCATGTGGGACCCTCCTCCGGTGGCCGGGGAGCAGCTGGGGATCGAACCGGCGCCGCAGAGGCCGCAGGCAGCTTCGCAACCCAGCGCTCAACCGCTGCGCCACCTGGGAGGCCCACGTATGTTCTTTTAGATATCACAGGTCCTATCTTTTGAAATAATTTGCTCATTTTAATGTCACAGAGAAATTTTGTTTTCAGTGTGTTAGATTGTTCACAACATCCAACGGCCTATTAATGTAGAAGTTTATGTCGAAACATTTTGTTTGCTTCAAAATTTCCCCCTGGTGGCGCAAGGGGTTAAGACACAACCTATGAAGTAATCTGCAGCCCCTGCACCATGAGTTTGATCCCTGGTCAGGGAACTACCTACATGGTGTAGCAGACCTCTCCTGACTTGCCTGCAGTGTATTTCAGTAGATTCGCCTGTTCTATTTCTCACTCTGTCTCTGGTGAATCCTCTCACCCCCACCCGCCACACACCTCTGGCTTGCACCACATAAATAAATCTTTAAAAAAAATCTATACACTAAAAAAAAATTCCCCCTGCTTCCAATGAAAACAACTGGACCCCACATTATTGATGAACTATAAAGACCTCTATCAACTACTTAAATGCACATGACATACAACTCAGACGCTTTATTAAAATGAAAATCCTTCTCTAATGTATACTATTTTGAGAATAAATAGTGTCCACCTTAGTTTCTGAAGGAATTAAGATTACCAGGATTTTGTATTTTATTCTTTAAAGAGGAAGAACTGTCTAGTTTTACAGGTAAGAATAACTAGGACTCAGGAGAGCAAAATCAATTCCATAATTGGCATAGTGGAGAGAACAGTCCTCAGGACTCTATTTTCAAAGTTTCATTTCCTCTTTTAAAGAACAAAGTGGCTACTTTACTCATCCATTGTACTAAGGATGCCACTACATGTCTATTTTCATGAAGTTAATAGAATGGAACTCCAGGGGTGGTTCCTTCATATTGTTTTTCCCATTTGGTAGAATTTACTTCAGCTGAAGATGTTATTGATAGTTCAGAACATTTAGCTTTTTTATGATCAAGTGGTCAAGAATTTCAAAATCAATTCATCTTACCTGTCTTTACCAGCAAAGTTTAACCCATTTGCCAATTATCAAGCTGCTTTGTTTCACTCTAATCATCATTAGACTTGAAATTATAGCCTGAATTTAAGCTCTCGTTCCTATTCTGACAAACTCAATAAATATTTATCGACTATCCATTATGTGTGCAGGTTTGTGTAAAGGTTCCAAAAATAATGGCACATAATCCTGGAGCAGTTACACGTTATTCAACCTCTCTGAATAATAATCTATCTCTGCATCAAGAATAGTGGTAACAGTTTCTTCTCGGTATAGATTCACTCAGACATGTCCTTTATAAGCCATAAAAGTTTTCACAAAGGCTGATTTTTAAAAAGGCACTTTGTTCCTCCTTCATAAATGACAAAGTCTGTACTGCAGTAGTTACTTATGTGACCTATGAGGTTCCTAGGACATGCAAAGGGACATTTGCTGTTTTCAGAACATCTTATTGCTCACCTGTCATCCTTCTCTGTCACTCACAAGGCCCCCCACTTCCCAGTATAACTCAAGACTCTTCTTCAATTACATGTTTCAAATTATGTAAGCTACTATGTAATAAAATTCTGCAAGTAATTTGTTTTTTTCACTTATTATTATCCAGACTGTCTAGATGGACTCTCAATGTTTTAATCCTATAGCTTCATTGTATTAATTTGATAGTTTTTTATATGATCTAACAATTCCTGGTACAACATTTTCATCCAAAGGACTAAAATTTTGACTCAATTATGGTAAGTCACTCCCTCCTCCCAATAGCTTTTGACAGTAAAACACACCAGCCATTCTTTTTTCATTCTTTGACCCTTCACTTCTCTAGCCTGCAATCTGAATAATAGTCCCTGTGTCTTAACATTCATTTTCCACTTCCTTCTGCTCATCTTTATTTTATACCACTGGATTCCCAAGCCCTGGTCATTTGTGGGGTACTGTGCAGAAAGCAACAGATGTCAGTTTCCTGGCTCCTTGCCTTCCTGGAGAGGGATGTTGGCAGGTTGGACATGTGCATTTAACACAGAGCTGTTCTGAGGGTCTCAGCTAGTTACGCCTCTAGCTCTAACTTCTTTCTTACATCTAGCTTAAAGTACAAAACATTTACGCAAATGCTAAGCTTAATGACTAAATCCATCTGCTATAAAATAATTTTTCTAAGGATATTTAATAACAAGGACCATTTTAGAAGCCCTCTGATAGGGAAAAAAAATAATTCAGTCTAAGAATAAGTTTTCATATCACAAAAAAAGCTGCATAAAATCCTTTGCTTCAATGTTATATTTCTCTCAATTTTCAAACTTTGCTATTACCTCAATTGTTGACCATAGCAAGTTACTTAACCTTTTTTTAGATCTTGGGATTATCATCTATAAGTGGGGAATTATTTATACAGTTTACTCACAGAACTTATTTATCAAGTCTCTTATAGAACTTTTCCCCTCCTATTGAGGCAATTAATGGGGCTTTCCTGTTTATATACTGGAATACCATACCAGGAAAAAAATAGCAATTATCAAAGTACCAAGTATAATAGGTTCCAGAGTCACAAATATTGGTGATAGATGCATAAAGCAATCTTGACTTAATTACATTGTACGAAGAGAGAATTTAGGATGACTGGACCAAAACAAATTTTATCTATTAAAAGAATCTGTTAGGCAATGGAGGACAGGACAATTTCAAAGAGCTACCTACTGAAAAACAGATGAGCTTATACATGAGATGAAATTTCACAGGAGGTAGTATAATTTTCTTCTCTAGAACTGATTGATTGTATTGGCTCCGATAACATCAAATCAATATGTCTCCTACTTAGCTGTGCCAATGATTTATTTGAGCTAACTGGCCTGAAAAGTGACCCTCTTGTTTCACCTGCTAAATGATGTATGACCTCCCATGACCTCTGCCTCTGACTGATTTCAGCAGAATGGAGCTCTCATGTGGTACCCTTGATGAACACCCCAATGGTGGCCTACAAGTGGCTCTGGGAAAGCAATTGTATTAATGTATTATAGTAATTTATTGGCAGTTTTGTGTGATAGCATATTTACTGAAATGAGGCCTGCCAAAAAGATCAGGTTATAGCAGGAACACATGATTTCCCAACCAGCCATAAAAAATAAATCAAATGCCTTTTCTGTCCAGTGTCAGCCACCTCCACCCACTCCTTGTCCTCAGTCCTCAGACAAATTGAAGTACATGCCACAATTTGCAGAGGGAAAATCAAACTCAATTTCGCAGTACAATGAAGTGAGTTTTGGTCTTGTCATGTCCACTGACATATTGATCCCTAGAAGATTGAAAAGATCAGAATGCACTGGGTTTTTGCTTTTATAAATAAAAATGTGTAGAAATGTGGTGTGTAAATGGAGGACAATAGAACACTTTCATAGTTTTACGAAGAGGCAAGAACTCCAGGGGGTTAATGTTGTAAAACAATGGTATGGCATTATAGTCACTATTTAAGATGTCACATTTCTTTTCCCTTTAGAATTACAGCCCAGAAGACAAATGGTCTCCTAATCCAGGTTCATTTAAAGTGCAGCTGATCATTTCACAGCTAAAAGGAATTTTCACTAGTGGTGAAAAAAAAAAAGTACCCTATCTTGGCCTTTGGCAGAATTGATGTCAGATCTATAATGCCATAAGCACAACACTCCATCAAACATTTTCTATTTAACCTGAAAGGGGACTAAGCCGAATCACTTACACCTCCACCACTTACACATGATTTGCAAGGTGCAGTGATTGCAGCCTGCCTGAAACGTGTAAAGACCTCATGGTTACTCATGTCTAAGATGAATCATTAAGAAATGGAACCACATTATTAGGAGGTGATGATGAAATTGCAGGAAATATGATAAAATACCCTAGAACCCAGTAAGCTAAATTTCCAGCACAGCAGGTGGAGGGAAAGGAATGAAGAAATGTTTTCAGGTGGCAGCATATCAGCTGTTATGACAACAGGATGACTTTCTAATTATGACTTATTATCGAAATACTGTGAAATTCTCCACAACTCTGGAGATTGTTACTGCATAATGTGTGTTGCCCTGTGCCACATGTAAAACTACTGCAAACCTGCCTCTTCATGCTTTACTGGAAGCAAACCGAGGCACAGATCAACATCCCTGCCCAACCACACACAGGAATTCAAAAGAGAGAGCTTCCTCATTGATCCTAAAGTCAAAGGATTTGAGGCAGAAGGAGCTTTTTGTTTGGCATGATCTTTTAAAAATTATAGCAAAGCCTTGCATTACCATATTCTAAAGTAATTACTTGCAGTAAGTAAAGATAAATTCATTAATAATTACACAGTCTTATTGTGAATCCCAGAGTAAAATTATTTGAGGTATTTTTTTTTTTTTTTTTAGCCGACAAGAGAATGACTTACTTCATCAATCAGGTTGACTAAAGTAATGATTTTCTTAGAATTAAAATTTGTTGAAAGCTCTAAGTATTTCATCTTTTAGGCTAAGAAGCATGTAGTTAATGTCACAGCTAATACATTTGTCAGTCTGCTAATTTTCTTTTTCTATTAGAATAAGTAAACATCAGCCCTTTCTTAAAAGCATACTATTTACCATGTGTCAAGAGAAATGCAGGAAGAACTTATTTGAAAATCATGAGGTAAGACGTTATGAAATGAACAGGAATCACAGGGAGACAATGAAGAAGTAACATGAAAAGGAAAAGCAATTATTAATTCCAAATTGATGACCCGTTTGTCTCAAGGTGAGTGGGGTGGGGGGATGGAATGGCATTTAAAGGGGAACTATAATAAAAATAAAATCAACCCCCAAACTCAAGCCAGACATATTGGAATATATGAAAGAAGAGATGGTTTGTAAGAAGTGGTTCAGATAAAAACAAGAGCAGGAGTAAAACAAAAGAAGGCTTATAAATATACAATGGAATAAAAGAAAAAGATCTTGCCCATGTGATATTAGATGAGAGAATGATTCTTCAGATATGCTTATTATTTGAGAAAACAGTTATAGAGATTAGAAGAATTATTTCCTATCTTTTAAGGACATAATACACTAATTTAGCCATATTGTATACTGATGTTGTTAGTGCTACTTGGTTCATTATGGATCTACTTATCTAACAATTAGGCCTTCGTCCTAGCTAGCTGTTCCTCCTCTTCCTTCTCTCTTTCTATTCTTACCTCTCCTCCCCCTTAGACTCTAACAGAAACAGAAAGGACTTCTGGTTCTCATCTCCACCTCTGAATTTTCTTAGAAGGGGGTCATAGAGATGTTACTTCCTTCTAACTTTTAGCATCTTTATTTCTAAAAGTTGGAAGTAGGACTCTACACAGATTCTGATGCTCCTTTCTGGCCCTGAATCTCAAAGATAAGAACCCTGGAAAGTGACTATTGAAAGGCACAAAGTAAAGCTATGGGATTAAATGTATTTCTATAAAAAGTGGTTTTGCAGATATTTGTACTTTTAACTAGAGTCTTGGAGTCTAGCTTTAAATCATAGTACCCAGGTGTTCGATTGAAGAACCAAGACATTTTCCAATATTCTCTAGTGGGCGCACCTAGACCACATATTAAAAGTATAGAATTGGTATTCAGGATAAATGAGCAAACTTCCAAAGGAATGAAAGCACCTGTAACCATTCCACTGCTTGCAAGGCAGGTACTAAGAGCTGCATTAAAATATCAGTAACAGGAAAGTAGAGATATCAGTTACAATGATTTTAAATGTGAATGAAAGGGCTCCTTACCTGGCTGAGACAGAAGTGGTGTGTAAGGGACTTTCGGTTCTATTGCACTCATTGGTGGAGGTAGCAAAGGGTTGGCAAAGCTGCGGAGTGGATGAGTTGGTCGAACACAGGCCGTGGGGATGGTTCTGCTTGGTGCCTCCTCGCTGCTGGGATGTTCAGGCTGGGTTGGGGGCATTATGGATGGCTGTTGTGTGGTTGGTCCTTCGCTCACCGCTATAATGGAGACAAGAAAAACCATTCATTACTCCAGGGCCAAGCTTGTTTTCCCAAAGTCATTTGAAGGACCCCTGGGGTCAATTCAGACAAATAAACCAGGGTCTGACCAATCTCTTCTTCAAGTTACGAACATCTCTGTTCCTCCTCCCTCATATAGCGATGGGATTATTACAGCACTGCCTTTTTAAAATAGCAGAAACAGATCCAACAGGATAGAGATCTATCTTTCAGGAGGGGAAGTTAAAATATATACAGCACTGGCCATATTGCCTGAACTGTCTGGGCCCTGTAATCAGAAGTGATGAAGCGAGAAAAAAAGAGTTATTTCTCCTTTCATAAGTAGCAATGTCAGTGAAATTCAATGTACCAAACCCAGCTACAGTTGCATTATTATCTACCAGCCAATATGCCAATTTTTCTGTGCTTTAAAAATGCTATGTCAACTGTCAAACAAATCAGAGATCCTGGGCGCTCAAGGCATTGCTAATAAAACGATAGAAATAATAACCACTATCATTGTCCATAACGAAATAGGAGTAAAGTTACTAAAAAGTTATGAGAGATGACTCTGCTGTAACAAGTTGCCTGAATGCAGAATTGTAATTTTTCCTCTTTGGTAGCAAGTCTTACAATTTTCGATCAGATTACTGTAGTTGAGGAAGTTTCACATAATCATTTCTGACAGCATTTGGGTATTTGGACAGATTTATGTATGGAAACACACCTTTACTGCAGAGAACATGGCTGAGTCAGACTAAAGTATTTGCCAGCAGTATGGACACTGTAACTGATTCTTCATATTCACAGCCAATAAATATAGTTTAAATTGTGAATGAAAAGAGCTGCTTGGTAGCTATGTGTTGATGTAAATATTTCAGAATATTTCTTAAGAAAGTTCTATTGGGGACTCCCTGGTGGCACAAGCGGTTAAGACGCAACCTATGAGGTTGTCCGCAGCCACTGCAACATGAGTTTGATCCCGGCCGGCCAGGGAGCAACTTACATGGCGCAGCAGACCTCTCCTGATTAGCCTGCTGCTCCCCTCAGCAGTGTTTTTCAGTCAGTCTGCCTGTTCTGTTCCCCACTCTGTTTTCTGGTGAATCCTCTCAACCCCCTATACCTCTAGTCTGTACCCCAGCTCTTGTATGCATAAATAAATAAATCTTTAAAAAAAAAAGTTCTATTGGATAAGTTGGAAAAAAAAGAAGCAGTGATAGAATATCTCACTTTTGAAAAAGAATTTTTAATCAGGAAAAATCTCAAGATAATTAGGTTGAGGGATAAACTCTCTGGGAGGCTCTAGGAGGCCAACAAAGGGCAGAATGAGATAGAAGGAAAATCTGATAATGCTGAAGGGAAAAAAGATTAAAGATACAAAAGATCAAGATATAATATTAAAGATATGCAAAAGTGAAATGTCCTTGGAGTTATAACCCTGAGAGTATTTGATATTAAAACTTGTTTTTCTATATTCACAAAGGGTTAGAGGTCCCAGAGCAGCCCCAGGCTTACCCCATTCAAAAATGGAGGTTGAGAAGGTAGAGGGTTGGCTGAGGACAAGCATATAGCCACAGAGCAGCCAGAGCCAAAAAACAGGCAAAGAATTAATAAAAGGTACACTTAAAGGAAGATGTAATCAAGGCAGCAATCTGGACAGAACTGACAGCATGTGGAGTTTGAATAGTCCCTTATCTCTAGTCTGGAAAGTCCATCCAGAGGTGGTAAGGAGGGTACATGCCTGCAGAGTCTCAAGGTTAAAGGGGGTGGCTGCAAGGATAACTTTAAGGCAAATCCTTGGTGAACCAGTTCTCAGCTAAAGACAAACTATATAGTTTTAGAAAAAAAAATAATGTGAGTTTTACTATATTTAGTTTAAAGAACAACCAACCAATGGTTAGTTGTCCAGGTGAAAACATCTCTCACAGCTCTAAATCAGATCAAGGCAGCTAGAAGAACCTGGATCTTGGTGCCTCTTTATTGCCAATGGCTTGGTTTTTATTTTTATTTTTTTTAAGATTTTATTTATTTATACAAGGGCTGGGATACAGGCCAGAGGCATGGTAGGGTGAGAGGATTCACCAGAGACAGCAGGGAGCAGAACGGGCAGACTGACTGAAAGCTCTGCTGAGGGGAGCAGCGGGCAAGGCAGGAGAGGTCTGCTGTGCCATGTGGGAATCTCCCTGGCCGGCAGGGACTCGAACCCACGCTTCAGAGGCTAGGGACAGCTTCACAGCACTATGCTCAACCCGCTATGCCACCTGGGATGCCCTGGCTTGGTTTTTATTAAAGGATCTATGTCATCACTGAAAATAACCCTCTAGGGAAAGAAATTTAATAATTTTCCTCATAAATTTAACTTAAGTCTATCTGTCTATTGAAAATGGATTGCAATTAACACACAGCATATTTTAAAACTGCTTTAGTCAAAGAAATCATGTTCTGTGCTGTTTTTCTTTTTTTATTTCTCCTTTCTTTTTAATTCCTTCCTTATTTCCTTTTTTATTTCTGAAGTGAAATCTTTGAAATTAAATAGATCTAAAGTAAAATAGTGTGACCATAATCACAATAAAATTTATACTAGTTTCTTCTTCTAAAAAAAAAAAAACAAAACATGCTTTTTGAATTTTGATGATGCCACCGAACTTTTTTTTTTAAAGATTTATTTTATTTATACAATAGCTGGGTACAGGCTGGAGGTGTGGGAGGGTGAGAGGATTCACCACAGACAGAGTGGGGAACAGAACAGGCAGACGGACATAAAGCACTACTGAGGGGAGCAGCGGGTGAGACAGGAGAGGTCTGCCATGCCATGTGGGTTTCTCCCTGCCCAGCTGGGAATCGAACTGGCACTGCAGAGGCTGTAGACAGCCTTACAGCGCTGCACTCAACCTGCTGCACCACCTGGGAGGCCAGTCACTGAACTTTTTAGGTCCCACCCCTTCCTAGGTTTTTTAATGGTTCTTATTAGCATCGCTACAACCAAAAATTCTCAGTACGCCCAGTACTACATTCTCAGCCTTCAGCTGGCATCATCATTCCCATGAGCAACATCATGATAAGATTCTTAAGGTTGAGGAAATAATAAACCTGCTCTTTAGTAAAATTGAGTCTTAGTACTGTAGCAGGATAATCCCTAGGAAAGGGGAGGTTTCACGTTCCTTATGTTGAAGGGTGGAGCTGGGTAGGGAGGTGAAGCTAGAAAAGAATGGGAGGACTGAGAAGGAGGAAGAAGCAGGAGGAGGAGAAGAGGAGGAAAAGCAAGGCTGGAGAAGAGGACTTGGAGGAGGCACAGAGATACATGAAGATGCTGCTCTTGCTTCTTGGTCTTGGACTTGTACTAGGATCTTGGGGGACATGGAAGGAGACACTAGAAAGGGACAGAGATGTCATTGAGAGACCTATGGGGAAGCTGACAATAGCAGCCTTTTCTTTGGCTTGGATTTTGATTTTGTTCTTTTCCTTCCAAGCTTGTCTGGCTCCTTCTGCCCTTTTCCTATGGTTCCGCACATGAACGTGCCCTAGACTTGTGGCAAGCTTTTGGGCCTCAGTGGTCCCACTTTGGGCCAACTCTGTTTGTCTTGACATTTGCTCATGAGAACATGGGTAACGTTGGGTGTCTAATTGGAAATTATTTTAAGCTCTATTCTTTTTCTTCTCTCTGTTGCACACTAATTGAAGTTCCTTTCTGCTGGAAGTCTTATGCACAAGAGTATGTTTTGTCTTGATGTGGTGGATGGCAGAACCCATTTAGAGCAGGCAGGTATAGGGCCTCTGGGATATTCCTCAATTCTGCCTTGTGGCAGTACTACACACTACACAGTAAAAAAAGAAAGTGCCTAATCTTGAGCCTCCCTGGTGGTGTGAGGGGTAAGCACCGCACTATGAAGCAATCCACAGCCTCTGCAGCATGAGTTCGATCCCCCAGCTGGCCAGGGAGCAACCCACATGGCGCAGCAGACCTCTCCTATCTCTTCTGCTGCTCCCCTCAGCAGTGTATTTCAGTCAGTCTTCCTGTTCTGCTCCCCACTCTGTCTCTGGTGAATCTTCTCACCTCCTGCATCTCTGGCCTGTACCCCAGCTCTTGTATGCATAAATAAATAAATCTTAAAAAAAAAATTGCCTAATCTAATCCATTAAGTGACAAAGGGATACTCGTCCTATAGATGAGATACATCTATTCCTGCTCCTTAGGGGACTGCTTTGGTTTTGTTTAAAATGATAGATTTTCTGAATACTTAGCACAATGTACAGGTATAGGTTTTCCACAGACAATTCATAATTCTTATGCTTTAAGTGTGAACAAAATAAATGCGTTTCAGAAATGGCTGACATTTAAAGCAGTACTCTTAAACAAACACAACAGCAACTGCCCCATTGGAGAAGGTTTCTCCTTTCACAGGCACAAGCTTCAAGACACCTACATGAACAGACTGGCTGGGTGACATGCCATTTAGCAATGCTAAGAGCTCTAAAAGCAAAGAAAACCTCCTTTCGTCCACTAAGTGCAGCCTCTGTGCACTTCAGAGAGTAAAGTGAGAATCAAGTATGTGCTGGCAAGGGATGCATTTTCAAATGAAATAGTAGGAATTCATTGTACAAATAGCTTACAATTACACAGCAGCGTCAAATCTCAAGGCACTTTATAATAATTAACGTCAACATATAAATAATTGCTATGGAAAAATTGGCAGAAATATTATAAAAACAGAAATGGAGATTTTTCTTCTTTCTAAAATTCCAACATTTAAAAGAAAAATAGCATGACAATACCTCTGAGCAAAGACTCGAAGACCTGAAGACTTCCAGCAACTCAACTCACTCATTAATCTCAGAAGATCAGCATCACCAGTGTACTTTATTAACCCTAGTTCCTCACAACCTAGATTTTTGAAAAGATTCTAGAGAAAGCTCCCTGAGCTCCAGTGTGCATCTGATTTTTATCCATGTCAAGTCCCATTTGTTAGTTGAACTCCAATTTGGGGACGAATTGGGGCAGAAAAATAACCTGGGCAATACTGACCAACCATCCTCCTAACTAAGACAATGTTAGAACTGAAAGGAATAGTGGGAATTATCTATCCTTCTCTAATGCCCACCTGTGTCAAAGGTGAGGAAAGGAGGCACTGATTTTATAATGATTGGTAGAAATGAGGCCTCAAGACCATCTGATCATTGAAGTTTTCAAAATATAACACTACTTATTACATCCCAAGGATGGTATGTTTGCCTACTGAGGCTAAAAGTGAAATTTTAGTAGGAAGAGGGAACATTTGTCATCTCAGTCACCTAAATCTTTATTGACGGATCATTGGATATGCATAATGCAAACATATTATGTCCTATATCTTTCCTTTCTTTTGATAGGAAAAGAAATTCAATTTTATATAACTCAGAAAGTAGATCTTTGGGGGCAGAGTATTAGAGATTTATCTTATAAACTCAAAGTTCTTTCAGATAACTTTGGAGGAAGGAGAGTCACTACACTTGACACAAATTTTTCCTTCCCTCGGTGTGCCTTTCACTGTTTTTCAAGGGGACTAATAAGACATCTTGAGCCAGAGTCATGAAATGTTTTCTGCTTGAGAGAGAGCAGGGATGTTTAGTGTTCTCTATGGCATTTAGAAGCCGATCCTGATGGCTAGAAGTTAAATGTTTCTGACAGTGATTTAGAGAATATTTAGTTTCTTCGAAAAGAGAACACTTACTTTTTTCTTTTCCAGGCAATCACTTGGAAACACATTAGTTCCTATTCCTTTTGCATTGCACACAGCTTTGTCAAAAAAACAAACAAACAAAAAAAAAACAAAAAAAACCTTCAAGAATGACTGAATATATATTTTGAAAATCTATGAAATCTTGACCAGGAATAGAATGTGCTTTGCCTTTGATTTTAGATCAGATTCAAAAAGTTACTAAGCTAAATGCTCTCTAACAAATCCTTTATTGATATCATGTTATATAATAGTTACATTTTACATTTAACAGTCCCATTTAACTATATTTAATAAGTCCTTTTAAAAGATTGAGAAATATAAAAATCTAAGGAATTTTACTCTGAAAAAAATCTAAGAAGACTAAATTTTCCATGTATTTATATCTAATAGGCCATATTTTTTTTGAGATCAGCTTTAGGTTCTTAATAAAACTGGAAGGAACAGAGGTTTCCCAAATACCCTCAGCTGCAAATATACACAGCTTTCTTCACTATCAGAACCCTGCATCAAAGAAGTCCTTTATACTCTAACCACAGCTATAAACAATTCTGTGGTCATAACCACAGAGTAAAGAAATCTGTATACTAATTTATTGTTTTCTTTACTATTGAACTGTAAAGTATGAAATCATTTTCTCCACATCCAAAGAAAAAGAAAGTGTAAATGGGATATTGAATTTTCAGAGAGAGACTATGCCTTTAAAAAAGGAAAAGAAATGTTAGGAACATATCATGAACAAACATAACTAGTTAGAACATAGATGAAATCAAAAGAAAGTGGTAGATAGCTATCAAATAGGGAGAAAACTAAAGTAAAACTTTAACCTCTACTTTTTGCTGGGAGAGTTCATTTCAGCTGCTGAAGAAGGCACTTGTGGATTCTGAATTGTTTAACTCAAATGACCTTCCTAGTTGTCCTAGATTTGGAAATTTTGGGTTGTTGAGCCTCCCATATTTTCCTCATTTAATTTCTGTCATTATAGTTGGAAGGAATATTGTTCCTTGAGTTTGTGCACACAACTCTTTTCCATTGATCTGATGTGCAGTGAGAAAAAGAAAAATAAATCTAATTCTCTCTTGGCAGATTTTTGATGCCTTTTAATTCTAACCTTGCTACATCTAAGAAATTTATGATTTCTTAGAGCTGTTCCTGTAGGGCTAGAAAAAATATAGCTTACCTTACAAATATACTTTATTGCTGTTACCATCTTATCTATTACAAAACATCCTATCTCACATCAGCTGCTGAGTCACCTGTTCTTAACTAAGAGAGGAAAGCCATAAAATCAATTTTAAAATGCTGTGCTTGAAGAAAAAAAAGTCAAATGGCATCAGAAAAATCACCAGGGTGTATATAATAGCTTGAGAATTTCTCTTCATTCCTACTTTCTTTAAACCAAATACAATACTATTCTAAGGATACAAAACCAATATACAAAAGGCTGCTGTGTTTCTATACTCTAACAACAAATCACCAGAGAAATTAAGAAAACAGTCTCATTTGTAATAGCTTCAAAAAGAATAAAATATTTAGTAATAAAATTAAGCAAGTAAAAGATATGTATACTAAAAAATTATAAGATACTGATAAAATAAGTCGAAGAAGGCATACATAAATGGAAAGATAATCCAATCTAATGGTTTGGAAGAAATGATATTGCTAAATGTCCACACTACCTAAGTTAATGTACAAACTCAATGTAATCCCTATTAAAGTTCCAATGACACATTTTCACAAAATAGAAGACAAAAAAGCACACAATTTCTATGAAAAGAAAGGATCCTGAATAGTCACAGCAATTTTGAGAACAACAACAACAACAAAAAAAACAAAGTTGAAGGCATCATAATTCCTGGCTTCAAGCTATATTACAAAGTCACAGTAATCAAAACAGTATGGCAGTTACATAAAAAAAAACATAATCCATCAAACAAGAGAACCCAGAAATAAATCTATTTATTTATGGCCAATTAATTTATGGCAAAGGATCCAAGAATATACAATGAGGGAAAAAACAGTCTCTCAATAAATTGTTAGAAAATTATCACATGCAAAAGCATGAAACTGGACTTTAATTTTACACCACAAACAACAATAACTTCAAAATGGATTAAAGACTTGAATATGAAACTGAAATCATAAAACTCCTAGAAGAAAATATAGGGGGTTAAGCTACTTGATATAGGTCTTGGAAATAATTTCTTGGATTTATCAGTAAAACCTCAAATAATCTAACTCGTTAACTACGTCAGGTTAAAAAACTCTACACAACTAGGGAAACCATCAATACAAAGAAAAGGTGGCCTATGGAATGGGAGCAAATATATGCAAACCACAGATCGGATAAGGGATTGATATCTAAAATATATAACACCACTCAAGAGTGACCAAACAGTATGATTTTTAAAATGAACAAAAAGTTGAACAGACATTTTTACCACATATATGTGGAAAGGTAGTGGAACCTCACTAACCATCAGGGAAAGACAAATCCAAGCCACAGCAAGATGTGACTTGCCAGGGAGGCTATTAAAAGAAAGACAAGATAACAAGTATTGACAAGGATGAAAAGAAAAGGTAACTCTTTTGCATTTTTAGTAAGAATATTATCTGATACAGTCACTAGGGAAAACAGTACGGAGGTGCCTCAAAAAATTAAAAATAGAACCACTATATGATCCAACAATCCCACTCTTTTGGCTATAGATATCCAAAGGAAGTGAAAATGGCATCTGAAAGAGATATCTGGATTTCCACGTTCATGACAACATTTTCACAAGTGTCAAGATATGGAAGAAAACTAAGGGTCTGTGAAGAGATAAATGGATAAGAAAGATGTTGTATAGTATACACACAATGGAATGTTATTCAACTATAAGAAAGGAGAACCTGTCATTTCAACAACATGGATCAACTTTTAGGGCATTATGTTCAGTGAAATTAGTCAGGCAGTGAAAGACAAATATTGCATGATTATAACTTGTATGTGGAATCAAAAAAGATAAACCCATGAAAATGATACTAGAATGGTAGTTACCAGGGATTGGGAGCTAGGGAAAAATAAAGAGATGTTGGTTTGGTTGATGAATACAAACTTCCAGTTGCAAGATGAAGAAGTTCTGGTATCTAATTATAGCATAGTGATTATAGTTAATAACACTGTACTATATACTAGAAAATTGATAACATATTAAATGTTCTCACCTCAAAAAAATTAAATGGTAATTGTGTGACTTGATGGTGGTATCAGCTAACTCTATGGTGATAATCATTTTGCAATATATAAACACATCAACACATTGTGTACCTTAGACTTACATAATGTTGATTATATCCCATTAAATTTTTAAAAAATTAATAAAAGCAAAAGATAATACCACTTTGGAAATATTTTTTTCCAACAATTATTTCTTCAGGTTAAAGGTATTGCCTGATTTAGCAAAAAAAAAACTAAAGCATTCTACAGTATTGTGAATACTGTACCCAATATTCAGCCACAGGATCAATGAGACATCTTTAACTATAACCAACAGACACTTAAATAATAATATGTTGCAGGATAGTCTTGATTATTAACCTCCTAATTGGAAAATCTATTAATTTCAAGCACCCATCCCATCATTGTTTTACTGAACTACTTAAACTTTGTTTCCCTATAATTTCAATGAAATATACTGTGAATAGATTCCTAAAGAATCCATCCAGAAACATGAGAGTGGGATCCAAAAGGACTGAGTATCCTAGCAAGAAAATTCTAGTAGCCAGGTCACAGGCTACTTTCTATACTTTCTTAGGATAGAATTCAAAATGTAACACATTTGGTAAGATTTTCTTAGTATCATTCATTTCTACTTAAGGAAAAAGAAAGGAAAATGCATTACACTTACATTTTCCTGCTCCGAATCCTCGATCCACTGACAGAGTTGGGAATGGCACAGGCCGGAGGGTGAACTGTGGGTGGGGGTAGCCACATGTGGGAGATGGAAGGATTCCTGGGTACTGGGCACTTTCCAGGGTTGGCACTGGGATGGCACTCACCACAGCTGCAAAACAAAGATGCTACTGATATTATTTTTATCTTATGTATCTACCTCACAGGCAAAAAAGGAAATGTTACATTTTCACATTTTCAAATTCATGTGCAATTTTCATATAGTACCATGTAGGTTTCTCTACTTCCTTCTTTCCACAAAATCATTTTCTTACTTTAGAAAAGTCAGCTGACTGCTCCAGCATCTTACTATGGTTTGTTACCTGAGCCCTAAAACTTCATGGTTTCAAAGAAATGACTAACCAAATCATAATCAAGTCACCTTAACACTTCCTGATTTTTGCTTTTTTGTTTGATTTTTGTCTCAACTCTGGCATTAGAATGTTGGGTTATTTAGGAATCAAATATATTCGGTAGAGTAGGCTGAGGAAATGGGAATTTTCTGTAATTCTGTGAAAGAAGGTAATTCCTTCTTGAAACATGGTTCAGAGAGAAAAAAGCAAAGTATATTTTCAGTAATCAAACTTAGAGTTTATATATAAGTAGAGAAAAATGCTTTCAAACAGTCAAAACTATGCAGCATAGTGATATATCAGTTTATCTAACATTGTTTTCTGGGAATACTAAACATCATTTAGTTATACTGACTTAAACCCACAGCTAAATATCTTACACAGTATTTTCTATGTTGACTGAGCATTGTTCAATTCCATTATTCAATACCTATTTTAATGTTATCACATGAAATGTGTATTTAGTGTCATTGTAGTAAGTTTTCATCTTACGACCTCTTATAAAATGTTTAGTTATTCCCTACCTCTTCTTAACAACAACAACAAAGAAGTTTAACTTCAGAATGATCAATTTTAGCAGTATAATTCTGTCCATGAAATTAATGAAGTTGTTTCTATTATATACATGACTTTAATTATAACCTAATGCAATTTCTGAAGTTCAACAAGCACTGGCATACATATTTACAGAAAGAAAATCTTGGTATCTTATGTAAGTAACTTCCTAACAATAGATACAGATTATATTGCATTTATTATAAATTAGAAATAACACAGATTTAAAATATATTTTCTAACTTAAAAGCTAAATTCTTTATCTTAAGCATATGACAGTTAAAATTTAAAGGGCTGCTTCCAGTAAACTAGTTTTTACAATTGCATCACAGATTTTTTTTTTTTCAGTGTACTTATACTACTCTTTGAACTACATATTAACATGTTTGTTTTTTTAATAATAAATTTTATTTTTATATTCCCCATACAATTTCAACCCCCCCATTCTGACCCCAATCCCTCCCCTCCCGCCCCCCACCCCCCCAAAAGTGTCTCTGGTTCATAGATTTTTGTTGATTTTGATTTTCACTTTCTTATAGTTATTCATTTTCCTGGTCCCTTATTTAAGTTTTCTAGATTCCTGCTATGAATGAGACCATCCGGTATTTTTCTTTTTCTTTCTGGCTTATTTCGCTGAGCATGATCCCTTCCAGCGCCATCCATGTTGCTGCAAATTGCATGTATTTGTCTTTTTTGAATGCTGAGTAATATTCCATGGTATATATGTACCATATCTTCTTGATCTAGTCATCTATTTTTGGGCATTTGGTTTGTTTCCAAAGCTTAGCTATTGTAAACAGTGCTGCTATAAACATAGGGGTGCAGGTATTCTTTGGAATTGATGTTTCTGTGTCCTTTGGGTAAATACCTAGGAGTGGAATTGCTGGATCATATGGAAGCTCTATGTTTAGTAGGTCCAGAAATCTCCACACAGCTCTCCATAGTGGTTGGACCAGTTTGCACTCCCACCAACAGTGGAGAAGAGTTCCTTTATTAACATGTTTATTTGAACTGAAAAATAAAGTCATTCCTTTTCAGAAAAAAATATTTGATTGATTGGTTTGACTATGGGGACTATCTTAAGTAAGTTAGGTGATGGGTGCTGTCCATGAATTGAAAGGAACATAACTCAATAGGATAAAGACATTTTTCTGAATATTATATTAATAAAGGTGTATTATAAGTGATACTTCAGTGTTTCCAACCCTGTCTTACTTGTACCTTTAAGTAAAAAAGAAATTAAGTTGTATAATTTCTTTATAAGTTTTGGTGTACCTATTAAAAACCAAGACTTGAGATAACATGAATATCAAATACTTTTGAAATTCAGGTGTTTACTAAAACTTTGAATATACTTGAAGGGGGACATTATCTAGCTGTTATTGAAATATTATTTAAAAAAAGTTTGAAAGTGAGTTTCTAGTGTGATGCTAGCATATAATGGGAAGAATTTCAATCACTGAGGGATTTCTATAAAAATCTCATAGTTGCAACATCAACCCACACATTATACAAATAAGGTTTCTCAGTGTTTAGATCAATAAAACATTGAAATAGAATTTATGTCATAGGTAACATTCATCCATGGATATACAGAATGATTGTTCAAAATAAGCCTCACTCATGCTATTAAGTGGTAGAGGACTTGAATAACAACCTACTTTATACACAATTGTGCAGAAATAGTAATTGTACCATTAGCTTAATTCAGATAATATCAGCAGTTCATACTTATGGTTACATAAATTAATAATATAAGCATAAAATTTCAGTTTATAAAAATGTTATTTTTTAAAAATAAGACAAATGATCAATAAAAGGCCATCATAAAAAAATGACATTTGTATGTTATTCTGTGGGGAAAGTGAATTGTAGGTACAAGTTCAAGGAGAGGAACTTCATGTATTTTGCAAATGGCTGAAGGTGGACATTAAATCAATATGGTACTTTTATGGTTTTGAATCTATTCAAAACAGTGGTATATCAGGAAAATGACATCTTTCATAGACATTTATCTTAGAATGTTTTAAATTTTAAATTACAAATGTGTGTGGCAATGCAAAATTTCCTGCAATTATTTTTGGGAAGACCTAAATGAAAATTTAACAATAAATGGAATACAGTATCAAAAATGAAGATATTTTATAATCAGTAAGCTATTTTATAAAGAGTAAATTGTGGATATACAAACACAAGAACAGACTTCAGGGAAAGGAAAGGAAAAAAAAATAAGCTGACAAGGAAACTTTTAAAAAGAATCAGAGATTGAAGCCAGATACCAGTTAAAATGTCTCCATAGTCCTCAAAGAATAGGCCTTAATTTTTTCCCAGTATAATGCTAGATATGTCATATCATTAAAGTGAGTTAATAAGGATTTTTTAGAAGTGATATTTAGAAACTCACTGAAGACTTTTAAAGTGTTTTGATGTATTATTTAGTTTCCTGGGATATAGAGTTGTAATAATAATAATAATAATGAATAATAACAACAATAATATACTTGAAATATTTGTAAATAAGAGCCACATAATACCACAGTTTATATATATATATATTTATATTTATTTATATGCAATCTAACATCCCAGTCTCTCCATGCAATCAAATTAATGACTTCACCTAAATGGAATCACAGCATAGTTATTCAGGTTGATTGCTGGATAGCAAAGGCTTTCTGTGTTGACAATTTTACTTATAAACGAAAGTGACAGGAGAGTCTCCTTTAGCTATGGAAGGCACCCACTCCACAATTGTGCACATTTCCTTATTATTACCTGAACTTAACCCATATCTTATAATACATTTAGAAAAAATAATTTCATAAACATTTCCTGGACAGAGTTGATTAAATTGGAATCAAGGAACAAATTAATTTGGCAAGGCACAGAATCTCTAAGTTAGAGAGTTGAGAGAACCCAAGAGACAAAATTTACATTCTAGTTCCAAGGCCATTGTTGAAGAGACATGCTACTTTCTAAGAGTTTTGCATTTTGACTATTAACCTTAGTACAAATGCTTTGCATAAAAGAAAATTTCTTTAAAATAACAGATCTGTTATCTACTTCTGCATCTCAAAATTCTTGTTTTATTTCCTGACATGAAATAGAATACTCAGTAGTCCAAAGCTTTGGTTTTGAAGTATTTTGATCCATGATTTACTTCCAAAAAGGCACAGAAATCTATACCAATGTATAAGAAAGTTCTGGAAAAAAAAAAAAAAACAAGAACAAAAAAACATTGCAAAGTAAGTGGGATACAACATTTTGTATTGTATTCCCCCATAGATGTCACTTTTGAGAGCAGAAACATACTCATACTACAATTCAAAGCATTCACTGTACTGCTTTGTTTATGTAAAACAGTTCAGAGTGATATCATCAAGGATTTTCAATAAATCTCTGTTCTGTGGCCAAATATGACAAGAAATCTCTTCTGACACTGCTTGCTGACAATAGAATTTATACCTCACACTGATACACAAAGATTTTTTATGTAGAAATTCTCTCAACAAATGAACAGGCACGCATATATTTGAAAAGTTTACACTATTCTTTAAAATGTTAGCATTAAGCAGGACCTATAAGAAATCTAAACTGGAGATTTTTTCAATGCTACAATTTTGAGAAATAAAACCCTCTAGATCTTTCCAAACATGATAACTGACAAGAATTGAGAGATCTGTTGAGGAGGAGAGGTGGACAAATAGAATAGTAAAAATAATAATATTTTGAAGTGAACAGTAAAATAAGATGATTTTTCATTCTGCCATTTCTTTTTTTATGTTAATTTTTTAAATTTATTTTTGCAAAAAAGAACTGGGGTGTAGGCCAAAGGTGCGGGGGGTGGGGTGACAGAATTCACTAGAGACAAAGTGGGGAGCAGAACAGGCAGATCTACTGAAATAAACTGCCGAGGGGAGCAGTGGGCGAGACAGGAGAGGCCTGCTGTGGCATTTGGGTCAGCTCCTGGCTGGAGATCAAACTCAAGTTCTAGCAGTGATAGTACTGAGACTTAACCCCTAGACCACCAGGAAGCCCTCTGCCTCTTCTTTACCATCTTTTTCTTGCAATGTAATCTGGATTATTTGAAAATTTAGTATCTATTGCTCTTGATAAATATTCTCATATCCTTTACATTTTCAGATGTTCTCTGATGAATGAGTGGCATACACCTGCATGCACAAATCCCACCAAAGACCTTTTAAGGAAAAGCATGAAAATTCACAAATATGTGTTCTCTAGTTATTCTTAACATAATGGTAGAGCGCCCAAGAACTGAGTTCAGATAGCACAGGCCTACTTCTGCCACTTGGTAGCAAATGAGTCAAAGTGCCTAAGGCACCGCCCACTGACCCCCACCGCACAATATTCACACCCTGTGGAATTCCCTGCTGCATCTTACCAGGGTTGGTCTGGTACCCAAAGAAATGCAGCAGAAGTGATGGCATGCCACTTCCAAAATCAGGATTAAAAATACTGAGTGCTGTCTCAGAATGCTCACTCTGTGTGGAGCCAGGAGTCGCATCTTCTGGCTGTGCGGGCAGATCTGGGAGAGGCACAAATGGTCGGAAACTAAAGCTCTCAGTCCAGGAGAATATGAAAATCCTCAGGGACAGATTCAGATCCTGAGCTCGAGCTACCTGGCTAAACGGTTCCTGTTTTTATTGCTATTTTGATGGGGGTGGGGGAGGGGGTGGGGGTGGTGGTGATTTGTTTGAGCAAGCCACTGAGGCTCTCTATTACTTACTTTTCTCATCTATAAAGTGGAGATGGTAGTAGTCCCACATTTATGTGTAGTGGTGAGGATTAAAAAAACTCCTCCACAGAGAACTGGAGCAGATGGGTGACTATGAAGCTGCAGTAGAGCGATGGAGCTGTGAGAAGACCCTGGTGACTCCCCACAGCCTTCACTCACCTGTACCTCGCCTGCACCTTGCCCTTCCCAACTGACCTTCTTGAATGAGATGGGGAGCCGTGGTGGTAAACATCTGGTTCATTTTGACACTGTGTGTCTCAGAAAGAAGATGAGGCTTCAGGGAAAGTAGACTGATCTAGGGCAAAGTGTTCTGAGATGAGGCTGAGACATCACACTGCTTCCTGCTCTGCAGCCCAGAGCCTTTGCCAGTACACAGGGGTACCCCCACATTAATCTTTAACAGGCACCACCACCACCCAGAAGCCCTCGACTGAGATGAGAAAGGTCAAATCTATAAGCTGCTAGTAATTAAGACAGTATTAGGTGACATAAATTAAAAAAGAATGGGATCTTTATTTTTCAGATTGCTTTAGGAAACCTTTCAAAATACTCTGTATTTTGCATTTCATTATCCACAATTCTTTACTTTCACCAACTCTGCCAAATCCCTTCTTGGTGGCCCCATAAATTCTGATAAGCAAACCATTATTTGTTTTGTAAAATGCTCCTTAAAAACACAATTTGTTCTCCCTACAGTCATTCTTTTTGAGCTTAACAGTCATATTTCGATGGTGTCTGCACAATTCTACTGACCTGTTGATTTTGATAATCCAGCAGAAGAATTACTAATCAACTAATTTTATTTAAAATGTCATTTGCTTAGAGAATTACCAAGAACCAACCTGTCTTTTCAACTCTCATTCACTAACAACTCTTTTTAAGCTCACTTAAGCCTTCTTATGCAAAACAACTTACACTGCACTACGGAGCTACAGAACAACATACCAAAATAAAAAGCTACCTCCTACAGAAACTCATAGTAAGAGAGGGGGCACGAAGTAGGTCATTCATACTCAAAGAATAAAAACTGATCTTAATAATGTTCTCAGCAAATTAGTATTTGGAATCACATATTAGGTGATGGTATCATTTCTAATGCAAATTTAAATGAGCTTTGAATTTTCTGCTCCTTGTCACTGCTCCCACAGTTGTAAGGATGTTACACTGATGTTTACAGTGCTAGGACAGTTGTTTGCAGTCATTACTCCTAAGAAAGCATTCCTGGTCCGGGCATGCACAGAGCTGCAGTGTGGTGGAATGAATGCTTGGCTCCAGAAGCTTGTTACACTTAGGATACTAGCTTCTAGCACCATGGAGGTTAGGGGCACACAAGAACTTGGACAGGGAATCAAATGCCTCAGCAAATGGGATTATCTTCTACCATGACAGATGCTTTCAATGTGCATCTGTGTGCAGGAGGGTCTCTTCTAGTATAACACTTAGTCAATAGACCCTTCATTTATAAAGTCTACCTTTTCTCATGCAGCTTTATTTTACTTCTCAATAGCTTCTTTGACTCATTGAGTTCTCCAACAAGTGACTAAAGCAGATGGTGGACATGGCGGAAAACAAGAGCTGTCACATCTCTCTCACAGTGACTGTTCTAGAAAACCCCAAAACCAATAGCCATAAGCATCCCCTGACTGTTCAAAGGCAAAACTGTAGGCCTCCTTTGCCTGTCATTTTTACTAGACCCTTCCAAATGCAAAATTCTGAGATTTCTTTCATCCTTCAGAGGATGATTTTACATTATTTTTTTCTTCATATATTTGCAGGAAGAAGAGAAAAAAGCCAACATGAAATTCAAAGGAATTCTGACCAACAAAGTCTGATAAGTTTGATTATTGGAAGTTATAACTGATACGATTGTACAGGTCATTTGCTTCAACCTATTATCATTCCTAGCTCCAATTCCCTACCTCTCCTCCAGAATTTCAGAAGAAGAAATCACAAATTGAAAATGGAAAGGGGATGCTTGCAAGTTCATATGAATAGATATATTCTATTGAGTAATAAAATGCTAGAAATGTAAGTAAATCTAACTCTCTAGGAATTGCAGTCAGCTTAAGAAGTTGCTCATCTGAGATTCCAGATTTAGAAGTTCGGGCTCCCTCGCCTCATTTGGGATGACTGAAGGAGTTCAGGCTCCTTTAAACTGCATCACCAGTTCAGTTTCTCTCCTCCTCACTCCTGCATCCCTCAGCTTCACAGGTTTTATTCCCAAAAGTTCTAACTAATACACATGCTGGATCCCTATCACTGTCTCAGAATGTGATTCTCAGAAACTGAACATATGATCCTTTAAAAATTCAGGAAAGCTATACCCTACGCTTTTGATTTCTTACAATCACTTTTATTTAGAAGAAGAAACAGAATCATTTGCCCGTAAAATGGTCATTTGTCTGAATATTTGAAATGCATCTTTTGTCAGCATTTATAGAAAAGAACACTGGACTGGGGGGTCAAATAATCTGGGTCCTTCTCATGCCTATGATATCAGCAGTATATGTATCTTATGAGCTTCAGCTTGCTTAGCAGGGGGGTGTGTCTTGGGCATTACTTAGCATAGCATGTGCCACATAACGTTTCAACCAAGAAATATAATTTTAGGAAAAAATATTTTATACTCCAATGAAATTAAATACATTTCCTGTGGATTTCAAGGCCTGCAAAACACTTCAAATAGTCTATACTTTATCGCCTAAGTAATTTTATAGAGCATGGCGAGAAATGTCAAAGAGGGGGAAATGATCTTACAAAAACAAAGATTCCTAAGTGGAACTGCAGGTATCTTTATACATGTGCCTAGAAATTGGAACAATGCTCTGATCTGAGTTATGCAAACTCGATGCAAGACTTGAATACTCTAGTTAGTCCAAATAATTGCATTGGGGTCATCAGTGTTTGCATGTACTATTCTCAATGAAGTCAGAACTTTGTCAAGACAGAAATCTATAATTTTTTGGGCCTAGTTCAAGTTCTCATCAGTTATGTCAGTTGCAGAGATTATCAGATAGCTGAAGAATTTCTTTTTAAATCAACTTTGATTATATGTCAAAATCATCTCCTTTTGTTAGATATAGCTTTGTCAGTACAGAGATTGAAGAGAGAAAAGAATGAAATCTAACTATTTAAAAATATATATTCAATTATCTATTTCTATTGAAATTTTATTAAAGCATAAAATACATTTTAAAAGTTGGAATATCGTTAAGCAGTGCTCAGTGGGTTTTTTTTCCAAAGTGAAATGCCTTTTTGCCATCATCTATGGCATGAAATAGAACATTATGGCAGTTGTCCCCATTGTTACTTCTGGTCACTAATAACCTCCCCTTAGGAGTAACTACTCTTTTGAATTCTAGCCTCATAGATTATTTTGCCTGCTTCCTAGCTAATCATAAATTGAATAATGTGGATGTACTAGGCTTCTGTCTTAGAACATTAGGTCTGTGATATTCTTCATATTGTTTTTGTCATTTTTGTTTGTTCATTTTCACTGCTGTATAGTATTTCATTGCCTGACTATATCACAATATAATGAAGTTGTGATACCATGATTAGTACTTCCTCACGCATTCTTGTGTATGTCTTTTGGTGAGCACACTATGCATTTCCACCCAAGAGAGAAATATGTTTAAGAATGGGTTTCTAGGGCCTCCCTGGTGGCACAAGGGGTTAAGCACAGCACTATGAAGTTATCTGCAGCCTCTGCAGCATAAGTTCCATCCCTAGTCTGCTAGGGAGCTACCCACATGGTGCAGCAAACCTCTCCTCTCTCGCCCGCAGCTCCCCGCAGCAGTGTATTTTAGTCAGCCTGCCTGTTCTATTCCACACTGTCTCTGGTGAATCCTTTCACCCCCTATACCTCTGGCCTGTACCCCAGTTCTTGTATGCATAACTAAATAAATCTTTTTAAAAAAGAATGGGTTGCAAAGTCAGAATATCCTCAAAATTAAAAAAAAAATACTATCAACTATTTTAAATGGCATATGTGCATTATATGATAATTTTTTTTAAAGTTTATGGTTATTTTAGAGTCCCAAATCATGTAGAATAAGACACTGGATGTAAAAGGTTCTTATTTATCATAGCTCAAAGAGACTTGAATCAGCACAGTGCAGTGGATAGAACAAACACAAGTTGCACATTGGAGAGACGACAATCAAAAAAATATTTTAAAGGATAAAAGTAATACAAGACATACAAGTCATCTTTAGCATTAAAAAAGCAGTATGCCATAGAGGTATAGAGTTTGTCCAGATACGTCCCAGAATAAGTTTCTTAAGCTCTCTGAGACCTTGCTTCCCATCTATGAAATCAGGATAATATCACCATATGAAATACTATGAGAATTAAATACAATAACGATTAGCAAGATATTTAGCAAGTAAATAATATTCAGAAACTCTCAATACTTGATAGCTTTAATTTCTCTTTCTAAGCTAATTTTCTTTCCTGTTTAATGAAAACAAGTTTAATTGCCCTTAATATATCAGGAAATTTTATTAGAAGATATTTTATCTATAATTGACAGATAAAGAGCTCTAAAACACTGATGTATTACAAACAAGGAATTCTTACAATATATTACTTATTCATTCAGACATCTGACATATATTTAGCAAGCACCGATATTGTGCTAGGTATGGAGCTATACAATGTGTGAATATGAAGATGAATTAGATACATTCCTGCCCTATCATGGAGTAATTCACAACCTGTTAGAGGAGGGGAGATTTGGACTTGAATACCTAAGCATATGAGGCAATACTATGTGTAATTAATGACACAAAGTGGCATAAAAATATGTTATTCAAACTTGAGAAAGAAAGTCATCATTTCTGGATAATCAGAAAAGAAAAAAAAATATGAGAACATCGATATTGGCTCTTGTCTTTGAAGGGTGCATACAAATTTGTTAAGTAGAGACATCTGTCTGAAAGGAAAATTGTGTTCAAAGGAAGTACAAATAAAGGACAAAATTGATTTATGGACTGGAAATTAGTTCACCTTGGCAAGAATCTATCAGGTGTGTATACACACATACATACATTACCCTCTCCCCCTCCCACACACACATTCATATTCCAGGAAATAAGGCAAAGCTCAGGAAACAAGAAATGTTGTCTCAGATGTGATATGCAGAGGAGTTGGTAGTTGTTTTTTCATGGCAGACAATGGGGAGCCATTGCAGAAATTTATGGAGTAGACTGCCATGTCTAACTTGTTTTAGGAAGAAATTTGGCAAGCAGGATACAAGAGAGTGGAAGATGCCAGAGAAAGGACGACTAATTATGAAGCTGTTTTGACAGTTCAAGTGTGAGGTCATAAAGAAATAACTAACAATGACTCTTGGGAATGGAATGGTAGCCAGAGATTCAAAATATATTGTGAGAGAAAAATCAATGGGATATAGGAACTTATTAGAGGAGGAAGTTACATATGGGACAGAAAGGTTCACAAAGGTTCTGAAGCACAAGGATTTTTGAGAAGAAAGCTGTAGAAGATTGGCACAGATAGAACAGTAACAAGAGAAAAGGGGCAGAGAAAAAGAGTTGTCCAATGTACAATATCTCCCTATGTAGCAAAAGGAATGAAAGAAAAAGGACAGTAGTTTCACAGAGTAGTAGAGGTGGGGAAATAATGATTAAGAGAGCAGAACTTTGAAGTCAGGTCTTCTGAGTCCAAATTTTAGCTCTGCCACTCACTGGCTGTGTGACTGCAAGGTACTTAGAGTTTCTCAGTCCCCAGGCCTCAGTTCTCTTGTCATTAAAGCAAGCATATAATAGTACCTAATCTATGAGTTGAAGAGTTGGCAGTCATTGTCAATTCCATGTACATTTCTGCACTTATTATAGTAAAATTGAGAGATGTATTGGAGCATAGAGGATACATGACTTAGAGTAAGTGGAAGGAAACATTAATCCACTCATTTGACCACACTGTTGCCACAAAGTGTCTACCATGTGTGGACTGTGTTCTGGGTGTTGAGGATATGGTTAATTAGACTTTTCTGTTCTTTCATTCCTTTTGCTACATAGAGAGACATTGTGCATTGGACTGCCTCCAACCCTTTTCTCTTGTAAGGAGTCCCTTACAAGAGGCAAGAAGAAGAGCTGACTTTAAATGGAGCAAAACCAGATAGAAGGATAAGGATAAAGGTAGGTTGAAGGATGGGAGGATAGGGTACCATTTCTGAATGTTTCTTTTTTTCTTGGTCGCATAAGCAACATTATTAGCTAACGATGAGGAAAGGAGAGATATATTGGGAGTCTGAAAAGAACAGATGTAAAATATTAATCTTATACAAGCGAGACAATGACTGACTAGAGAAATGTCTTGACATTTCCTAACACATGATATTTCACCTTAGATTGAGTTCATAAATACCCAATATGGGGTTATGTGCTTTCCTCCACACAAAGTCAGCTGGTAAGATTTGGTAGAATAACTAATTGAACCATGGTTGGATTTTTTTCAGGTAAGTATAATTGGGAAGGAACTCTCAGGAATTTGCAAGATATAATAAATGACTATGAATTTTAAATTGAGTTTGGAGGGAAGTGAAACCATGAAGCAGATAGGTGACATGGTAAGGTGGCAGAGTTGATGGATTAGCGGTCCTAGCAGGATTGAAGAATTGTCGCCCAGTGGGCAATAAAATAAGTGAGCAGGGATGTAATAAGGGGATCGAAGGAAGAATGAGAGAAACTGACATTTTCTGGGGGTGCAATTATTGGTTTAGTGTGATATGGAGTTGATGAGTTGAGATGGGAAGGAGACAATATGACACCACAGGTATCACAAGGGAGCTGATGTCCAGGACATCCAGTGGATTATCTGCATTGATATTAAAATCACCAAGATTGATCATAGAGGTAATTGGAAAGAAAGTGATTCCTAGATGCTAATATCTTCCGAGACTATGGGAGCATGACAGCAGACTTCAGCAAGAAGTGGGCAGCGAGTGAGCATGTTAACACTTGCTTCAAGGGTGCTAGAATAGCTAAGCCTGAAAATCAGACCTATAAAAAAACTTTAAAAAGCTATGAAAGTAATCATCAGCATGAGATGAACAGTAATGACAGCAACTTCAGCTTTTTTATAACAACCCATATTTTTTATAAATAACTTCCTAAAATTTTGGCCATCTGTTTGACAATAGGCAGACCATTTGCTTGTGTGCAACAATAACAATATTAGTAAAAACTCTGGCTTCTAATGATAATGATGTAGTTTGTCATTCTTCATTATGCCCACTGGCCCAAAAAATTCAGAGAACACTCCCATCAGCTATTGATAATTGGATAGAAAGATGGTCAGAAACCCCTTCATTTGACTTTATCGTGGTACCAAACGTGACTCACCAGGATTGCTGGACTGAGCCTCCATAGGAATCATGAGCTTGGCCCGGGTGGCTCGGCGTGCGGCCAGTGACCTCTCCAGGGTGGACATGGAGCTCCCTGCCTCTTCAGTGTCTTGACCTAAAGGCAAAACCACACTTCTGAGAGACACACCTTCTTCAATCCTGCAACACTTTCTATCCTCTCTATTCAGGCACTCCAGTGCTCTTTTTCATTTTATTGATGGTTGAAATAATAATATTCATTTTCTTGTAGTCCATTCAATGTACTCTCATTATATAAACATGAACAAAATGCATAACTTTAATTCCTAGAGAAAGCTGTTATTTTTTTCATTGTTCATAATCTTTTTGCATAAGTATATACATGTGGAAGTGAGAATAAAATGTTTTTCCAAGATGGCATTACACCATACATACTCTTTTGTAAAATTTCTCAAGAAAATAATATGAACATCTTTCTCTGTCAATAAATGTCAGTAATATAATTTAATGGCTCTAGACATTCAATTGAATTTATCACAATATGTGTAACTAATACTTAAGATACAAAGACATTAAATCTTATAAAAACATAAGAAAAAAACTTACATTCTTCAGCCAACTCTAGGCATATTTGAATAAATTTATTATGACCTCATAAAATGCCACACCAACATGGGTACCATTAATAGTAATAGGAAAGAATGATAAAAACAGATTTGAAGTTAATAAAAATACATGTTAAAAGAAACAAAGCTGAAGTTCTAAATAGTGTTTATGACTTGTACCCATTTTTGAAAAATATATATAAAAGCAAAGTTTATATATAGACATCTATGTGTGTCCACGTGCATACACCTACATGTGTGTAATGTAAATGTATTATATATGTCTTTTATATAGAAAAGTTACATGCAAGTCTTTTGACATTGCTTTCCTTTTGCAAAAGAAATAAAGGCTTTTTGGGATAAGGAAAAGGAAAACATTTTTAAGTACAATTTTCTTGGTTTTTAAATTCACATACCAGGGCCTCCCTGATGGTGCAGGGGTTAATGAGTGCTATCAAGCTAACACCAGCCACTGCAGCACTAGTTTGATCCTCTGGCTGGCCAGGGAGCTGACCCACATGACACAGCAGACCTCTCCTGACTCGCCCGCTGCTCCCCTTAGCAGTGTAGTTCAGTAGATCTGCCTGTTCTGCTCCCTGCTCTGTCTCTGGTGAATCCTCTCACGCGGCCCCTTCCCCGCACCTCTGGCCTACACCCCAGCTCTTGTATGCATAAAGAAATAAATCTTTAAAATAATAATAAAATCCCATACTTGTATTCTTTTTTTCAAATAAAGTAGTAGCTAATAAAATTTTAAATTGAAAATAATGCTGAGAAAAACATCTATGTAGCTAAGGTATCAGTGGCTGCCTAAATCGGAATCTGTCTTCATACACTCCACACTATACAGAACCAGAAAAGACAATAAATCTATGCAAATCATATTCCTTTGGCACAACTAAAAGACAGAGAACACAATAAACTTCAAGTTTTCAGTAAGTGAAAAAAAAAATAATTTCCAGTAAAGCTATTACTCAAACTGCTGCTACAATACCTTTATGGAAAGGTGAGTATTTAAGAAAATGCACAGGAAAGAAGAGGTGAACAAGCCTTCTGAATGTGCCCTAAAATTATGCACAAATAAAGAATGTCCATCTTGATTCTAAAAATATTTTAAAGGTCTCCTGGAAGACTGGAGCACTTGAAAGAATACTGTTCATTGACAGAGTTTGTTCTTTAAACAGATCACACAGAGCACTTAATGGAATGAAAAGTATAACTAGCAGGAGGGCTGCTTTCCCTATTATCATAGAATTGACAAGTAGGTCCTCAAATTACAGACAAATATGCACAAGCATCCTTCCATTCTAAAGAAAACAACTATCATTTGGAATCAAACTTCTCTCAGGACTTATTAAGTGACATTGCACTTAAAGTCATTGCAGTGTATAAAGGCTAAAGGAAAAAGCAAGAAGGAGTAGTACTAGAAATCATTGGCAAAACCTTCTGAGGGCTGCGAGGCAATTCTAGTCTCTCCAGTGGGAGGCAGAGATGCTCTCTTTTTGTCATGTTCAGTAAGGAACAAAGCTACAAGAATGAACACCCAAAAGTACAGAGGTTCCTGCCAAAGAGATCTACCTTTCATTCATTCTTTAGGAAGAAATCTGTCCAGGCAGGGGTCTCCCTGGTGGCACAGCAGGTTGAGCACAGTGCTGTGAAGCTGTCCACAGCCTCTACAGCATGGGTTTGATTCCCGGATGGCCAGGGAGATACCCACATGGCATGGCAGACCTTTCCTGTCTCACCCACTGCTCCCCTCTGCAGTGCTTTCGGTCCATCTGCCTGTTCTGCTCCCAGCTCTGTCTCTGGTGAATCCTCTCACCCTCCCATGCCTCTGGCCTATACACCCACTCTTGTATAAATAAATAAATCTATTTTTTAAAAAAAAAGAGAGAAATATGTCCAGGCAGAAGACTTGCTGGTCTACTCTGAGTCTATTTAAGCAGAGGAAGAGGTCATTGAATGTGGGTTCCTATGAGCTGGCAACGAGCTAGCTGACCAATCATGGGCAACTGTGACCTTTTTGCTATCTACAAATCACAGCAGAGCATTCCTTGACTACCTATGGAGTATAGCCATTTCACAAGGCAGGCCTAGGGATGCATAAGCCTGATTATGTGACTATCTCCATGGTGGTCTTGGGATAACTCTGCCTGTGATAACATGCTTTGCTGATGCAAATGTTTCTTGACGTATGGTCACAAGGTCCCCTTCTCTGTCCCTTTTAAAACTCTGTCCCCCATTCCAATCCCACCCTCTGGACTTTATTCCTCATACCACTGTTGCATGATCAGCTACTACTAGCCTGTGTGCTTTCAATAAATGTATAAGAGCTTCCACTCAAGTAGCAGAGTCTTGTCTTGCAAACCTGCTCCATGACTGTTGTGTCCCTCATCGTGTTCCTGTTGCAAAGGGGCAACAGTTGAAGACAATAAGGTTGAGAGAGGGTGAGCAGTGGAGGACAAGCTCTATCACCATTTGACAAAGACAGAGAAACTCTTCTGGATGCAGTGGGTGCTTGGAAAGTTGGTGAGGATGCAGTTCTCTTGCTGGAATTCACTTGAGTATAGTTGACCCACCAGAGAGCTAGCAAACTTAGCAGGTAGAGCTATTCAGATGGAAGAAGGTTAAGCCCTAATGTGAAATGGCCAGTGAAGTGACCCCACAGGGCTTCACAAGGAATGTCTTTCATCAGAGATCCAGAATTTGAACACCATATGAAGACAGGCCTTGTGTTCAATAAAACAGTGAACTTCAAACTGTCCTTTCTCCCTTCCTCCTCATTTCTCATCTCCCTACCTGTCCTCCCACATAGCCAGGAAGAATAGGTAAAAGTGAAGAGGTAAAGGAGTTTCTGAAACAGACCTTGCTCCCTCCGTCTGTCCCACCTCACCCACTCTATTTCCATAGATGGTGTTGGAAGAGTTAAAGAACAAATTGTAACTCTAGCTCTTAGAGTCAAAAGATACGTGACCTGTAAGGGAGGGAGAACCTTTAATTTATATTTCAGATTGTTGTATTCAATAGAACTTGATGCAGTTTATATACAGAAAAGTTAGATATTTAAGGTTTAGAAAAGGCATAGTCAGCAACTTGTGATTTAAAATCAGTAACTGAAGTCCTTGTTTGCACAATTCTAAACCAAGGAAGTCTAGTTAACCACTTACACATCCAAACAACTAAAGCATTTTTAAATTTAGCTTGGAAAGAATAAAAACTCATTCTGGGAACACATCATGAGTGGACCAAGAGATGTTTTTCATGAGAATGGTTGATTATTCTACTTCCAATATGCATCTCAAAGATACAAGAGGCCACAAAAAGTGATGTCTCTTCCAACTATTCTCTAGACGTGGGATTTTCTGTATCAATTCATTAAAATGTAGGCATTTTTTCCTTCAGATCACTTTGTATACCAGCAGAGTCTACAGACAGGCCCCGTCAGATTAGGCTAGTGATTGCATTACATATTCATCTCATACTGCACAGAAATGACAGTGGGTCTACCTAGTAAGCAAGACCAAAGTAAGAGAATAGTTGATGTTTTCATACTTCAAGCACCGCGATGTCACTATTTTAAATCAAGAAATAGATGGCAAATTTCAAATCAACTTTCAATTATCTATAGACATAGGGAAATATATATATATATATATATATATATAGGGTTTCAAATTTTGTTGCCCCAAAAAACTTTTGTTCAAGATTTAACAAAAAGCAATTGACTCACTTAGGCTTCACATTTCATTACGCCTCAACTCTTACCTCTTAGAAGTTATGACAACCATTATAATGATTAAAGGTAGGTTGTTGGGTCATGAAAATAAACTATAAGTAGTTCATCAAGCAAATTTGTATCACATCATCTTAATTACTGATAAATGACCCACTAATTAGTGGGAAGGTATCTCCCCAGAAGTGGGAGTGGAGAACCCCCTGGTGGGGTTCAGCATGGGCTGTGGGGTGCACAGTAGAAGAAATTTACCTGAATGAGAGGTGCTTTTGCTCCCCAGCTGGGTTTCTGACTGGCTGTGACTGACTGGTGTGAGGTCTTGACAACTTTGGATGGGGGAGTCCCTTCCTGCAGGGTCGGTGCCTGATGGCTTCTCAATATTTTTCATCTCCATTTCTTCATGATGGATCCAAAGATCAGGGGGCCGGAGGTCCTTCTGGCTGCCCTTCCTTTTGCCAACACTGTGGGTGGCCCGTTTCCTATGGAACAAAATTGGAAGGCAAATGTGAGCCCCTCAATTCAATGGCCATTCCTCCTTTTGTTCAGTCAATTCAAGTGAGAAGCAGGAAAGGAAACAAAAAGACTCCCAGGAGGAAACCCGTGAAATCCAGGAATTGGCAGACTGGTCTTGGCTGCCTTTCCTCTTCTCCCCGGGAGCTTTACCACATTAGAGGAAACTTGGTGCTGAATCCCAAGGGGCTCGGCTGTCTGCCAGAGCATGCCTTACTCCGGCTGCACCGACGGCACAGCCACGTACAAGGTGACAGTGGGTTAGATGGAGCCATATGCCAATCTTGGGAAGTAGGCATAAGGTACCTGACTGCAACATCTGCTTAGGAGATAAATGAAGGAGTTGCTTTGAAAGGGCAAATAGAAATAAAATGACCAGAATCTGTGCCAACAGCCAAGATGGGGGCTTAGAAGAAAGTCTATACCTCAGCTGTGTAATTTAATGTGCAATTGGGAAGCTTGCTCTTTGAAGACAAAAGGCCGATCAAGGACATTTTAAGGGGAATAAAGGCTTTTTGCCTCAGAGTCCCTAAGTGTCTGGATTTAAACACAATAAGACCCATCCTTGGAAAAGAGAACAGAGTTTGGAAGTATGTTATAAATGTCTCTTATTTCCACATCAAGAATTTAGCAACTATGCGTTTACTATTTGAGTAAAAGTCTCTTCTGGAGCTAGTGAAATTTAAACATTCCCGGTGTGCTAAGTAGCCCAGTGTGCATGCTAGTAGTTCTCTGCAGGTCAGTAAACTGTGGCCTGAAGGCCATGTACTCCCACTGCCTGCTTTTTTAAATAAAGTTTTATGGGATTCCTGCAGAACACATTCATTTTGCATTATAGCATGTTGATTAGTTGCAACAAAGATCATTTACCTGCCAGAGCCCAGAATATCTGTTCTCTGGCCCTTTTCAGAAATAGTTTTTAACCTCTGCTCTACAGTTTTAATTTCTAAGTCTCCACATGTAGCTTCTGTTTTTTTTTTTTTTTTTAAATTACAACGTCTGTTCTAAATCAGAATTCAGAAGTTTGAAATCTAACCTTTGACAGAAATCCAGAGAAATACTTCTTTCTCACTTTCCTCATTTGTAATGAATGCCTTCTGAGGATAACAGCTTTCTTGGTTGTCAAATGGGTCCAACTAACTACTCAATGAAAAATCTTTGTAACCTGCCAGGACACTGAGGAGGCTTTGTTATCTCAATGGCTGAACAAGAATCTTTGCACATTTTAGGCAATTAATAAATGTTAACTGATGTGATTTGTTGAATTTTCCTTAATGTTTTACTGATGTCTTTCTTAAATCATGTTGATGAGATAGGGAACAAAGAACACCAGATTTAATATCTAGTTGCTTAGTAGATAAATATTCTAGTGTTTTCTGTCTTAATATTTTCCCAACTGCAATTCGCTGATTTTTGGAAGCAGCCCCATAGCAACTCTAAGCAATGGCCTGTTATAAACCCTAGATCATCTTCTTGTGTCTAACATAATAGCTCTTTGCTAACCATCCATTCTCTGCATTCATTTCCTTATACCTCATCTGCCCACAGCTATGTGCAACTCACACATAGCTCTGTAGCTGTATGTAATCAACCCTGCTAACTTCTTAGAAGAGTTTAATGTCATTTTCAAATTTGGAGACTTCATCCTTTTAGATTTCTTTCTCACATAACAAAATACTGAACAGTTTTTTCATAACACAGTATTTAGATAACCTGTGGTAAAGAAATTGGTCAGATAATTTTCAAAACTAGAAATGAATGATGAATTCTAGTTTTCTCTTGCTTACATCCACATCTCATCCATCCATCCACCTGCTCATTCATTAATTTATTCACTTATTCACTGGTCTTAGCACCAAGCATCCCGAGATATATTAAATTTAAAAAATACTTTCAAATCAGATCGAAGCAGAACCTTTCTGTATGCTGTGAATTATAACCTCCATCTGGAAAGAAGTAATATGCTTAATAAAATGCATATGCATTTTCTGATGGATTTTAATTAAATCACAACCTCTTCTGAGAGGCTATTCATCCACTAGCTGGCTGTCAGTCAGAAGAGCTCTAGACTTTATTTCTTCTTTTATATACTCTATCAAAGCTCATCTACATCACTTTGTTTCCAGAATGTCTCTTATCAGAAAGGCCTTTGAGGGGCCTCCCTCCCCGCCCCTTGTCATTGCAGTGGTTTGTCATGAAATTGACATGTTCTCATAACTAAATCCTCTGAAACTTGCCTTAAAACCTATAAGAACAGCTGTTATCCTGGCCTTCTCTCCAACTACTGGTTCCATGACATAATGACAGCTACCCAATTGAGACCTCCAGTACTTCTCTTACCATCAGAATCTTCAAAATGTGTATGTAGGTGAACCTAGCACAGTGATTCTGAAATGTGCTATCTCTTTACCTTATCTATCTATCAATCTATCTATCTGTCTATCTTAGTTCTAATAAGATGTTTTCACAATCTATTTACTTATAAACTACTTCTTTAAGAGTCCCTTCAAACTCTCTAGCTTAAGGAAACTTCCTGATTATGTTAGGTCAGTGAAACCTTAGAATCTCACTAGTTCATTTCCCTCATATCTCCCTATCCCATTTACCTTGCATTGATCACCATTTGGCTTGTTGAGCTTCTCAGATACTCCTTCTGTGTTAATTGGTTTCCTTCAGTGTTACTGAAGTAAACTGCAGTAAACTCTGTTTCCTCCTCTTTTCCAACATTAGCCATTGTTTTACAACATCTATTCATTTGTTTATCAAGAGTTAACATTCATCAGATTTGCTCATTTGTACATGCAAATCCCATATTAAGCACAGCAAGAATTTTTCATTATTGACTTGGATGCAATTTTTTTTTTTGCAAGGTTCTTCTCTTATTCTTTTTTACCCTTTAAAAGTTTTTTTAAAGATTTATTTATTTTATTTATACAAGCACTTGATACAGTCAGAAGCATGGGAGGGTGAGAGGATTCACTAGAGCCAGAGCAGGCAGTAGAACAGGCAGACTGATGAAATACACTGCTGAGGGGAGCAGCGGGCGCTGCAGGAGAGGTCTGCAAGCAATGTGGGACTCTCACCTGGTGGCTGGGGATCAAGCTGGTGCTGCAGAGGCTGTAGGCAGCTTTGCAGCCCAGCGCTCAACCACTGTACCACCGGGGAGGCCCCTTTTTAAAGATTTATTTATGTATACAAGAACTGGAGTACAGGCCAGAAGTGCAGGGGCTGAGAGGATTCAGCAGAGTGGGGAGCAAAACTGGTAGATTGACTGAAATGCACTGCCGAGGGGAGCAGCAGGTGAGACAGGAGAGGCCTGCTGAGCCATGTGGGTCACTTCCCTAGCTGGGGATCGAACTTGTGCTGCAGTAGCTGAACACTGCTTTATAGTCCTACCGCTTAACTATTAAAAAAACCAAAAAACTTGCACTGGAAATCCAGGTAAAATATGTTTTAGATATTCAAATAAATATGTATAATTTTGAGGTGGAATTAACATAAATTGAAGTCCTACAAGGTTGGCAGTTAAAATTCCTATGTGGAAAATACTGAAAAATAATTAAAATGTTAAAAAAATTAAAAATCATTGAAAGTGATTTACCATAGATTTATGAGTGGAAACATTTGATCCTCAATACTGAAAATGATTATTTTTGTCAAGATTAGAATATGGGCTGATAGTAAATATTTGCTGTGTACATGTCAGATCAAATAGGAGACTTAGTCAACTGGTGATTTTATCAAGTGAAACCTAAATTTTATGCACATACTCAAATTTAATGTATTCAGGCAAGCTGTTAATCATTTACTCAGGTAACTGCCTTAGAGATGTGACAACCATGTGTCCTGGATTTCCAGGCAATTCCTAATGTCAAGTAGTTTGTCTTTAGTATCTATACTGCCATCATAAATGTTCTATATTTTAGTCAGAAAAAATTTTATGACTTCATAACTAAACACATAAAAAAAAAACCTCCATCAATTTAAGCTTTCATAACACAATTTTTCTGTATTATTCTACTAAATTTCACTGTGTTACTAAATCTCTCAGAAAGTGTTAGTCTTGTCAATTTAATGAAAAATATAAAATTAAAAATATACAACTAAAATGAATTAGAAAATTTTTATGTCATATTAATTTGCATTCCATGGGGAATTTCGGTGTGTTTTATAGATAGAATGATAGAAAGTACTTAGTCCTACTTCTTATTTGAGGAAACTGACATTCAGAGACTAGGTCCTCCCTTAAAGTTAATTAAATAAATATAAGTAATTCAATTAAAGAAGGGGGTAGAATCAGAACTACAACTTGAGCTCTAACTTTTATTAGTTATTGTACGTCATAAAAATTGGTGCTTAAGTGGTAGGTGTGGAATAATAACATATCTGAATAGGTGAACCTATAATCCTAAATCATACAGTGTTGTAAAACCAGTGTTACCTCAATAGCTAAGCAAAAAATAAATAAAATCATCTATCTATTTAATGCATAGAATAAAACCCACAGACACTAACTTGCATAAGGTATTAACAACATACAAAAATGTTTTAAATCCATTTGGATGCAATTCAAATCCCCCAATAAAATACAATAAATTTTACATTCTCCAATATTCATCAATAAATAAATATTAAGGATGCTCAGGAATGTGCTTCTTTCATCACCTTGTTAATTACATTAAGCTCCCATTTTTCTAAGAGCCCTATTGGGGATATTATTTCTGTTTCAGATTGGAATTGATTTTGCTTTCATTTGTATTACTCAATTTGTTCTAAAAGGCTCACTGGTGGTGATATGAGGTGAGGGATCCTCAGTGACATCAAAAGAGCTAACTTAAAATTCAGATATCTTGAAAAAGCAAATTTTCTTTTTCCTTTTTAGCACAACCAAAAAAAAAAAAAGACCAAGATGCATGCCAATGGATCTGTTTCTGAAGAAAGATATATGAAGCAAAACTGGAAAGTATACCAAGTAAATGTTAAGAGACTTTAGGGAGGAAGTAAGGAAAAACCAAAGTGGTGGCAGCAAAGGGGCTATAAATTCGCTTTCGCTGGGTTTTCAGTCATTCATGGGATGATTTATCCTTTCACTCATTTTCTAATCTTAAAACCATGTCATACCTAAGGCTCAGTAGCTACTCTTTCTAAATAAAACTTTCAAGCTCTTACCAAATTGCTTTAAGGTAAGATTTAAGATAATATGAATTTTTCTAAAAGCACCAGACTCCACTTTCACACATTGAGAAGACTGGCATTTTCTCTGTGGAGAAATAAAATGCATATAGGAATCCTGTTCATCAGGTCTCTATCACCCTGAGACATTCTTCTCACAAGGCTGAAAATGGCAAAACAGAAACAGAAACAAAAAACACTCTGTGCTACAGATAGTTAATTTAGTTTAGTGAATAAATGTATTTATGTTTTTAAAACTATCACAAATAAGCCATGTTTGGGTTGGTGCCCTCCCTAATTCCTGGAAGTGAGTCTTTCTCAGCTGTGTTCTATAGACCTGCTCTTCTGATGGTTTCACATTCCCAGCTTGTACAAACTCTTTCCTGTGGATGCTAGGCATAGGGATTGTTCAATGCCTTACTCTACTAGAGTCATTTTCCCCTTAGTGCCAGTTAATGCCCAGCATTCCAGAAACTTGAGGGTGGCTACAATTTTCCAGAATGCTTACAAGAGAAGTTCATTCTATCTGCTCTCTTGTTTGGACACAAGAGACTGGCAAGGCAGATCTCACCAACTTCAAGATAATTCAGTCTCCTGAATGCAACTGATATGAAACTTAATCTGCTACAGAAATAAATTAAATGTAGACTGCATCTAGAACCCTCCAAGTCACTTTCTTCAGTGTGTCCATCTTTCTTTGTCTTGTGCCACTACAAAATGCTAAGAGATACATTAGAGATCAACAAATTTGGTCATAGGATTTGTAAAAAGAGAGAGGTTAAGCTGTTAGCAAGGGCAGAGGGAAAATTACTTGATGGAGAATCTTTCTTTAGGAGTACGTGCAATACATAGTTGTCAAATGAACCATCAATGGATGAATGCCTTGGATTTATATAGTTGTACCATGCCTGAGGCTCAAAAAAAGAAAAAAAAATAACAACAACAACAGAAAAAAAAAAAAAAGGTAAGATTTTTCTACAGCCAATCCAAGGAGAGAGTACAGCTGAAAACCTTTCAAGCGGATTTGAAAAGTGCTGGAGAAACAAAGAGGCAGAAGATAACCAGGAGACACTGTAGCTTCCACAACTGGCTGACACTAGGTTAATATGCTGGTTATGGGCTATTGCTGGAAGGAGATAAGCTGAATGGAACTACCTGTGTACGCTGATGTATCATTCTCTGCATGTGCTAGAGCCAAAATCTGTCTAAATGAATATATTTTTAAACCTTCACATTTTTTCATTTCTGAGAATCTGCCATAGCCAGGAAATCCACTCCATTTTGCATTTCTGGAATTTCTCTTCTATTGTAATAGTTGTCTACAAATTAAACACTTCATAGTACTATGACTGAGTTTCATATTCCACAATTTATTTAATCATTCATACAATGAGCACTGATGAAATGCCTATAGGCCTCCACTCAAAAATGATCAATACTTTTAGGAGAACACACATCACCATAAGCATAATTTCAGAGAGGTTCATATACAGGGATACATGAAGTCCTTCTCTTAGGACACATTAGGTCAGGAAGAAACTAACCTAGAAAAATAAAATCAGGGCCTCCTGAGTGGTGCAGCGGTTGAGAGCTGGGCTGCAAATCTGCCCACAGCCTCTGCAGCACAGGTTCGATCCCCGGCAGCAGGCAAGGGTCCCACATGGCACGCAGACCTCTCCTGCTGCACCCGCTGCTCCCCTCAGCAGTGTATTTCATCAGTCTGCCTATTCTGCTCCCCGCTCTGGTGAATTCTCTCATCCTCCCATGCTTCTGACTGTACCCAGTGCTTGTATAAATAAATTAAAAAAAGAAAGAAAAAGAAAATCAAGCAGAAATGCTACGTGGTTCTTCAGATGGATTCTACTACTATATCTGCATGCCCAGGTCTCACTCACTTATGTTTTGGGCCTAGAATGAGCAAAAGGTAAGCTTTTGCCCAGCTTGGAAGATACTAAACATGTACATTATGAAAAAGCCCAAGAAGAAAACCATCAAAAATATAACTAAGGAAGATGAGAGTGGAGTCAGGCAGAGATGAGTCTCCCCTTCGGATTCAGCTGTTACCTACTTTCTCTGCTGGGCTGAAGAGCGCCGGGTGCAAATCACAGCCACGACCACCACCACCAGCACTGTGATTATGCCAATGGTCACCACGATAATCACAAGCAGGCTGCCGTTCTTCTGAGGGGTTACGCTGCCATGTGGGGGGTGCATCTGGCCAATGGGTGGTTCTGAAAAGATAGGCAAATGGATATCAGGGTTAGGAAGATGTGGCAGCTCAGTGCTTACTGAGATCTGTTAGGACAGGACAAGTTCCCGTTGTTCTGAGCACTCCTGAAGCTGGGAAAAAGCAATGATGAATGATCTACCCAAGATAAATGAGACATCTGTACCCACAGAACATTATACAGGAATGTTCACAGCAGCATTATTTAGAGTAGTCAACCCAAATACCCATTGACTGACAAATATTGACAAAATGTGGAGCATCCACACCATGGATTGTTAGCTGGTCACAAAAAGAATAAGTAGGGATACACACTACAATATGTGCATATTGAAAACATTATACTAAGGAAAGGAAGCCAGACACAAAGACATGATTCAGGGAAATCTATTGAGATGGAAAGTAGTTTAGTGTTTGCCAATGCATGGGGAGAGGGTTTATTGAACAGGATTGTTAAGGAATTTGGGGTTAGGGGGGTTGAAATGTTCTGCAATGAGTGGTGACGACACCACAGCTTTGTGAATATACTAAAAACCACTGTGTTGTGGACTCTAAAGGGGAGGATTTATGGTATGTGAATTATAGGAAATTTTAAAAAGGAGTAAAGCAGCATTTCTGAGTAGGACATGGGGAGGGGATTAAGGAAGCTATTTTGCACAATAAGGATTCCAGTGCGATAAGGATGAGAGAAGACCAGGGTTTATGAGAAAATATCATTTATTTGATCCTGTGAAAGACAAACTATTTGACACCAATCACTCAAAATTTACTTCAACTGCTTTTAAGAAGCTACCTATAAAGCACATATAATCTTTAATCTGTTGAGGTTATATGAATCCCACTTAAAGGCAGCCACTGGGTTTGAAAAAGTGTCATAAAATCCTGATATGAATGATTTCCTGTGTTGCAACAGTGCCCGTGGCACACAATATTTAGGTAAAAATAACAGAGCAATAATACATTTTTGATAATTTACTTATGTAAATCAGCAAGAATGCTAATGATCCTTTAAATTGCTTTCTTTAAACCCTTAGTAATCAATCAATTAGAAGAAATCCTCTGTTCTACATCATGCATGTCACTATCAGTGGCATGTTTTTAAAAAGTAAATAATAACCTATAATTTTATTTATAATTTAGAAGTAGCAGCAGGCTATGAATTTGGATAGTCCCTCGACCAAACCTGAATGTGTTTCTTTAACAACCTGTATTAGCTTTCTCTGCCTCCTGAGGAGAACACTTAGGTCTTTTTCCACCTAGTGCCTCTATCTGTAAATTGGAGATAATAATGTTCATTGTATACAGCTACTTTCAGAGTTAGAGAAAATACTTAAAAAGCAACCATCTCAGTGACTGACATAGATTGAGTACTTATAACAACATTACTCTAAATAAAACTTTAAATAAAATGTTGCTAAAATTAATAATTTACCATACTATTTGGGATACTTCTGATGTGGACTTCCAAAACACAAGCTTTTTACAAATAGCACTAAATGTGAAAACTAAATTAACTTTTTCTCACAAATGAATATAACAACCCAATGTTTGCCTTAAAATTGAAACACTAGCTTTTGACAAGTAATCTAAGAATTATTGCTGGTTACTGATTCAGTACTATGAAAAAAAAGTTCTGCTCTAACTTGAATATCAGAGGAAGAAACTCATAAAAAGTCTTTAAATAACACTTTATGTTAAAAGATCTTCATCATAAATGAAAGAAATAGGTTTCCTTGAAGTAATTTTTACAGTTACTACAAATAATGAAAGGTCAGAACTTTCTGTATTAGAGTTTTACTTACGATTGAAAAAGTCATTTTACTGTAGTATCTTAATATGCCCTTTCTGTGCTTAATAAATTAGTTGATTGGAATAAATTAACCTTTTATATGAGGCTTATGATGGAGCGAGTTAGAGCTTTCATGGATTTTCAGTAGCATGACTTAAATTTAATAATTCACCATGTCTAACAAACTTGGTTTGGGTTATCCATAGCATACCTTATGAACATTTTTTAAAATCTTATAGACTGAAGCTCTTCAAATTTATACTTTCTTTCCACCCAAGAAAACATCCTGGTTTAAGTCAGGAAACAATGACTCTGGATTCTGCCTCTGAGAGTTAGGGTTCATGGAGATTCCCATTCTAATTCTTTGGTTCCTAGTCTTTAAGATTTCCTCATAAAAGTTCCCCTCAGTTTAAAACTTGGCATTTCAGGTCTTTTATTAATGATCCAATCTCAATTCCAAGATTGAATAATCAGAATATCTGACATTTAATGGTGTCTTTAGATACAGTTAATTCTCATTGGTTTGCAGCAGTTGTGTTATCTAAAGTCACTGCAAACACTGAAATAGGTAATTAAATCTATGAATTGTTTCTAGAGAAAACAGAGTATTATGTTCCTATAAGCCTCTGGTCACATTTTTAATCAAGCGATCGATATATATAACCTTGTTTTTGGTGTGTTTCCATTTAAAGACATCTTATTTAATGTATGAGGTTGATTCATTAACTTTGAGCTCACAGCCAAATGACATTGTAACTCATCCCTGAGTGAAGCTTTATTAACTCACACATTTTCTCCATAAGGCACATCACAGTCTTTTGTGCTTAGGGACACTAGACATCACTTCAGCACTCTATCTAAGGCCTCTTCAAGCAGTGAATCCACCAAACAAAACATAGAAAAAAGTTGGCACTAAATATATTGCAGAAAGGACATGTGTGTATAGCATGAGGGCTGAAACATCACTTGTCCATCTCAGCTGAGTCCTCAGGCATTGGGCTACTCAGACTTTTACTGCTCTGAACATGAACATTACTGACCATGAATGCATCACAAGCATTGACTGGAGAGTTACAAATACATTTTGGTGAGTCTGTGAATTTGCAAAAACAAAGGAATTTCCAATTAGGAAAATTTTTAGAACTCACGAAACTACATTAATGCAATTAAGGACTCTGGAACATAAACTGACTCCAGAAGGGGCAAATGATATTTAGTAACTTTTTTTTTGAGTCTCAGGGATTTCAGAGGTTTTTTTGAGTTTCATAAGTTTCACAGATTTATGAATTCACAGACTTATGAATCCTCAAGCTACTGGTATTTCATGAGATAATGGATGCAACACAGGCCCTGGCACAGAACTGGCACTCAAAAGACATGATGTTCAATATATTTTATTCTAAGTGATTTTTCCAAAATAAAGCAAAGCATAGTATCCTAACATATCTGTTGCTAGTTTTAGCATAATAATATACTTATCCAGTGTCTGACTAAGACATAGATATGTTTCATTAAAATCAATGTGAAGGGAAAAAATTATTTTAAATCATATAAGCATTTGATACATTTTTTTTATTTTCATGATTCCATCTTTTTTTTTTTTTTCTACTAAATTTAATAGTCTTAATAGTGATTGGGAGACTGGTGCAGTGAAATAAGGACATTTAATTTTTATAATATTTAGTAGGCTTTCAAAAGTACTTAATGTTTCTTATTAAACTTGCTCTCAAAAATTCCATAGTAAACTCTTTGATAGACTCATACTCTGAATGCTTAATTATCATACAGTAAACAAAGCTAGGTATTGACTCCAGAAGGATTCAATATTGAAGATCTGGTCCCACTGCCATGATGGCTGTGCTTAATAGCTGTACAATAATAGGGAGGTAAACAATGTGAACCCAACACCCACAGGCTCAGTTCTGAGGATGGAAACAGATGCAATGAAAATTTCTAGTTGGGGATGATCTTGTCTCCTACAATTGCAGTCTTCCCTGATAACAATTTTGTTATTAGAATAGTTTGAGCTCAACATATGTTTTATTAATTTTGGAGGTCTTTGACTTTGAAGAGGAATTCATATGACACTAAATAGTTCAAATCATTTTCCCTTGAAATAAGGTGCTATCAAGTCAATCAGTTGGAAGAGATCTTGCAGATAATCTAGACCAATGTTCCCTAAAATGAAATATTAATCAGCATTATGGAGGGAAAAGTTTCTTGGTCAATTACATTGGAATACATATTTCTTTCCTCCAATCTCATAATTTTGAACATGCTAATATAAAATATGAACTATCAGGACAGTAGGGCAGGGGTGGTAGAGAATATCCAATTTTCCATAAATATGGATTTAAGATTCCATCATTTGCTGGGGATATAATCAAAGCATAGATGTATCTTGAGGGCATTATGCTAAATAAGTCAGAGAGAGAAAGATAAGTACCATATCTGATAGCACTTATATGTAGAGTCCAGAAGGGGAAGGGTCAAACTCATAGAAGCTGAGACTAGAATAACAAGGGGCTAATGCCTGGGGACACGGGGAGATGTTGATCAAAGGGTGCATATTTCCTGTTAAAAGATGAATAATTTCTGGGCATACTATGTACAGCCTGGTGATTATAGTTAATAATATCATATTATTAACTATACTTGAAGATTGCTAAGATAGTAAATCTTAATATTCTCATCACAAAAAATGTAATTGTGCGATATGATGGAGTGATTAGCTAATACTATACTGGTAATCATTTTGTGATATGTAAGTGTATTAATCAGCCCATTGTACACTTTAAACTTATACAATGTTAAGTGTCAATTAACAATGAAGCAGGGGGTGGTGGTGGGAGAAAAGCCATGAAAGAGTCAAAAAGGCAATGGAGAAATCATATGCGCTAAGAAACCAAGTTGTGATGCAGCTATAGATCAGCAAATAGTTAGGCAAGAGAAGGGGAAAAATGTTATATATTAAAGTCTATATATTTAAAGTACCTTGCACTATGACGTGAAAAGAATGTCACCTGGGATCTCACCTGGGGTCACTGCATAGCTGTTAGAAAGAAGTTGTGAGAACTATTTTTCTGTGGAGCATGAACAACAACCAGGCTAAAACCATGTGAAAGTATTTATAGGGCCTCCCCCCACAGGAGGCATTGTTGACCTCATAGAGCTTATACTTTACTGGGAAAGACGTACAATAAACAAATCATGAAGCAAATAATAGAAAATTATAGCTATACTGGATACTTAAAAATTAAAGTAGAATTCAAGTAGAAATACATAATATGAGGACACAAATGGTGGAGGAGAGAGTCCATGTAAAGCCTCGTTATAGAAGCAATATTTAGACTCATACTCATGGGATATTGCTAGAAGTCAGTTCCTCCTCCTTTATAATGGGACTGACAACAGGCCTTGAGCTTCAGGAACACTGAAATGGCACAAAATGTGGGTGGAAAGAGAAACAGGATTCGGTTCATACAGAACCTTGTAGATCACATCTAGTTACCCTAAGTACAATCTCACATCACTGAAGGGTTTTCATCCAGAGACAGACCTGATTTGTTTTAAGAAGATATCTCCTCCTGCTGTGTGGAGACAAATTGATGGCAGAAGTGAAGAGACCAGCTAAGAAGAGAGTCAAGTCCTCCTGGTGAGAGATGATGGTAGCTTGAACTGACATGGTGGAAATTGCTGTCAAGTAAAGTGAATAGTGACACAATAAAGCTTTAAAGCAGGAGAACAAAGTGGATTGTGCTTGGGGGAGGACAGAAAGGGAAAGTGAGGTTCAGGTTGAGGCCATGACCCTTATGTCTGAGATAAGGGAGAGAGTGAAAGGACCAGCTTAGTGAGAAAGAGCAAAATTTCAGTTTTGAATGTTTAGGCTTGAGATCTTATGAAAAAATATAAAGAGACAGCCAGAAGGTTGTGTTAGAGATACAAATTTGGGAATTGGTCTAGAGGTGGAATTTGAATCTTTGGAATAGATGAGATCAAGAGAATAGAAGGAGCAGAGAAAAATTCTCAAGACTGAGATGTCTAGTGTTCAGGTAGAAGGGGAGGGAGGACCTGGAGAAAGAAAAATGAGTGTCCAATGAGTTGCTCAATGGTAATTTGAAAAGACACATTTTTTTTTTTTTCCCTCAAAGAGTTTCTCCTGAGACTGGTGTATACCAAAACAACCTATCATGGAATGGTAATTCAGATCAGTGATTTTCAGTTGGGAAGATTTTTTTTCCCCCAGGAGGAAATTTGGTAATGTCTAAAGACATTCTGGGTGGTTCTGACATGGGGAAGGAGAAATTCCATTGGCATCTAGTGAGTAAAGGCCAGAGATGCTGCTAAACACCTTACAATGTGTGAAACAAATCACATTTTCTCACCTCAAATGGCAAAAGCACTGAGGTCGCAAAACCCTGAGCTAGCTGAACACTTCTTATGTTCAGGTGAAAAGCTGAGATCCACAGTTTAACTGACTTGATTAAGGTCAGACAGTACTAATCCCTGACAAAGTCAGTTCTCAACCTGGAGTAGAGATTAGTCTGGAATCTTTAAAAACATTTTCGATGGTAGGTGAGCAGAGCCTCTGGCAGACCCTAGAACTTGGGATCCCCAGTCACTCCAATCATATTTCCCTCATAAACAAGTATAAAATATTACTTTGGGACCTTTCTTTTTATATTTAGTGACACTTCTGAGTGTCTTAATAGTTTGCCAAGTCTCAGAATGATCATTTCATGCAAATATAGACAAAGCTTGTATGTTTGCTTTATTTAGCCAAGTTAAAATGTCTGAGTTTTGTTTTTCAAAACTACAAAGCTAGTCATGGCCTTTTCTCCTCAGCATAGATCCTAAGGCATGTTTTAGAGAATAACTAATATGATTCTGAATATTCAAAAAGTTAATAGTATTGACTTTTATGATAATGCTTTGTCCAGGTATAGCTCCCAAAGATCTAGATCAACAAAATAACATCTTTGCAGGGTTGGTAGATTTCTTAACCAAAATTACTAATTTTGAAAATTATTGGAAGAACTACCAACAAAATATATTGATAATTTATATCCCCCAGTGAGAAAAGCAGAACTTAATTGAAGTAAATTTCATGTTGATTCATCATTCATATAAAAATAAAATACAAAAATGACATATTTTAGAGTTGAGGGTCTTCCTGCTTTGAGAATGTGGACCATAATCCCAAAGTGAATGCATCATAAATGTAAAATACTTACACATCCTTACATATTTGCTTTGATCTACCTGCCATCAGAAAAACCTCTTCAGTTTCTTCAATTTAATTAAGAGTTTCCAACTACAAGAGTAAACATGAACTATAGCTTTGTTTTTCTTTATTAGAATCCTAAGAATATATTTTTAGAAGAGTGACATGCTGTAAGAGAAAGTAAGTGATTAGAGAGGTCTAAATTTATTTGCAACTGGCTTGAATATCCTGACAATAAGCCATTATTCTACTATAATGCAGTGAAGGCTGAATATAGCAAATGGAGGGAGAGATAGGAAACCTCTATAATTCTGTCACTCTAAGAGGAGATGCATGAATGTTTCATTGGATATGAGGTTCAAAACTCAGATTTTAAAATGCTCTTGTTGATGCAGTCCATTTTGTAAAGGTGGGATGGAGTTGGAGTTTTTTCAGTCAGGGTTTTGCTCGTACATCTAATTGGAAAACATACCCTCTTCTTAAGATATAGGACATTAGCAGAATTTTAATGAAGAAGTTAAGGTTTTCTGATGCCTTTGCTGATTTGCTTGTGATATCCCAAGTGAAAGTCAAATTACATATTTATCATCATTTATCTGCTAGCAAAATAGGATAGGAAGCAGATTAAATTTGCCCTCTCCATCAATATCTCTCTGAGTTTATCAATTCACCTTACTTAATCAAGTAGCCTGTAAAAAAATTTATTCCAGTAGGCATTCTAGAAATATATCTGGTACATTGTTCATCCCATTCACTTAATAAGAAATACCTGAAACATCATTAAGTGATACAGAAAATTTAGGAGGAATAATGTCAATAATCCATCCAAATGGATCTGAAGGTATGGGATGCCATTCCTTTATGTTATTTTCCTGACTTTCTCCTGTGAGATAATGCATAGCAAATCAAATTTAATTAAAATTATATTTCTCAATAGGTATCTAAATTAAATGGCAAAAAGAATAAAGTGACAAGTGTTTCTCTCAATTTCTGTCATTCTCTTCATCTGAGGTCTGACTCCTGTGAAAGGAAAATTCTTGGAGAATTGTCCATTGATGTTGTATTTGGGCTGGGTTTTCTTTTCACTTGGTGACTCATTTTATTTTGAAAGACAAGTCTAAGTCATTCATATCAAGCTTTCAGATGTGATCCTCAATCAGGACTGCCAGACTTAGTTAACAAAAATATAGGAGGTCTGTTACATTTGAATTATTTCTAGTGTCCTATGCATATGAATAATGAGACACATCTATATGTTGAGATACAAATCCTTTTGTTACCTCATACTCACAGGCAATCAGAAATTATTAAATTTTACTGGGCCTCCTATATTTTCAGTTTCAGGCCACACATACATAATTCTATATCTGTAGCCTGCACCTGCTCCACCTTTATCACCCTTCACCCTGTTCAGTAGTGGCTGAAACGACAAGGGGTGAGTTGTTCTTTTTCAATTCCCTCTTTAATTTCCTGTCACTCTGTTTCTTCAAAACAGTACTAACCTGTGCCAGTGTACATAGGCATGCCTTGAGCTGGGAAAGAATTCCAATTCGAAACTTCCTTTAGAAATAACATTTTACCCTCATCTCTTCAGGGTAATTCTAAAGGGGACAGTGTTAGTTCCTCACATGGATTCGAGCCCAGAACCTCTCTCAGGGTACAGACGACTACAGTTAAGATTCCACAAACAACGTCAACATCAATCTTCTTTAATGCTTTCTCACACCCCTGGGATTTTTCTCACTGTCTTTCATCTTCCTGGAGCGTAGAGCCTGCCTGTCCACCTGGACAATTCTCCTTCGTTTATTGCTTCTATTTTTCAATCTGTGACCACAGCTCTTAGCAAGTGTCCTGCATGCAAAGCAGGGTTAGTAGCACTTCCTAACTGCTTAAAAGCTTAAAGTAAGTTTGGCATATTGTTGAGACTTAAAATAAAATTTAAAACAAGAGAATGAGTTAATGAAACTTGCAAAGTTTGAGGGTGGGAATTACAGTTATCTAAACCCATTTTATGAAGCATTTACTTGGTCTGTTTTCAGTCCTAACACTTATCCCTCCATTCCTATTCCTGATGTGAGCTCCCCAAAGTGTCTCCAATATATTAGAGTCTACAAACCATCAGAACTAGGCACTAGCCATAACAGGTATTTAAAACTCAAATAGATACAAGACACAGTAACAGTGCTTACTGAAGGAAGAGGATATGTATGAGAGATAATAGGAGGTGCTGAGGGTTGTAGCAGCCTGGAAAGACCATCCTGGCTTGATTATAACATACTTGGAAGCTTAAATGTAAGCACTTGTATTTGTCTGGTTAAGTAAAATGCATTAACAGGAGGAGGGGGTATGCCTGCAACTAGAAAAGAAGAATCAACAAGTAAAAATAGGTCCCTGAGGAGAGGAGGCAAAGAACGAGCCTTTGACTGAAGCGTCTGGTCTACTCCAAGGAGGTACATATCCTCTTTGGGGACATGCATGCATTATATTCTCACAGCCTATGATAGGAAATTAGCTCACTATCTTACTCTCTATTCTTGCTTAGCAAGCAATCCTTAGATTGCAATTTTGATGTTCCACATAGATTTCTTAACAGATGATCATCCAAATGGATAATTATATATTCAGTAATCAAATTTCTCATGAAAATCTACTAAAATGGTTAAACACATAGTATTGTTTTCATAATATAGAATACTTTTCAACACAAAGATAAATCAAGGAGAACTATTTGTAAACACATGGATAAATATTTAAAGAAACAAAGTTCAGAGGAAGGGACGTTGCAACAGGACACATATAGTATGATGCCATTTCTGGAAAGGCATAATCATGTGTATTGACATAATGCTGTTTACATAGTAAAGACCATATGTGAAAGAATGGTTACATTGTGGTGAGGTATGGAGGGAATGATAGAGAAGCATCTGATAAGGCAGAGAGACATAAGAAATTTCAACAGTATGATAAGTATTTTTTTACCTTAACCTTGGTGGTGGGTACAGGTATTCGTATTTGTATTCTGAGTATATGCTCTAACATTTTACTAAAACAAACTAAATAACAGCAACAATTCTTTTTTATGTCGGTAAAAGGAATTTATATATGTATCAGTCCCTTGGGAGTTTGTCTAGTATTCGTCCATACACCCAAAGTTTCTGTTTCAGAAGATCCTAGAAGACAGTTCCAGCACCGATCTTCTTCTTCCATTCAGTTCTAGATACTACTCTAGATACCCTCAACCATGTCATTATCAAAGTCAACAGACATACGTAAATGTGCCACTGGGATGAACAGAAAGAAATGCCTGATCTTGACAATGTGAATGATAATTAGCAATAAGGTGCTAGAGAATTTTGAAGAGTAAACATACATTCCAGGCAAAAAGTCCCAGCAACTTCAACTTAAATTCAGTACAAACTACATTAAACACTACCTCTCTCTAATATTTTAAAATATTTTAAATATGAACAACACTTTGAAAAAGAGATATGTAATAGCTTGACATCATTTATAAAATTCTTATGCTAGGACTTTATTGACTGATTACTTTGTGAAATTGTCAGCCCTCACTGGTGTCATCTGTTGTTGGAAAATACATCAGGTTTGTTAAGATCTTTGTTTCTATTATGCCAAATTATCCCTAAATCCAGGGTTTTTAGTACTTGTAGTCCATAGGAAATTTGTCTCAGATGCTATAAAATTAAACATGTAGAAAATATAATCAACTAAATAAAAGCTGATATTTCTGTACCTACCATTAAGAGTGCTTCTGTCAATCAAGTTAGTATCCACTGGCCAATAACCTCCATCTCCATGACGACCTATTTAATGGGAAAGTATATCAGAAGGTTAGTGCATATGTGGTGTGAAATCACAAGCAAAACAAAAATATTTTAAAATATACGAACAATTGTACAAATTTATTTTGCTGACTTCAAAAAACATCTGAGAATATGAATACCGTTATTACTTGTGAAAAGATGTTAGTTTCTTTGTGTGAGAAAGGTCAGTCTGGAAAGCAAATTCTTTTAAACAAGTTTAATCTAATTCCACTCTGAGAAGCCTCCTCTTTTTTTCTTCTTTCCAATGCTCTTGCTAAAGTATCACTAAAAGATACAGCACCAGCAAGTTTATTTTTTAAAAATATTTGTTTTATTTATTTATGCATACAAGAGCTGGGGTATAGGCACAGGGGGTGGGGGTAAGAGTATTCACCAGAGATGGAGTGGGGGGCAGAATAGGCAGATCTACTGAAATACACTGCTGAGGGGAGCAGTTAGTGAGACAGGAGAGGTCTGCTGCACCATGTGGGTCAGCTCACTGGCTGGGGATAGAACTCTTGCTTCAGTGGCTGAGTTAAGTGCTGAGACTTAACCCCTTGTGCCACCAGGGAGGCCCAGCAACAATAGTTTAAATGCTGCTCTCCTAAATATCTCAGAAAAGGGCGCTGGACACTCCCTGAGAGGTCCCGCCTGCACTGCTGCTCAGTAACTTTCCTTGTGGTGAATTATCATTCTGCATGGACAGCACCTTTTATGTTACACCTGGACTTTGTATAGTGTCTGCGTTAGATGTCCAATAGGTGCCTGGGGGTTAGAGAATTAATGATAAGGGGTCAAGAGTGGAGTGTTTGTCTCAACACACAGTGTCTGGATCTTTCTTACAAACACGCCAGGAAAGGGAGAAAACATTTTTAGTATCACATTATTGGGAAAAGTATTTTCCATCAGGTGTCCAGCTATTGTAAATGTCATATTTTAGAGACTTGAGCCAGAAATTTACTAGAAATAATGATACTATTGTCCAAAGTTAGTTAATGGTGTTTCATCCCAGGTAATCCCTTTTTCTACTGGTATATTTATAGAACTGTAATTATTTGACTTGATTGTGAATTTCAGAATATCTATGAGGTAGGCCATTTGTAGAAAAATGTGGGAGTTGAAGTGATATGTAAACACATATACAAATACAACTGATTTTCTATTTAATTGTTTCAATGAGTTAGAGATGTAGAGGAAAGCAATTGAGACAGTCAGCTATACCTACACAACTGTTCCTCAAGTGTAACCATTTTAGTTTTCTTTAGGAAGAAGAAATCCTGCTCTTGGGAAAGTCTTTTGCATACTTTTCACAAATCTCATCATTTTATTTGCAAAATAGTTGTAAAGGAATAACTAACACCTTGTTAACAGACTATAGCTTCCCAATCAAAAAAAAAAAAGTTTTGATATCAAGTCAGAGCTGAAGTTGAGATGTCAAATTTTCAACAAGCAATGAATAAATTGATCTAATCTCATCATTTTCTGTTTTCAGCCTAAGCTGGCACATTGCTGACCAGTGACTGTGGGTAGGTAAGGAAGGACAGAGAGAATTAAGGTGGTTTCTATGGGTGAGTGTGTAGGTGGGGTGGGGGAGAGTAGTGACAGGAACATTTAAAATAACAAGAAATTATGAAAATGTTGGTGGGTTGACTAAAATATGAACAAACCTAATCCTTTTTCCAAGTACCTTGCTTGTGTGACTGACACGTTTGGAATTTCATTGGGAAGAGGATAAGCTTTGCTCAGGGGACAATGTAAGATCAATGCTAGAAGAAATGAAGTGAGACAGAAGTTCTGCATGAATATTAAGATGATTTTTCTGACATCTGAAAGCAGCTAGATTGCAAAGCAGTCAGCCAAAAGAAATGCTAACTGCCCCATCACTTAGGCCAGTAAAGCAATAAATGATTCCTGTTGGGAGCAATCCTGTATTGGCTGGAAATTAGGTAGATAGCCTGTGGAGGGTTTTCCTTTTCCTCCAGCATCCTGACAAATGAGTTTTTAATGAAGTGTTTCACTCTCCCAGCTACTTTGTGGGAGGATGCAAAAACAAGCCCACAAGCACATCCATATATTACTCAGACATAAAGCTATTTGGGTACAGCACCCCTTAGATTTAGGGAGATTATTGATTACAATGTGAATTTCAATAGATAGGAGAAAATCAGATGTCATTGTTTAGAGGGGAAGATTAAGGAACTCAAAATGCTTTTTAAGTAAGAGAGAATAACTTAAAATTTAAGCATTCTACTCACACAATCTAGTGTATTGACATTGGTTAACTTTTTCTTGGTTATAATTAGATTGATACCACAAAAGAAAATGAAGCAACTCTTAACAAACCTAACAGAAAGTACTTTAAAGAAACTTGATATCATCAACAAGCAAGATTGGATTTATGGTAATTTGAAGTTCTTGCACTACTTCAGTTAAAGAAATAGAAAACTCATTTCCAAGATATTGATAAGTCTGGGATGTCTTCATCTAAAGACCTGGGGATCAAATTTTAATCTTGTGTGCTATTATAGTTCTATTCTCTAATATACATATGCATATATATATATATATATATATATATATATATATATATATACAAACATATATTTAATTAGTGTTCCTTTATGGAGCAATAATATGTTAGGGGAAAAGGTTTTCCAACTGTTTTAAGGTAAGAACCACAAAGTTGTCAAATGAGACACTGGAAGCTAATGAGGATACTAAGTATTATTGCTTGGCAAGTCACAGCTTTTTTATTTTATTTTTTCCTATGGATCAAATATTGGGTGTGTTTAATTAACTCGCTAATTTCATAAGCACTGATTTAGGGAAATAGAGGACTAATTAGACCTTGGAAGATGGTGAGTAAAAGTCAGTTAATGTAAAATTAACTGTGGTTCTATCCCAGAGGTCTAACTTTTATTAATGGAGCTTAAAACTGGTAATAACTCATTTGAAATTTATTAAGTGCCTACTACATGCGAGCCACAGTCCTAGTAGATCTTCACGAAAGGGTAGTGTAAAAATGTGTGAGATATGGACGCTGCCATTGCAGATATATTTATTGGTTCATTGTGTCTAGATCCTATACATGTCTATTCATAGCTAATGTCAGCGAACTGCAAAAGGTATTAAATTCACTCTGACTTTAAAGATTTAAGATAAATTAATCTATGGACTATTATAAAATCAAAATTAGATTTCATTTAAATGTTTTTCATTTACCTAATATTATTAAAAGGGCTACAAGCAAAATCAATGATCATATATATATATCAAAAAGAATATCATTTTCATCATGGTCTATGTGCCACAAGTATATTTATCCTAAAATACTTCAGTTACTTTTTTCATACCCTATTGTCTCTAACGTTATTCAAAATTAAAAAGGTCAAATAAGTAAATCAATGCTTGAAAATTTAAATATAACATTTTTGAAAATGAGAGATTTCAACATATATACAGGTTTTGAAAAATCAAAGTGCAACATGACTAAAAAATTGGAAATGGAAAGTTTCTTTTTAAAATAGTAATATCCAATTTTACATGAACACAGCAATCAATATACTATTTGATTATACTTTACAAAATATGAAAAAATCTTGTTACTATGTACCTATATTTTCTTAATAACAGAAATTGAGGATGATGGAAAGAATTAAGATACTAGAGAGTAATGAATTTATGCATCATTTAACCATCAAAAGATTTCACCCAGATAAATATCATCAAAAATTGCTTCTTCCAGAAATGTTTTGTACTTTTCTTTAGGTTTTTAAAGTAGGAAGTGATGGTTTTAGATAGAAAAGAAAACAAAATTAATGAACCTGTGATTAAATTTTAGAAAAGTGAAATTTGGCTGTTTTAGAGTTACTCTAAATAGTACTTGTATTTTAAAATGTGTTTTATTTAAGTACTTCTTAGATAAGCTCAAACCAGAAATTTAATATTTCTCCCCATGATGTTTATTTTTTAAATATTATAGTGACTTAAAGAGTTTCCTTTTACATTTTAAAGAATAGATTTTGTAAGGACCTTCCTTGTTGTCCTTCCATGTCAAGAGACACATGCTTCTTTGGAAAAGTTAGTTTCCATGATGTCTCTGGCACTTACTCTCTGGATTGAGGGAAATAGAGAGAGAGGTAATGAAGTTTCCTTTGGGAGGGGTGTTCATTTCATGTTGCTTAGTGCATGTACAAAGTGGCATGTACTGTGTGTTCCCAATGCTTGATGAGTGACTAATGTGAGTTAGAATGCTTTGTAATATATTAATAATGTGAACCAATTTTAAGCCATTGCTATTATACAACTTTTTCTCTGTACCCTTGTTCTTATATCACTCAAAATATTGTCTCTGTATTTTTAATGTGGTCTGTGTGCACATGCACTTGTGTGTAAAATGAAATATCAATTGAACACATATATGCAAATGGAGAGTATTTCCCATGATAAGACTATTCCAGCACCTACGAGAGATTAATTCAACTGGGATTTCAGTTCTAGTATCTGATTTTTTAAAGTAGATATTTATAAGTCCAGGGAGGAAAGAATGGAAAATTAATCTACAAAGGATAGGAGAAAACTGGATGAATATGATAGTTCTAATCTTTCCTTTAATCATTCTTCCCTGTAAGGAGATTACAGAGGGTGTTCCAGAATGGCACCCACACAATCAATTCCTCATAATCTAATCAAATGGACAGATTGGTCTTCTTATAAACATTTAATACACATCCTACCAAGCATGCAGAACACTAAGATATCTTCTTGACCTTAGCATGGTTCTCAAAAATAATTCTGGAGATAATGATGGAAATTGTATTGATTTTATGTCTTCTGTGTCAGTGGATAGAGAAGATCTATTAATGTCACTTGAATACAATTTTACTGTCTAATACACAGATCATATTCAGATCTATTTAAAGCATATGATTCGTCAGAGGCTGGTAAATATATCTAAGAGATTAATTTACCGTGCAGCTGATATTACTGCTGATTTCAAATAGAGGCATCATGGCATCGGAAAGCCGGGAAGTAAAATCCTAAGTCATGCCTAGCATTTCAAACACACAGTCATAGGAAAGAACTAATGAGCTCTCTGCATCCTTCCTGAGATTCAACACAATGAAAATTCATTGAAAGAAAGTAGAATGTTACCACTTTATACATAAAGACAGCTCACATGCATACAACATATTGAGGCTTGGTGTTAGACAAGTCCTTCTTGATTTGCTTTCTTTAAAACACCTTCTTTTATTTGCCACCTCGAATAGGTCTAAGTGGGAATGGAAATGTATTTGCTGACCTACACAGAGTTAGATGCAATGCTAAAGAACTAAATAGCCATTGCTCATCTTTTCCTTCAACTTGAGATGCAGTTTTTTAGAGTTCTAATTTCTAACTTTAAATCTTTGTCTTTATTTTTTAATGAAATACCATTGCTTTACATCCTTGTTAACTTGACAGTATAGGATTTCTTCCCTCAGATATGTTCCCCATAACTCTCCCACCACCAAAGCACCAATAGTCCTCCATCATAGTCCACTATGCTCTCCCCACTACTAATCCTCTCAATCCTCTCCCTCTTCCTCCTAGATGCCTCAGATCTAGGAGATGCCTCAGATCTAAGGTGAGCTTTCAAGGGTGTTTTTAGGTTTTTCTTTTCATCTTTTGTTTGGTTTCTCTGTATTCCACACATGTGACACCATCCCATATTTATCTTTCTCCTTCTAGTTTATTTCACTTAACACAATCCCTTCCAGCTCTATCCATGTCGCTGCAAATGGCATGAGTTTATCTTTTTTGATTGCTGAATAGTATTGCACTGTGCATATGTATCACATCATCTTGATCCACTCATTTGTTTTGGGACATTTAGGTTGTTTCCATATCTTGACTGCTATAAATAGAGTTGCAATAAACATAGGAGTGCAGGTTTCTTTTTGAATAAGTACTTTTGTGTTTGTTGGGTAGATTATTTTTACTTTTCATTTCCTCATGATAAGTAACACATAACATAATGACATCCAGGAGCACTATTATTTTGGGATTCTCTAAAGTAAACTTTTGATTAGGTGCTAAATAATCTTTTCAGATTACCCTGTAACTTTGTCCCCAAAGATCTGTGTCATAATTCAACAGTTAATTAAACTATAAATATGACAGGTTCTTAAATAGAGCCTGGGGTTGTGGGGAAGCAGGCATGACAATGTGAATGAGAACAAATGTTTGCCCTCAAGGAATTTACAAATTGGCCCAGAGGTGGGGACTACAGATAAAAAAGTTAAAATATTGACAATGTAGCAAGGAATGAGTTGGTTATTACAGACATATAAAAGAACATAAGACTAGAAAGATAAAAAGGATTCTTGTAAATAAGTAGAATTGGGAAGGACATCTTGAAAGATGAGGACTTCATTTGATAGAGATAAAAAGTATTGCCAAGGGTAATAGAATGACACCTAGTAGGACATGGAGTTCAGAAAATGCACTTTTCCAGAGTAATGTGTGGATTGTCCCTAAAGACTGTGGTGTATATGGAGGGATGGACTGGTTTTGAAGCAAGAAAAGGTAAGTTGGCAGTCAGACAGCCCAGTCTTAATGTCAAAGAACTAACCTCATTCTGCAAGTCACAGAGTTTTGAACAGAAGATTGAGGAAGTAAAACCTAGGATTGATAGAAAAAGGGAAAAAACTAAAGCTAGAACCTGATATTTGCTTAACATCTACAGCAAAGAAGGATACTCAGCAACACAGGGTTTCTTTTTTTTTTTTTTTTTAACTTTTCTTTTTTCTTTTTTTTTTAATAGAGGCATGTTTTATTTATTTATTTATTTATTTGTTTTTGTTTATACATGCACTGGGTACAGTCAGAAGCACGGGAGGGTGAGAGAATTCACCAGAGCCAGAGCGGGGAGCAGAACAGGCAGACTGACGAAGTACACTGCTGAGGGGAGCAGCGGGCAGCAGGAGAGGTCTGCGCGCCATGTGGGACCCTCCTCCTGTGGCCAGGGAGCAGCCGGGGATCGAACCGGTGCGGCAGAGGCCGCGGGCAGCTTCGCAAACCAGCGCTCAACCGCTGCGCCACCGGGGAGGCCCGACACAGGGTTTCTTATAAGAGGAACTTGTCTAAGAAAAATTTGAGGATTTGTTAACAAAAATGTTTCTTTTAGGTCTGAGAAAGTTAAAATCATACCATGAATTATATCAGCTCTTATGAGTACTGAGTTAGGTCTTTTTTTTTTTTTTTTTCCTTCAATGTTACCTATTAAGACAGTAAAACTCCTGAGTGTTTGACTTAGGCAGGTATTTGACTGCTTGCTGGGAACATGACAAGAAGCTCAACACTGTATTAAAAGCATATTAATCACTATTTTTTTTTTGCCTCAGCTTTTCACATAGTTGTAATTTCCTCAATTACAAAATATTGAAACTAAGAGAAGCACAGAGAACAGCTTTTTCAAGGGGGTGTGGCAAGCAGTTGAGTAATAAAGTGAGCTGAAACTATACACAATAATAGAGTAAAAAGAGATTTTAATTTTCAATTATAAACCTCCCATCAAAAGGTGCTGAAGCTTTCCATTTTTCTAACAACAGGCTGACTGCTGTAATCCAAACCCTGCAAAGTCTGGATTACATTAACTGAATTCCAAGCTTGACTAGACTGCCTTGAAAAACCCTATTTCCCTGAAATTGGAAACAATTAACATTCTGTTTATTCATGAGATTGAAACTACTCAGGTGTAAAATGGCAGGTGTAGTGTTAAGTACTTTGCCTGAATACCCTTCTGAGTTACGATGGGCCTTTAAACTAGGTGAACTTATGGTGATGCAATTTACATTTAACTTTTTTGATAACAAAATAGGAGTCAATTAACTCACTGCACTTCCATAAATTATATAGAAGTTAAGAGCAGATAGTCTTACACTAGTTAGACTGGCTATGTATCTCAGCCTTACCACTTATATGCTGGCTGGGTAAGTTTTGACCTTGCAGTGTCCCTTTTTCTACATCTATAAGGTTGTTATGAGAATTAAATCTTTTTTTTTTAAGATTGATTTATTTATGCACATAAGAACTGGGGTACAGGCCAGAGGCTTGGGTGGGGGGTTGAGAGGATTCACCAGAGACAGAGTGGGGAGCAGAACAGGCAGACTGACTAAAATACACTGCTGAGGGGAGCAGCGGGCGTGGCAGGAGAGGTCTGCTGTGCCATGTGGGTCAACTCCCTGGCCGGAGATGGAACTCGTGCTGTGGAGGTCACAGACAACTTCATAGGTTGTTTCTCAACCCCTTGTGTGACCAGGGAGGCCTGAGAGTTAAATCTTATGGGACATACACAGTACATAGAAGAGTGAGAAGTAGTGGGGATGATTAAAGATGAAATGTTGCACTAGGTGTGAGGTCAGTGTATTTTTCCAAAGACAATGTAAAGTTTGATCATCTTAAATCTTGAAAGAAACCAAAACATTATTTGAGTTAAGGTCATCATTTTCTAGATGAGGATGCTGAGAGAAGTCACGTCCCCCCCAGAATCACACAGGAGGCACAGTGCAAGATGGCAGTAGAGTGAGAGGTACATGATTCCATTCCAGGGCTTATGGAATACCTGGAGGGGTCACGATGGGAAGCTGAGCATTAGCATTAGCACTGCCTCCCCTCCCGGGACAGTCACCAGCCCTCCCTAGAAAGCCCTCCCTCTGAGAAGAGCCTTCCTGTGGAGCCACACAGTAGCCCCCTTTTCTAGGTCTGGTGTTTTAGATGACTCTTCTGTGGACTGTGGAAAATTAAGGAATCTGTGAGAGTGCTGGAAGCAAGCATTCTCTTCATGATTCAGCTCGGCAATGACACAGATCTTTTGTGAGGATTTTTGCCCTCATTAAAACACTCTCCCCCCCACAGCACCTGCTCCATTGTTACGAGCAGCAGGCATGGGACAATGTGCAATTGTCAGCGTTCTTAGCTCATGTGAAGAATTAGGCACTTTTACAAATAAACACCTCAAAGCAGAAGGGCGATATGAGGTGGTCAACAGAATATAAGGATGCAAAGATAACCTGTTGAGATGAAATGTTCTCATGATCACTTTTGAGAATGTCATATTTTATAGTTATAGTTGTCCTCCTTCACAAACCCAACAGAACAGGCTTTTATAAATGCTTCTGTGAGAGGCTCTAAAAGCTTTAAGCTTAGAGGAGGAAGTCAAATGTTTCATCAGTGGAGCAGCAGTCTACACTCTGGTGGTCGGAAAGAGCCAGTTTTGGGTTCTATCTTGGTGGATTTTCTATGACCTTGGGCAAAATATTACCATTTCCTTCCTCATCTGAAAAATGGGAAAGATAAACTGTGAGAGTGAAAAAAAGATTTTTTTTTTGAATGTGCATGCTATAAACTGACTTGTATCTTCCTCCAAATTCATATGTTGATGTTCTAACACCCAAAGTGACTACATTTAGAAACAGAAACATTTGGGCATCATTAAGGGTAAAAGAGTTCACATGGGTGGGCCCTGACTGGATAGGATAAAGGTCCTTAGGAGAAAACACACCAGAGAGCACCTTCCCCGCCTGCCCTGGGGGGGTCACAGCAATTAGGTGACTGCCAAAAAGGGAGTTTTCCATAGAAACCAACCCTGCTGATCTGAGTCTTCTAACCTCAAGAACTGCAAGAAAACACATTTCTGTTGTCTAAGCCACCCAGTCTGTGCTATTTTTACATTAGGAGTCTTAGCTGAGAGTGTGGAATTCGCACCATTCTCGCTGTTTCCTGAGATAAAGAACTCTCAGGATCATATACTCAGTGGTGTGACTTCACACTGACAAGATAACCTAAACTGAAAACTATCTGCCTTGTTCCTTAGACAATTCACAGTGGTGGGGAGAGAAAGACTGTACAGGGGAAAGAACTGTAAGGACTTTACACAGAGCAAGTTTGTATAGCTGTATGCAAGCACGTGGGTTGACTGTGCATGGGTACAGGTGGCATATATGTGATGAATACATGTGCTGGTTAAAAGCAGGGGTTCTGCCACATGGTTGTTTGGCTTGGAACTGTGGCTTTGCTGCTTTCTAGCTGTGTTTCTACACAGTCAGATTCTCTGAAGTTCAATGTCTTCATTGTTAAAATGGAGACAATAATACTAAACCTCTCACAGTCTTGTTAGGAGGGTTAACTGAGTCAACACTTAACAACATATAGAACAGTTTCTGGTGGTAAGAGCTTCCAAAGGGTTCATTTGCCATTGCACATGCCCATAGAGACATAGACAAGTTGGCAGTGTTTTTACCAAAATAGGGAAAATAAAAATGGAAAAAACACTGAAAGCAGGACATTTCTCTACCTCTTGCACCCTCTTCATATCACCCATTAAATTGCCCTATTCTACCTAATTCTCCAAGAAATTAAGCTTATGGCTAAATCTCTAAAATCTCATTACTTTCAAAATTTCAAGATGACTTTCACTGGCCACTTGTGCCTGGAAGAGGTCAAAGAATTAATTAGTGCCTGAAGAATAGATAAGGAGCTACAACAAAGGGACTTACAGAGTAGGTTGAGATTAGAAGGTAAAGAATATGTTAGATATAATCAACTAACAATTACCTCAAGGGAAAATCAGTTCTATGTAAATTGTGTATCATTTTATTACTCAGAAGAAAATCTCTCTCCAGATAACAAGTGATTCAAACATAACTGACTTTTGTTTTTCACACTTATGTTGTTCAGGGCAGATGTTAGATTCCAAGGAAAAGTAATTGTGACAAGAATTGACAAAGACTTTTTTTTAAGCAATCAAAATTTTTCTCACTTTCTTTCATAGTCAAACTCAACCTCCTGCTTTTCTACTTAGGATTCATCTTTGCAAGGTTAACTCTGATCCTAGTTGCCAAGTTTTTTTTTTTTTTTTTTTCCCCTCAATGGTAATCTTCTCTCAACCAAAATCCAACTCTGTCATAAATGTAACAGGGATCACTGTCATGGGAAGGGGTCAGCTGGTAGAGTAAAACTTAGTCAACTGATTTGCTAAGCACCAAGAGTAAGAATATTTGAAAAGGATTTTTCCTATTATTTTCATCAATCTTAGTGGGATAATTAACCTAGTTTATCCCTCTTGTACTTGATCATCAACTCAGAAGACTGATTATATTTGCAAAGAGCTCTTGATGGCCAGTAAATTTTATGTGCTTTCTTTGTAAGAATTTAAAGATTTTATTTATAACCACTAAAGTGCATGTTGTCAGTCCCTCTCAATTTTACAAATGATTTGAGTTTGATGTAAACTTTAGAGCCTGTCAATTTAACCAACTGTATATATCAGCTGTGATCGCAAAAGGTGCTAAGTGATGTAAGAAGCAACAGAATCTAAGTAATAATAAATGAAGAAAAGAATAATTGCCCCAATATAGTAATAGATTGGTAACTGGCAATAATTCTTGGGAATTTCTTTTGTTCCTGATAGCTATCTGATTTCACCACCAATGGGAAAATCTGAGTAAAATCCAAGGAGAGTGTGTGGCCAGAGGCTGGGGAATAATTAGTTCTTTTTCCTTTTATAAAGGAATGAATTACAAAAAAATAATTTTGGGGAACTTAAACTAATATTCAGGAAAAGAGTAAACTGAAAAAAAAAAAAACCAGCAAAATACAAGTAAAAGGAATCCTGATAAAATTCACCTAAGTGAAATTCACCTAAGTGGCTAATAAGGTTACATTTTGTCTGTTTCAGTTACTTGAAAGACATTTTTCTGTGTTTTCTTTCTCTCTCTATTTTTTTCTAAATACAATTTCAAAAATGAATAGTTACCTGCCCATGGAAGTTCCAAATTCATTTAAGTTCAGAAGGCTATGAAAGGTTAATTATTTTATAACTAAAATAGTAAAACCACTTTTGCTAATTAATTCCTTCAGCTTGGACTTGGCCAGCACTGATATTTAATATACTTAAATATATGCTAGCTGATTATCTTTGTCATAAATAGTTAATAATTAAAGTAATAATAATAAAGAACTTTAATCCATAGCTCAAATATTGCTATTGAGTAAGTATTGATCTTACAGAGATATTTTAAGTGGAAGCAGTAGGAGCAGTTAGGTGATAGAAATGTTCATCCTGGGTAGACATTTCTGTGATTGCATCATTTCCATAACCCCTTGTATGTAGCCCTAGCCATGTTCTCTTAAGCAGAGGCACAGTATAAGAATCCAGACATAAACCTGAACAGAAGCCCATTCAGTAAAATATTACTAGTTTATAGGGTACCTTCCATTGTCAGCAGGTCTTAGCATTCAGATGTTAATATTTGTCAAAAGGTAAAAAGAATTCTTGTTGAACAGAATGTTTACTGCAATCTTACAACATGGTGCCTTAGAAAATATGATGCTTACAAGTTCTGCCACTGGATGTCCAAAGCAGAACAGAAACCACAAGGCAGTAGACTCTGAACCAGCAAATATAGACCACGCTGACTACTAGCATTTCTAAACTCCCCCTTATTTAAAGAATATAGTATCCTGAAAAAAACAAAACTCAAGCTATTATTTTTCTATGCTGGTATTCCATGAGTTACCCTTAGTATAAAAAGATTGGGACCCTACTTTATCAGCCTACAAATCATGGTAACAGCAAATTCTCATCTACCCGTGAGATGATGGATAACTCTTATTTATCTCCATTTTCCTTTTTGTAAAACCATGTCTTTTTCTCTACAAAAATCAGCTTTTTTTTTGGCAAAACAATGTTAGAAAGGATAAAATACCCTAACTCAAATCAGCATCTGATTCATGGACTGAAACTTTCTGGCTTCAAATGAACAACAGTAATGCCCTAAAAAAGTTGACTTAACTTTGTTTTTATTTATTAAAAGAGGCTCATTGTAGGGGAAAAGCACACATGATTTATGTTTTTTTCTCTCTCGAGCTCCGGAACTTTAATCCATAGCTCATGAAAGGGTGCAAGAGCAGCTTCAAAATTATGCTGAGCTTAATTATACTTAATGTGAATTATTCAGAAGTGCAGACAGAGACTAAAAATTTATTTCATACAAAGAAGCTTGACATTTTAATTGGTCCTTCAGAATAGAGACAAAACAATTTCCTCTCAAGAAAATTTACATCTTCCCTATCAGAGTCACAGCCTCAGCCAAGCAGAACTTCATTAACAAGATTAATTATCACGCCAGTGTCTGCTTCCTCAGGTGTGTGGCACAGGTGAAAAGAGGAATACAAAATAATGACTGACATTTCTAACAGATAGCATTGATTCAAGGAAGGAGAGAAAGACAGGTTGGCCACCATACCTTGGTCGTTAGCCATTTTGTCAGGATGTTCCACTGTGGGGGAGAAAGAAATAATATTATTAGAGTTTGACAGTTCTCAGCAAGAAAGTTGACATATCAAATCTATAGTTTTGTCTGCAAGTTCTCCTGTGAAGGCCAATGCCCTTTTTAAGTATTTCAGGTCTACACATTCTGAGACATTGTCCTACAGGCATAAAAAATGATAATCAAGTTTAATGATAATCAAGTTTAATTTTGATAAAATAATCAGAGGGAAAAATACAATGTTTTTTCTTTATGAATTTGTTCTAAAAGGTATGTTGTCACATACCTCTACACATAAACTCAGAATGATGACAACATAAATTTAATTAAAAAACAATCAACAGTGTGAAAAAATGCATGTAGTTATCAATATTGATCACTTATAAATTTTAAATAAGTTAAAGAAGTTATTTTCTTGTATTTGATTTGTTAACAAGGGAACCAAAATTCATGTGAATAGGGTTAGATAATAAAATATCTTCAGTGTTTATCCTAAATGGTTTGGTAAATTTTTGGAACGTATGAAGAAAATTCTTTAGTTCAAACTTTTGATGAGAAGAACTATATTCTTGAAAATGACATTTCAATTTAAAAAATGTCCCTAAATTAGGGCCTCCCCAGTGGTGCAGGTGGTTGAGCACAGAGCTGTGAAGCTGTCCACAGACTCTGCAGCGCGGGTTTGATCCTGGCCGGCCAGGAAGATACCCACATGACATGGCAGACCTCTCCTGTCTCGCCCGCTGCTCCCTCAGCAGTGTATTTCAGTCATTCTGCCTGTTCTATTTCCCACTCTGTCTGTGAATCCTCTCATCATTCCACACATCTGGCCTGTAGCCCAGTTCTTGTATGCATGAATAAATAAAAAAAATCTTTTAAAAAAGTCCCTACATTTTCTTAAAAGATTTCTTTTAACAAAATGTAACTATACATGAGATAAATCTCCAATAGCATTATTTTTCTAGAAATTGTGATATGACATTTTAAATAATATAGATCTTTGGAAATCTCCAATTAGAATTATTTCACCTATACTTGATTTACTTTGAGCTTAGAGTATTCTGGGTATATTTAACTCACTTAACTGTACCTAAACTTGACATGTAGGTTACTCTATTTGCTGGTTTTCTTCTGGTAATTAAATCAGTTACACTCACACAGAGGAACATATAATAGCATTCCCATAAGGAGTGTCCTATGCCCTCATCAGCTCTCTCATTATGCACGGCAGTCTTACAGCAAGTCTATGATGATGGCTTGAAAAATAAGTTAAAGTAAATGATGTACAGCCTCTGGTTCTTCCTTTTCTATATGAAAGAACACAAATTACTGTACAATAAAAATGTATTGACTCAAGATACTTAAATAATGATAGTGCTAACAAAAGTCCCTTTCAGATGAACCAGGTATATAAATGTTACATCAAACAAGGACACGTTTTTCTTTTTAAACACTTTTTTAAAGATTTATTTATTTATGTATACAAGAACTGGGGCACAGGCCAGAGGTGTGGATTCACCAGAGACAGAGAGGAGAGCAGATCAGGCAGATGTACTGGCATGCACCACTGAGGGGAGCAGTGGGCAAGACAGGAGAGGTCTGCTATGCCATGCGGGTTACCTCCCTGGCCAAGGAGCAAATTCATCTGCAGTGGTTTCACAGTGCTATGACTTAAACGCTTGTGCCACCAGGGAGGCCCCCGAGGATGTTTCTAAGCTAGAGATCCCTTAAAACTTCTTTCATTTAAAACAATATGTAGGGCCCCCCCGATGGCACAGGTGGTTGAGCACAGAGCTGTGAAGCTGTCCGCAGCCTCTGCAGCACAAGTTCAATCCCAGCCTGCCAGCGAGATTCCCACATGGCGTGGAGGACCTGTCCTGTCTCGCCCGCTGCTTCCCTCAGCAGTGTATTTCAGTCAGTCTGCCTGTTCTGTTCCCCGCTTTCTCTCTGGTGAATCCTCTCACCCTCCCACGCATGTGGACTGTACCCAGGTTCTTGTATAAATAAATAAATAAATAAATAAATAAACAAACAAATAAAAATAAATAAAACAATTATGTAGACTTATTCCATGAAAAGGAAAAAATAGGAAAGGTATTGATCTTAGTAAGCAGTAGTCCTGGATTCTGAACCACTCTGTGGAAAATAAGTATATGAGTGTTTATAATATTAACATTCTACAAGCTTTGAGTAAATTTTATAAATGTCTTGTATCTCCTCAAAATTTAACAAACATTTTTGAATTCATGTTATCTAATTAAATATTTTCAAATCAAAATTACTACAAAGTAATTTTCATCTTGATTGTATCTTCCACTTCCCATTGAAGAATAATGGTGTCTCAAAATGCACTAAAAGGCATTGATGAAAAGTGCAGCCAGGATAGGATAAATGTATGTTCCATGGGGCAAGTTTTTCCTCATTCTTATCTTCTGGATTTGTTTTACTGTTAGCAAATCTAGACTGACTATAACTTGAGAAATTCTGAATTCTCAAGAAAGATTATCTACTAACAAGTAGTTCCTAACATGGACCCATTACATTCTAATAATTACTTTTCATTAAAGACAAAGAACGGTATACAAAATATTGTACTTTGTGCCTTGACTTTTTAACTGCCCCTGTCATTCATGAATAAAATCATGTTTATTCACAAAATAATTTGGAGACTAAAACTTTCTTGTATTCTGACAGTGCTCAGTACTATATCCTTGAATGGGAGACAGACACATGTCAGAGTAATGATTAAGGATGCTCAGAAAATTTCAAGTACTCTTTCACTGCTGAGACTCTGTTCCTTTGTGTCTAGGGAGTGACCTCATTCCTTCACAGAAATCCTGTGTCCTACTCCAGTGGGAACATTCTTCCTCCCTATCACATAATTGGTCAACAAGGAGAAGCTTATTTTATAGGAGGAGACAACACATGTGACAGCAGAGATAAATCTTCCAACTGTTTGAGAGTAAATACATAGCCTAATGGGGAGGGTTTGGGCAGGGGAGGTGGGGATTTGCAGAGTCCTATGTGGTCAGAGATTCAAGTTTAGAGATTATTTTAATTACTATTCCAAATAAAGAATCAGATACCCCACATATATGTCAGTACATAAGGGTAACTTAATCCCTTTTTAATTATAAATAGTTTTTTAATTAACCAGTGATTACGGATTGAGTTCATGTAACTCTCTAGCTGGTAACTAAGACTTGAAAGATAAACTCAAGTCTCCAGAAGAAAATGTTTCTATCCTTGCCTAGACTGGATGGGAGAGAAGGCGGGTTGTGGACACCCCCTGGGACATGACTTGAAACAAAACACTTGCCCATTGCCAAACAGGCTACAGAGAGTTCCTCAGTTCAGGACAATATGTCAGCTCTTCTCTCTGTCAAACTAAGTGGAATTCTGATTAACAGAGGTCTTATGTATTGAAGCAATTTAGGACACAGAATATCTTAAATCAGAGAGCAAAAGCATGCTTTTATGTCTTTAGTTGCCTTTGGTTAACTATGATTTCAAAGCTTTACAGATGAATTATTGCTGTAAGTTACACTGTAAGTTACATAAAAGATGCATTTATGTACAATGCCAAATATTGATAGAGATGTGCAGGGTCAATATTTCTGCATAATTAAGAATGCAGTCAAGACAACAAACTTAGTTTACTAAATGAGCAAGATGTACCTTAAAATCTAATTCACTGGTAGCATGTAGGAGAGCAACGTTCAACATCCAAATCAGGATATTAATAATGACCTTTGAGGACTATTATGACATGTAACAAATCCCCAAATTTGTTCTTAGTTCTGAATATCATTTCACAGACGAGTTTTGGGCATTTAGGGTAAACAGAACCAAATGAGGTATCTAGTTCATTAAATAATCTACAGGATGGTGATCAGTGTGGGCCTGTAAATCCTGTGATAACTCATCACCCTGCTGCTTACTACATTTGGACGCCTTAAGTCATCTTAAACCCCTCCTGATATCTCTAGTTGGCACACGCTGTGAGCATGAAATTAATTTGGCACTTGTCTATAGATAAAGATGAAGCATTTGTGAAACATTATCTAGTTACATTTCATGCTTCCACAAAATGAATAACCAGTTTCCTTTCAATTGCTCATTTGGAGTAAAACCTGATTTAGACATGAAGTTCCTAAAAACCTGGATAGAAGAAGATTAGCTCATTTCGTCCTGCCTCTTTCCCAATTCTACTCTGTCATGAAGAACTGTCACTCCAGCTTAGACCAAATGCATGTTTGTGTGCTCTTAGCCATCTTTCAGATTAGCTGTAAGCAAGTCCAGTTTTTTAATAGCTCACTAGCAGAATTCAAAAGTCCACTATTTGTGCAGGAATGGCAGTAACAGAGCACATAGTTATTCCAAAACTGTTCTTTCAGTATGTCAAGCAACTGGGTGGAATTGTCAATTATTCATGTACTTCTAATGTTTCAGTTGTTTGCCATCATGCATTATCAAGCCAGATATAAATAGGCAGAATGTGGTCACATATTTAAGAACCAAGTATCCTTTAGAACAACACACATCGTGACTCCATATACATCTTTAACTTCAGCTCTGGAACAAGTTATTTTCTATTCCTAAATAATAGAGATTTTTGAAACAAGTTGTCCTCCAGAAAAATACTGTGCTCTAAAATAGTAAGGCCTCATATGAAAATCATTTTGATGTAGTTACTATTCTTGGAGCTTAGAATCTTTATGTGAACATACAACTATGCTTAAATTGAATAGCTATTTATTTTCTTGCAAGCATGTGGAGGTTTCTTTTAGCAATCACACTAGTGTTTTTATTTATTTCATTGTTTTTTACCCTGGGTCCTTAAAATAAACACATTCATTTTATTTGAGGCTTTCTGTCTTGACACATCAAAAGTTCTTTTAATGTGTAAGGACAATAGTTCCTAAAACATATTTAAAGTTGGCAATGGTATGCCATTCACATAGTTCCATGCTTTTTAATTTTTATTCCTTTACATGAAATGGCTAAAGGATCTCATTATATTTTGAATAGAACCACTATACATGAAATCAATACAAAATTTCAAAGGCATTGTAAATTAAAAAAAAAAATGTCAGGCTAAATAAGTCTGCCTAGGGCTGATGGCAGAAAATGTGATAACACAATAGATCTTTCGTTGACATTCTGGCTTTCAGCATAAAAAGGTACATTTTAATTGATTTTTAATGTCCACTGTATTCATGCTGCCAACAGAGATAGTGTGGGATAATTCCTAACACTGACTCCAAAGCCATTTTATAACAATCTTACAGGAAAAGAAATAAGTAATAGGAAATGATTCAAACCTTTTAGAGTCCTGAAGAGAATGGGATCTGAGAGGGGGCCCACCCCTTTTGAATTCCGTGCTTGGATTCGAAAATAATACATAGTGTCAAGGTTGAGATCCATGATTTGATGAGTAAGGCGATCACCGCTGATTGTTTCCATAATCCAGTCATCAATTGGTATGTTCTTGTCCAAGGTATAAAACAAGATGTAAGCTGCATAAATAGATGAATGCAACTTTGTTTAGTGTACCGAGTGCCTCTATATGTCTGCTTCCACCCTGTTTTTCAAATATAATTTGCACTGATTATTTTATGTTCATAAGCTATAAACTATAGTATTCATTTTGGCAAGTAATGCTTTTTTCATATTGCACGGATTATATAAATAATTGCTTCAATGTACAGAATCTGAAAATGGAATAAGCCATTAGAAATAGAAATATTTGTCATGTTTAAAAATATGAGGTTTTTGCTGCCTATAAATCCTGATTATTGGTTTTCTCTAATATATAAGCATGAAAAATGTAACACATAGATAACAAGTCTATATAATTTCCACTGCAGTCCAATAATGAAAATAAGTAATGTTTGTTTTGGCTTGTGCTTAAATAATAAAAATGCATTGAAAAATATAAAATACTGTACATGTTTAAAGTGCTATAAAAATAAATGATCATATTTGATTATTGTAATAATTCTGGGAGGCTGGCAGGGCACTACTGCTTTCCTTTCAATGAGGATGAACCTGTAAAAGGACAGGATCACATCTTATACTAAAAACCCAGCACTGTTTTCCCTAGTCCATCCCACCTGGGCAAAAGAAAAGCATATTCCGGATAATTGTAGGTTTTAAGGCCATGATCACAAATATTAATAATCTATCATTTGATAGTATCAATTGCCCTCCATGGTAGGGGGTATTTCCTTGAATGTTAACCGCGTGCTCCTGTGGCATAATATGCAAAGAAATCCAGACATCCCTACAAAGCACTCATTTTCTAACATGATGTTTAGATAACATGTTCACAAGCTTGTATTTAAAAGCATTAATTCATAATTTTGGTTTTGTGTTATCAGATGAAACTGTAAAGAGGCTCATCATTGGTATCGTGCCTACATGAATATGGTACAGTCACTGTTTCTGCCACAACATCTGCATCAGATGGGCCACAGATATTCCCATGTCTACTCTTTGAATTCATTCTTTGTGGGTCATATTCTTACAAACAATTTTCTTCTTTTGATTCACTTATCTCTTCCTTTTGAGTCCCACTTGTTTCACGTATCCTTGGGGATCATCACAAAATGATTAAGTCAGTGCTTGCTGACTCAGATTGACTTCTTCCTCCAAATAACCATGCGCATGATCTAAATGATCTAAATCTCAGCACAAACACTTCTGGACTGATCTCCATACTATGTTTATACCTGCCTCTCCCTTACTCCTCAAACCACTCTACCTTTCATCACTTTCTTTATCCAAATCCTACCCATCCATCAAGGTCTAATTTAAGCTAGATGCAACATATGAAACTTTCCTCAATTATGAGATCTCTTTCTTGTAAACTTTTTAATATACTGCAACAAAATATATAAACACTTACATGATTTTGTCTCACTCATCAATCTCCTGGTTTTAGAGGATGCATTCTAGTTACTGAGTTGGATATTTCTTTTTTATGTGATTCTGAAGATTAAGTAATGTTGCAACCTTTAAAATCTAGAGGTACACTTCTCTTAAATCTGAATTTAAGATTTAAGGTGCAATGCTGTTTTACTTTGGCATTCACCCTTTCCCTTGTTTGGTGTTCCCCAGAACTGCCTAATCAGATGAATTACCTTGGGGCTAGGTACACATTACAAACCCCCCCCCCCAAAAAAAAAGGGGGCATTTTGATTTAATACGTGTGGAAGACAGGCTTTCACAACCCTTAATTTACCCAGTTCCTGGTAGTTATATCATTTCATAATCCTTTTTGCCTGATTGTAGGCAGGGCCTACGTCTTGTTTTTAATGAATGGAAAACGGCAAAAGTGATGGGCTGTCACTTTCATGATTTTTTAAATTTTTATTTTTTATTTTATTTTTTATTTTTTAAAAAGATTTATTTATTTATTTATACAAGCACTGGGTATAGTCAGAAGAGTGGCAGGGTGAGAGAATTCACCAGAGCCAGAGCGGGGAGCAGAACAGGCAGAAGGACTGAAGTACACTGCTGAGGGGAGCAGCAGACGCGACAGGAGAGGTCTGTGTGCCATGTGGGACCCTCGCCAGAGGCTGGGATCGAACTGGTGCTGCAGAGGCTGCGGGCAGCTTTGCAGCCCAGTGCTCAACCGCTGTGCCACCAGGGAGGCCCCCATGATTTTTTTTACATGAGATAATCACTTCTGTCTTCCTATCAGACTCTATAGTCTCTCCTTAAGTTGGTGCAGGAAGCAAATGTTACACAACATTTGTTGTATAACAAACGTGTAACAAATTATTAAGCCACAACATTTGTTGAGATACTGTTACACAGTAATAGGTAAAGAACAGGAAAATATCATCCCAGAAAACTTCACTGTGGATGATTTTCATGTTCAAGCATGGCCAGAACTCACTGCTTGAGTTGATATGTGGGATGAGAGGACTGTAATTCAAAAGGGGTTGTGAAATATCATTTGATAAAGGAGTTGTTTTTGCTACCCCAATACAATTTTTTGACAAAAACTAATTTCATGGGAGGGACTCTGAAGGCTGGGTGGAGGTTACTTTTGAAAAATATATTTGCATATAACTTCTGCAAGGGCATACAAGGGAAGAAATAGTCTATCTCTTTTCAATGAGTAAGGCAGAACTTAATTTGTATACCTTTGTCTGTTGTGCCTTCCTTGGTAAACTTCCTAACTGACCTTCCCTTTCATTCCACAAAGTCCTTCTGTCATAGCTAAGCTATTTAAAATGGCATCTGAAGTCACATGGGTGAATTAGCCATGCTGGGTCTCTCCCTGTGTACAGGATATATACATGATACTACTGAACCTATTTTTGCTTTTTTCTCTTATCAATATGTCTGATGCTTGTTTATTTCCCAGCCTAGAAGAACCCAGAGGAGTACAGGATGACTTCCTTTGTCCTGACATTGGCTTTGATCTGTAAGCAGTCACATGAAGAAGACCATGTGGCTAGGAACTGAGTGTTCCTTATAACAAGTGTGTAACAAATGCTTAAGCCACATTTGTTGAGATAGTATTATACAGTAATAGGTAGCACAACAGGAAAAGCATAATCCCAGAAAACTTCACTGAGGATGACTTTCATGTTCATGCAAGGCCAGAAATCATTGCTTGAGTTGATATGTGAGATGAGAGAACTGTAATTCAAAAGGGGTTGTGAAATATCATTTGATAAAGGAGTTGTTTTTGCCTCATGAATGTTAATTCACTTATAATTCATCCCCATGATCAACATCAATAAAATCTCCTAATATTCTTAGACCTAGAACAATCTCCATTCTTGTTCCCAGAGAACTGTATCTACTGAATAGAAGTTTCTGGTACCAGTAATATTTTTCTTAGCTTTTATTATGTGATGCTCTTATCTCTTTAAAAGAATAAAAACATTCCTTTAGTTCAGGAGCTGTATCTTATATTACTTTTTATTCTTTAAAAAAAAACTAATAAAATAGTCTTCACATAATAGATATTGAAACTCACTTACTGAATGAAATCTCCTGGCTGGTAAGCATGTATGTTTTACATTCATGACACTTAAATCAAAAATTTCCTGGGCTATTGTAAGTGCATGATGGACCTGAAAATTTGGAGAACTGTGTTCCCATGCCAGCTTAGCTACACAAATTCCCTATTTTATTCATTTATGAAGTGAAAATAAAGTATTTGCATTCATTGTGCTTTTTTTCTGTCTAAAAATGACCCAACTAAGCATTTAACAATGACAGTTCTGGCATCAATTAAGTCAAGTTGAAAGGTGTAAGCATCACAGTCTGAAAATTCCAAATATCTGAGCAATTTCCTGACATCTGTGGGAAAGTCTTTTTTTTTTTTTAAATAAATTCAAGAACTGAAATACATCATTCAAAACTGTAAAAACTAGCCTCACAGAAAGCACACAACTTCATTTGAATGTGTGAGCTTGGTTATGTTTGAAAGATATTAAATCTATTGCTGAAGTCTCACCTTAAAGATTTTCATATACCCACACAGGATGGAACCAAGTCATTGGTTACTCATGGTCTTTCTGTACCTTTTTATTTATTTCTCTGGGTCCAAGTCTTTTTTCCCATCCTTTTCTCTTACTTTTTTTTCTATTTCATTCTTGTTTATTACCACTGCAACTGGTCAAATAATGAAGCATTATGCACTGTATGAGATTGTAAAACCTTCCAGAACTAAGTCTTAACTCACCTGGGACATCTACATTGGAATGACATTTGTCTAAATGTGTTACATAATGTAACAAAATGGATCTATCATCTGACTTTATATAAACAGGTAGTTGTAATGGCAGTAGCAAAGTGTCAAAGAGTGTTGGACTGCACCACAATCACCTCTTCTGTCCTTTTCCATACAACTCTTCCTACTCATTAACAATTCCCTTCTGTGACACAGGTAGGCTGCTCAGTACAAGAAGACTAAGGCACTTGGCATAAGCTCTCCCAGCAGGTGCTCAGTCCTGGGAGGTTTGTCATATTTATATATTTGATTCTGATCATCACATATATAGTGGGATATAAGAAGGACCCATTTCTTCTTTTGTGCTAAAAAGAGTACAATATGGATTCAGGAAGACCTGACCTCAAGTCATAGTTTTAACATTTACTAGTTTATGTGACTTGCTTACTCTGTGTCTCAATTTTCTTACCTATAAACAAGTTGTTTAATATAAGAACTTAATTCACGCAGGTACTTCTATTGCACTATCTACTATATGTTAATTGTAAATACTACATCAATGATTTATTTCTTAGTATTACCAAAGATTAAGGAAGTGCCTTGGAGAGCTAGAACTTTGATTTCAAGTCTAACAATTTAATAGCAACTGAAAGCTTATATGACTCAATAAGTGTTAGTTTTTTAAAATGTCAAGAATATTGTTACTGAGAAAACACTCAGAAAAATCTGAAGCCTGTTTCCATGGAGTGCTTGGCCTTGCGCCACAAGGAGTTTGATTTTTTTCTCATAACTATATGGAAAGGGGATGGAGAGGAAGTATAGATGCCTACATTCTTAACTTTTCCAATTGGGTTAACTGTGGAGACCTTTGAAAACAAGGGAGAAAGTATATTTAGATGCCTGATACCCAGCCTGAATGCCCAGCTGGGTTCATAATCTGGAAGGTCTTAGTGTCTTTTACAGAAGTAACAGTGTATTACTTGGCTAGCTATGGTGGGAAACAGAACAAAATTTTTTTAAAAAAGGAAAAGGAGACATGGGGGCTGGGGAATGGAATAAAGTGTCACTATGACAGGCAAAAGGTAATGTGCAATTTGAGGTAGGATGTGTGTACTTAAGCTCCTTGGATGGAGACAGATTTCACAGGCATAAGTGCATGTTTGCTGAAGTCTGGCTATAGTCTAGACATTTTATCAGAGGAAGTACCAATGTGATTAAAGAGATCTGATTTTTGAGAAGAAACACTTAAGGAAGAGGGGAAAGAAGTACCTGCTTTCAAAACCAAGAAGTCCTAGCCTAGAAGCAGAAAGAAAAGTGGCTAGGTGATTTCACAAAAGCCAAGAGAGAAGAAAATTTCAAAGAGGAACTGAACTAGAGTATCAAGTGACAAAGGATAAAGGAGTATAGCATTAAACATTAGAAAGTATTGATAAGGAAACAAACTGAAAATCTAATTCCTGTCTCTATTTATGTTGGTCCCTGATCTTAAATAATGTTGGATGCTGCATTTAAACAGATCAATGCTTCACAATTCCAGCTGTACATTAAAATCACTTGGGAGAGATTTAAACAAATACTATGCTCAATCCATCCTTAGATAAATGAAATTATAAATCAGTTGAGAGCCACTGATTTTGACCAGTGGAATACTAATTAGTTGGCGCAAAACACAGCCTAATAGTTAAAGGGTATGAGCCTGAGTTTTAAATCCTGGCTCTGCTACTTCTTGGCCATTTGACATTAAGCAAGTTATTTATCCCAGAAGTCCCTAGTCTCGATTTCAAAATGAAACAACAGAAATTATGATGACTGGTAACACTGAAGTGCTCAGCAGAATGCCAAGCATATAATAAGTTCTTAATTCATTTTGAATCATTTTCTTTCCATTTCATTCTTAAGTCACCAGTTTATGGTCAAGAAAGTTGGGCATTGGAATGAACTAGATCTCTTCTTGCATCTTATTTTTTATTTCATCTTTTTGAAGCATAAATATTTGCAAACTGATGGTCTGCATTCTATGCAAAGAACATGAGTGGAGCCTGGCCCTAGAATGGGTTTCAAGTTGAAATAATAATAGCTAATTTACTTCAGTGCTCCTTGGGCATCAGGGATTTTTCTTAGCACTTTGTCACAACATATCTATAGAAGAAGTTCTATTACTATCCTTATTTTATAGATGAAAAAGTCTGTCTTGGGGGTTAACTGATTGTTTATGCATCTCCCTCAGAAGTCTAACTCATAACCACCCTGGTCTACAGCTGTGCACATGCAATGACAGGAGAACAAAGAAATACACAGGTAGGATGAGATGATCTCCCTCCATACAGACATATGTGTGCCCTGCGAGAGTGGAAGGACACTGACATTTCCCTTTAAAAGTTCATGAGAAATTGAGAGTAGCAAAGCTGGGTCATCTGCCTAATGATATATTCAAATATATCTGCCTAATGATATATTCAAATATTTTATCATCTTATTTTCTGAAAGTAGTATGAATGGAATAATCAAAATATATATGCATGGATTGGAAATTGTTAAGGATTCTTAGTTGCTCCCCTTGAATTCAGTAAAAGTATCTCCACTTGACAATTACAGCTTGGTTTAATAAGTGAACTAGGATTTTAGAGGTCAAAATAATACTTCCTTTACTTTACCAATGTGAGACAATGGAGTTTTAGTACCATGAAAAGAAAAGAAACTACAGGCCCAAAGTAGAGTCACTAATTTCAAGTCCCAGTCAACAGACGAAACCTATTAATTACAGTTTCAGTTTCTCCTAGGAATGGACTCGTACACTAGCCAATGTGGAATTACCTGGGCAGTGCTAGTGAGGTCATCTGCTCAACAGACTCCTGTCATGCGCCAAATGAATGTGACCTTGCACGAGCATCCACTTTTCACAAGTATCTATTCCTTGTCCTGCTCCCTTCTGCTTATGGGAGTTTTCATTCTGTACAGTTTCTCAGAACTTCTTCATGATTCATGAATCATTGAAAACAGCCAATGGAGTTTTAAAATGGGCTCAGTTGGATTTTTTTCTTTGTAATGGTGAGAACTATTGAACATACAATGCTAAATAAAATATGTGAACAAGTTTCCTACACATGCACCGTGATTGTGCATGCTGAATTTTATTGCCCAGGTTAATCTGCATTTCCTATTAGGGGACAGACTTCCATTCATTCCCATAAAAAGCAAAATTAAGCTTCCTTTCAGGGTTGAAAACACATTCCACTGTTTATATCGACTGTTTGATGAGATTTGTTTAAATACAAGTAGAGAATTGGGTAGGATATGACTTATCCTTTATCAAAAATACATTTTTTTTCTATCAGAACTTGATTTTATTCAGTTTCTTTCCTATTTTTTTCTTCTTAAACTTATTATCAGTTGATTTACCATGTGTCTATAAATAATTGTTTATAACATAATAAAATCGTCATCATGTAAACAAATTGAAATCTACAAAAGTACTGAAACAGAACCAATGAAAATCAATCATAACTGTGAAAGGGGAGAAAAAAGGAAATTAGACTGAGCCAGGCTCGGTTTTAAAAAGTCTGGCACAGTGACAAGTGAGCATATAAGATTTGGAGGAGATTTTACGTCCCTCTTCTTTTTCCGTATTTCTCAGCTCAAACAAAAATCCTATTTGCTATAGCTCTAAGAACAATTTTCCCAGAGAAAACAAGTTTTCAACTTAAACTTAAATCACATTTGGACTTTTCACATTATGTTTTCATTTTGTAAAATTCAGAAAATAACTCATGTAAAGTGTGCCATCTGAACTATAATTTCCATTCCTATCTCTGTATCACAGAATGACTGAATTACTTTGTTAATTTATAATGGTGCTATCCCACCTCTTGTATGCAAAAAAGAAGAAAAAGGAGTGACTGTCCTATGTGCCTAACCCACTGGTTCCAGTTAATTAGACTATAATGTGCACATTTTACGTTATATAATATTTTTCATAATAATTATATGCTATGGAGACATCTATTAAAAGCTTAAAGTGATCATTTAAATGCAAAATCCCTGATAGAACTCCATTATATTTTTCATACTAAATTAACATTACAGGCTTTTAATGGATGCTTTAATTAGGCATTGATGTTATCAGCAATATTTGGCAAAATAAAATCTGTCACTGGAAATATTCATTAAGATCAATTTCTGTCAGTCAATATTAAGTGTTTTCAGAACCTTTTGATTTAAGTAAGAAGCTAAAAGTGGAGAAACCTTCCTTACATATAAAAAAATACATACAAAAAAATTATGGGCATTAGGTGCCTTTGTATTTTATAACTGCCAAACAACCAGCTTCTTGTTAGTCATTAATGCTCCGAGACATTCCATGAGAAGGTTGTCCTAATGCTCCACAGAAAGAAAAACAAAAGGTCTCTACTAATTGAAATACGCAGCTTTCAGGAAGACATGTACGGGAGACAGCGGGGGTGGGATGGGGTGGGGTGGTGGGCGGATGTGTGTGTGCGTGTGCGTGTGCGTGTATGTGTATGCACCATTAGAAGAACTCCACCATCAGTGGGGGGCAAGAAGAGATAATCAAAATGGGTCAGGAAGTCAACTGAGATGCTGGGCCAGAAAACTAATAGGCAGACATCATGGGCTGGAGGTTAGCAACCAAGGGCAAATAGAGTAAAGGTGGAAAGAACACTGAGGTGCTTACCTGTAATTTTCCCATTGGCTTCCAAGGGGGGCTGCCAGCTGACAATGACAGCTCGAGGCTTCCCTTCGCGAGTAATGACTGTCAGGTCCTTGGGAGCAGAGGTTGGGGCTGGGAGACAAACAGAGACAAGGCCTTGTCAGTGGATGTGAAAGAAAAGAGACATTTATGGGACTTGTAATCATGATGTCGATGTTCAGAATCTATCATGCAGCAGGTCATGCTTATTTTACCATTTATAATTTATCAAGTATTTGCATTAAATAAGTCAATATAGAAATTAACATTTTTTTTTTTTCACCAACAAAGTTAAGTGACTTCCAAAGCTGCAAATATAGAGAAGAAAATAGGATACGAGTGGATGTGCAGGAGAAAAGTAAAATAGGTATTTTCAAGTGGGTACTACATTAAAAATGTAGATCATATATGATGAGAAGCTAAATATATCACCTCAAAATATACCCCTGTGGGATCCATCTCTCTAAAAAGATCAAACAGGTTTTCCTCATTATGCCTAGAAGAATTCTCTTCCTGAGTGTCACATGGAATGGGAACCCAAAGACCACGGTGTCTCTGTTAGTCTTTACCATTACCTACAAATGCAGATTATTTTAAGAGCAGTGAAGATCATAGAGACTAAGAAAACACATCCTTTGCCTTTGCTGTTTGATCTTTTCCTAACTGAAAGCAATCACTGCCCCCCCCACCTCCCTTTTTTGTATTAGGGTTAGTATTGTCTGTGTATAGATTTATCCGTGAATATGTCCTTCTTAGCTAAGAAAATTCTCCAGCTTGCTCTGTCCTTGATGATCCTAGTCCTTAAACACAACTATTTCTGGCTCATACCATTCTTTAGAATTTACAACCAAGCAAATTCTCCATACTTATGTCATTAAATTGATTTTTCCTTTGCTAATCAACCTGATGCTATTTTGCTTACTTGTCCAAAATAAGAATACAGAGGACATAGATTATTTTTAGTAGGTTATTTTATAAAACAACAGACCAAAGAAAAGCTCTAAAAATTAAGAAGGTTACCCTTTTGTAAGAAATATTTACATTTGTAAGAGGAAACTGCATTTGTAAGAGTGTCCTTCTCTGTACCAGAGAGTGATCAAATCTCTAGAAACTCTAGCCAAGTGGAGAAGGCAGTAACTAGAATTTCCATAACAAACCATCCCCTCATTTACTCTGCTTTGCCTGTTAACTTCCCATAATGAACTTACATCCTCTATCTTGTCTTTAGCTGAAATGGTATTTAAGTGGTGATGTTGGGGGGGGGGGATATATCCTGAACAAACTCCATACAAGTTTTGTGGACTCCACCCCCACTCCAGACCAAAGCCATCAAGACACCAGGAATTACAAATCCCATCATCACCAAAGGGAGGGTTGCTGGGACCCGAGGATGGAGTTAAGCAGCCAGGTTTGGTATAAAACCAGACAGCTGGGCCTTGGGAGTCCTCTTGGCTTGACTCTTGGCTTTTTTGCCAGCTCTCAGCATTACACTGGGATTCTAGGTCAGTGGAACTGGTAGAACACATTGACCAATTTATCTCCCTCTCTTTTTCCCTGAGTTATTCATTTCTTCATTTCCTCTTCTTTTGTAGGTAAAATCTTACTAGCCTTTTGTGTGTTTGTGTGGCTATAGTAGAGTCTTATTATAAATCCCTTTAAGCTCATGGGTGAGGACCCACAGTCAAGCAACCCATTTCATATTGGGGTTGCCCTGAAACAGTTACTTGGGCCATTTTGGGGAGTTAGTTTTCTCTGGGTACCTCCCACATATATGGAAGATATGTATTTTTTATTTTCTGGAAGATATATATATTTTTTCTGGGACTTCTGAGTTAAGGACATATAAGTGTGGAGGGAATATAATTTTTCTTTCCCTACATACACATATTTAGTAAGACTAATCACCACATGTCTCCAAGAGACAGAATTATGTTAAAAATGTAAGACTTATATATTATATATGGAAATGTTTCCCAATTATTTCCTTAAAAGTAAAAAAAAAAAAAGAATGAGACTCAGGTTAAACCATTTGGCTTAGATAATAGAGGAACAAAAGTCTGCCACCCCAAAATATGTCTTTGACAAGAGATTTCATTAGAGGGACTCTGAAGTCTGGGCAGAGGTTGATTTTGAAAAAGATATTTACATAAACTACACTCTGTAAAGATTTTCTCAGTCTGGGAAAATATAATCTCCTTATCTCTTTTCAGTGGAGAAGGCAGAACTTGGATCTGCATATCTTTGTTTGCTGTGCCTTCCTTAGGAAACTCTCTAACAGATTTTACCCTTTCTTATTCCCAAACTCTCTTGTCTTAGCTAAGCTATTTAAATTTGCATCTCAGTCCACATAGGAGTTATTCAGTCATGCTGGGTCTCTCCCATGTACACAGGGGGTTTACATGTTATTATTAAATTTCTTGTTGATTTTTTTCTCTTATCAATCTCTTTGATGCTTGTTTGATTACTTGCAAGCTTAGAAGCCTCCAGAGGGGTATGGCATGATTTGTACGGGATATTTCTTTTGCATCTTGACAGTAACATACTAGATGTCAAGAAAGCAAAGAAATATTTGAAAATAGAGATGGTAAGGAGTCTATGAGGGTCTTAGTATGAAATAAGATGGCACGAAACCTCGCCTTCCTTAGAGCTACCTTCCTCACATGTTGTGCTCAACAAGATTTTAAATATACTTTAGAGTGGTGGTAATAACTCTCAGGTTTCTTTCAATCTGCTTTCTAATAGGTCCGATTCTTTAGTTTTCTTTGTAGATAACTTACAGTCTTTTATCTTATAGTATATTTTTATTACCCTTTGACATGGGCAATTTTTGAACATACCTAGGTTCCATAGTGAGCTTCTGGAGGAATGTGCTGATTGCTGCATAGAAATTCTTATGTAATACACGATAGGAACAATTTGGTCCTAATTCCTAACTCTTTACTCTTACAATTCTCTGTGGCTCTTTCATTGGCTGTATAGTGCACAATCTGAGCATTGTGAACACTATTCCCAATTTATCTCCCTGAATAGATTTTCAAATAGAAGATATACCAAATATTTCCATCTACCATGCCATTGTATTAGCAATGCCTTGATTCTCACAGTCACTAGGGCTCCAGGTTAACTGAACTTATACCTAATTGTTATATTCTGACAAAAACAAGTAAAAGGAAATGAAAGGAAAGATGAGGAGAAGGAAGAGAAGAAGGAATAGGATAATAAGAGGAGGAGAAAGAGCAGAAAACATACACCAAATGTAATTGATCCTGTGGTGAAAAAGGAACTCTCCTGCACTGCTGGTGGGAGTGCAGACTGGTCCAACCACTGTGGAAAGCTGTCTGGAGGTTCCTCAGTCTACTAAAAATGTAGCTACCATACGACCTGGCAATTCCACTGCTAGGCATCTACCCAAAGGACAGAAAAACATTGATTTAAGAGACCACCTGTAGCCCTATGTTTATTGCAGCACTATTTACAATAGATAAAACCTGGAAACAACTCAAATGCCCAAAATTAGATGACGGGATCAAGAAGATGTGGTATATATATATGCAATGGAATATTGTTCAGCAATCAAAAAGGATAAACTTATGCCAATCGCAGCAACGTGGATGGAGCTAGAAGGAATTATGCTCAGTGAAATAAGCCAGAAGGAAAGAGAAAAATGTTGGATGGTTTCACTTATAGCAGGAATATAGGGGAACCCAGTAAGACATCAGTGTAAAAAAATAATAACAGTACAAAACACAACAAAGCCAAAACAGACAATTATAAACCAGAGACATCCTGCAGTGCAAAAGGGGGGAGAGAGATCAGAGGGAGGGAGGGAGAAGCACAGCAGACTGAGGTGATGGTGCATGGGTGCATGGGTGAAGGAAACTCTATGGGGACTACACCTGAGGGGGTGGGGGGAAGCAAATATTGTTTAAAAATGAACAATGATATAAAAAAATTAAAAAATGTATTTGATCACAAAAGTAAGGACCCACATAGGTATAGAACTGAAATAAGATCAAAAAGACTCTAGTAAGAAAAGATGATTGCTTATAGAAAAATATAAAAAAGGCAATGCTATCTTAAAGAGGCACCACTCTCATAAAGAGTTCATTGAAAACATTTTTTAATCCAAATAGAATTATACAAATATAATCAAGAATTTTACAGTTATAAAATTAATTAACAGATTTGTCTTTTTGACTCATCAGAATAGTCCATTTATCTTAACTGCATAAAATTCACATTCATGTTTATTTAGAAAATGGTCAAATGTTGGTTAGGTTGTGTCACTGAATCTGTTAGGTATTCAAAAAAGATATGATGACTCTTCTTTACTTAAGCTACCAAATAATACATTGAAGTGTTGGTTATAACAAAATATCTAAAAACAAATCTATTTCTAGTGTTGTACAAGTTTTTCATTCTCTTATCATGTGAAAACCAATGAATAAAAATTTCTGGCACTGGAATCAATCTCAAAGATTTAGGATTACCATTTGAAATGCACACTATTCCCTAATATTTGGGAAAAAAAATAATATGACTAAAAATATCAATGATTCCTCCTAAGTCAAGCAGAATGTCTCTGGTTTGCTCCTTTCCAACCCCATGGGTTTTGTCTAGAGAATTATTTTAGGAATTATTTATTGACTGCCCATCCTCTTTGCATTAAAATCTTAACAAATAACACTAAGTAATAATTGAGCCCCTCCACAATTTATATTCTTGCTTTCACAGCCTGATTCCCCTTGTTGTATTATGAATACAATGCCCTGGTCTCCTCATGCTATTCTAATAGTTGTTCCTTTCTGATGCTTGCATGTGTATTTTTTTTTAAAGATTTATTTATTTATGCATAACAAGAGCTGCGGCAAGGGCCAGAGGTATTGGAGGGTGAGAGGACCCACCAGAGACAGAGCGGGGAGCAGAACAGGCAGATGAATCAAAAACACTGCTGAGGGGAGCAGTGGGTGAGACAGGAGAGGTCTGCCGTGCCATGTGGGTATCTCTCCTCCTGGTGGGGATTGAACCGGTGCTGCAGAGGGTGAGGACAGCTTCACAGTGCTGTGCTCAACCACCTGCGCTGCCAGGGGAGGCCCATTGCTGTGTATTTTTGGAAAGAGTGCTCCATTCATGTGGAAGACTCTGGAATGGTAACTGATGACCCACTAGGCCAAAGTTCAAACATCATTTCTTTTGTGGAATCTCCCCTTTCCATGCTCTGATTTCAATTTGCTCAAAATTTCATTTTTTTTTTCATGTTGTTACTTCAGGGCTACTTAAAATAATAGTTTTTCTTCTGCATTATAATCCTCTCAACAATATAGACTGTATTCCCTGTACCTTTAACACCAAGTCCCAATCTCAGGACTTAACAATTAAAAATGAACTTATTTGGAAACTCATACTTAGCATTTGGTATAAAGGACAGACACTGCCCCTGGTTGGTCTTGTTCTTAAATAATTTTCCCCACAGTTTAATTTCTCTGGTAAATGCATAAATAGAAGGTAACATAGATATTGCCCCAAATGCCACTTTTTAAAAAAATATTTATTTATTTATTTATTTGTTTGTTTGTTTGTTTGTTTGTTTGTTTATACAAGCACTGGGTACAGTCAGAAGCATGGGAGGGTGAGAGAATTCACCAGAGCCAGAGCGGAGAACAGGACAGACTGACGAGGTACACTGCTGATGGGAGCAGCGGGCAGCAGGAGAGGTCTGCGCGCTCGAGGCCCGGTACCTTGATTTTAATGAGGAAGGACTGCACGTGGAGTCCAGCCTTTGACATGGCACCCCTGGAGGGGACAGTCCAGTATCTCCCAATGTCTAATGCCTGAGAATATATTGGCTCCTGCTCTTTTCCAAGATCTAATTGTTTCAGAGGTCCTTCCAGATTTTCTGTTTGGCTTAACTAGATTTCATGAACTTGCGGGTTGCTCTTATCTTTATCATGAGCAACTTCAGGACAAGTGAGTAACAACACAGCCTTGCACGATTTTATGTTATTGCAGAATTTTAAGCAAAACCTAGAGTTATTTCATTCACTTCATTTCCTTCTCACAGTTATAAAATCTGCAGACACTTGTGAATTACTTCTTGCTTCTCATCATCACCCAGGGATCTCAGCCATATGCTATTTACACCTTTGGTCCAGATCATTATCTGTTTTGACAATAATTCTTCCTACTAAACACATTTCTAAAAGTTAATATATTTTTGTCAGCAATGGGTCTTACTATTGGTGTTCCTATAAGGATAGGCAGTTGATGAGAAATCAAGAGGGTGCACTTAGTAAGTCAGATGTTGGGGTACATTTTATGTTCATGAAAGAAGAAAAGAGATGGATTTGTTGGTGTAAGGAGAAAATTACCACTCCTCTTTAACTCAGGGAAGACCAAATGCCTCAGTGATTTACAGTCAGTTCCTTTCCTTTCCACTAAGAGCAAGGCCCTTATTCTACCCACATAGTACATAGTTCACTCAACTTGTCTTCTCTTCCTAAGAAGCTGTGAACACTGTCATCTAGAATTTTAGGACAAGAATCAATATATGTAAATACTCAGAAGAAAAGGATGTTAAAATTCAATCAGACAAACTAGAAAAATGTAAAAATATTCACAGTGAACTCTCTGAGCTAATATAGGAACCGAAAATAAATATTAGAACTTCAATGCCATGGAAAAATTCAAATAGAAAGAGAAATTCAACTTACCCAAAGAGTTTTATTGTTATAATTTTTAAATATTTGGAAATGTGTGATACAGTTTACCCTCAAATATAATAGAATATCATGAAATCAGTGAAAAAGCATATGAAATCCTATATTCTTCAGATGTTGAATTATAAATGTCAACTAAACTGCATATCTGTTAAAGTTATAAAATCAACAGGTATTTTTCCAGAGTAAATATGACTGGTAAAAGTTACAGTGAATTGCATTTGAATTAATTCCAATTGTAACAGGGGTTTCCGTTCTTTTATCCTATTTCCGAAGGTGAACTTGAACATGCTGAAGTATCTTCCCAGATCTAGCCGAGGTTATTAGGGCAAACATTCATAGGACTACAGCTAATTTCTCTCCCCAAAAGTAAATGCCAACTGTGATTGTTGATCAAAAACACACTTATTTGGGACTGAGTACAATGCATGCATGTCTGCCTTTACCTAAATGTATGGAAAAGAAGGCTGATATTCAAATTTCCTGAGTTAATCCTCAGATTAAAACCAGACAACCTAGTCCCCTAGAGACTCATATTCTTTTCTAGAGTAGGCAGAATATTAGATATAAAATTACAAAAAACTATCATATAAAATATTTTATGTAGCATAAAGTGTGATTCAGACAGGATAGTGTACCTATGTCCCAATACCCACGGAGCCTGGGAACCAGCATTATCAACTGTCAAAAGCAGCCATTGGAGGCCAGACTCTCCTCACATACCTGCTTCATATGTGGTGGCATGTGCCGTCATGCTCCACGTGCTGGATCTTCTGTTTTTTGTTACCATGACCGAGAACTCATACATTGTGTTTGGTTTGAGGCCCGTTGCAGTGTAACTCAGAGATGTTGTATCTTCTGACTATATGAGCAGGAAATAAAGAGAAAAAAATCAACTCTGTCAACTTGGTAAATCAAGACGTAAAAAAAAAAAAAAAAAAAACTATCAAATAAGTTAGTACAAAAGGAGTCCATTTCCAAATAGCAGAGAGCTAGGACACAGAACTGTCTCTACTTTTTTTATGTCAACCAGTTTACATTGGCTGATTGTACATCCAACACATGATCGATAAAAATCAGGAGTTATGTTGTTCAACAGCTAGCTGGTAAATTATCCCAAGTGAGGCGATAACTGCAGTAAAAAGACAAATTCCACTTCCTTCTGTCAATTCCACTTTTAAAGTTACCTGCACAGACTTTAACTTAATTCTATCTATAGTAATCAATATCTTTTCCTAAGATGTATTAATGCTATGTTTTTTTAAATGGATGATCTAGAGCATTTTCCACTAGTAATAAACTTAATTTTTAGAATTCTACTGTTTATCATGTTTGAAAAAAACCTTTAATGTAGAAACTTTTAAAGATCCCCAAATACATTGGGCTATTATAAATAAATTGGATGAAAGCAAAATTATATTATGTGGTTTTCTTTCTTTGTGCACATTTAATGTTAAAAACTCTTTTAAGATGGTAAGTAGAACAGCTGATCAGGAAAGATAGAACAAATGGGGTAAATATTAAAAAGATTACATCAGTGTTAGTATCACATGTCTTCTGAATCCATTCTTTGTCCTTTAAGCAGATTAAGGATTTTTTGTAGAAATTAAATTATCTCCTTATTGCTTAATCAAAAGGTACATATGGTAATTGAGTAGTTACAGATTAATCTCCCAAATTAATGTGTATGTTCCATACAATCCAGAAAATTTAAGAATATTTATGTCTCTTAAAAATATCAATTTATATTTGGTATTTGAATTTTGATCTTTTTCCAAACTTAAATATTTACTTTTACTTTTATATTTATTGCATTTGTTACATAGTTATGTCTAGAAAACCAAGGAAAGATCTTTTTTCCCCCACCTATATCGATCACTTTCCTTATTACTCTAGTGTGGTACATCTTTTTTATTCTACTATGAATCCCTCATAGGTTATAGCTATGAAAATTCTACATTTCATTACAAAACCAAATAAATATTTAACTGCACTAATAACATTTCGATGATGTGCTCATCCATCCTATTAAAGTGACGACCTCGTAAACTTCTATCAGAAGCTCTTCTTAAAAATAGCTGTAAAAAATGTGTGCCCCAGTTAAGTGTAGAACTACTTTGTATACACAGAAAGATGGAAATCCATCAAATAAGATGAAAAATGGGCAGCTGTACCTTATACACTGATACATAACTTCCAATCTTACCTTCTTTTACAATCACAGATACCTCTAAGTCTTAGAAATGAGACAATGAGATATATTTCATTGAGGAGGCAAGTCTCACACCTTGATAAAACTAGTCTTTCTGAATGTAGAGGTCACTGGCATTTGGATGGTCACTTTGAGTCACTATCCAAGCTTCTGTTTTAGAATGTCACACTTGACTTCTACAAATCCCATGATTCACTGAGTTTTCTCATAGCTTCATGAAGGTTACAGCTCATTGTTAATCATTAAGTCTAGAAATACTATGGGAAAATTATAGCCAGTTATATTTGTGAGTGTAAAATACCCAGATACTACCTCTCTGTGCCTTAGTTTCTCATCTCTAGAAAACCTAACAATAGCATTGACCTCACAGTGTGAACTAAGTGTCTATAGTGTCTGCCTCAGACTAAGCATTAAATGTTAGGTATAATATTTCATGCACAGTCTAATGTGACATATCATTTTAAGCTTGCATTAAATTCCCTGTGGGTTGTGGCACCTTGAGAGGTAAGACAGTCTTGCATGCCTTTGCATCTTCTTTGACCCTATGCTATAGCAAGTAAGGACCACAGAATAGTTGATGAATGTATTCTGAATGGAAATCACATATAGTGTCAGGTGTTTAATCACCTTACTAGAATAAAATTATAGAAAACTCCCTATTTGATCAGGGAAGTCAATACAGAGTCGATCAAAATATAAACATCTGAATTATGGCTTGATTTAGATCTAATGAAGTAGAAGATACTCCTGTGGGAAGCGTCTTGGATAATACCATCAGATCCTCTGAGTTCCAGCTATAGTTTAGTGAGGAATCTTTGCCCAGCTATATAACCTACCTGTGCCTTCATAAAGAAAACTGCATATATATATACTGATCTATGGAGACTTTTACTCATTCTTTTTACAGCAGGTGTAAGTATCGCAATCACACAGATGAGAAAAAATGAGGCCGAACAAGATAAATGACACGACAGGGCAGACTCAGGTGGTCAAGGGCTCCATGTATTTATTTCCCCTCCTCTGGCTTGTGTATGCTCTGCCAACATTACAAAGCTGTAGTGGGACATGAGTGAAGGAATAGAGAGACCAGTGGTTTCAAAAGTTCAAAATGCATAATGTGTGTGTGTGTGGAGGAGGGTGGAATGTTAGTAATTAAAGCCTTCAATCAGGGAAAGTGATGGGAGAAAAACAGTTAAAAGTATTTTTTCTATTCCCAAACTTCAGTCCATGAAAAGTCCAGTCATTCCTTTTAGAGGATAGTTTTTGTGTTGGGTCTCACTTTATAGGCATCCTTTGTGAGAGTCAATAATTCTGTCTGTCATATTAACTATTCAACTGAAATAATTTGCCTCAAGAAATTTAGAACTCAAACCATTCTGCAGAGAATAATCATTGTCCTTCAGAACATTTCACATACTGGCAAAGGACCCAGGGCCATTCTATGAAATGAATGTATCTACAAAGTACAACAATTATGAACATAAAAAATTTAAAGTGGTCTTTTAAAAGTAAACTTAAAATTGGTCCATCTGTATATAAAGAGAACTTGTTTTCTTTTGAATGCTCTGATATGCTTCGTTGTTTGTCTTATCTTATAATGCTATTTTTATTTATGGTTCTGCTGAGTCTTAAATCGAATACTGGTAGGAGATGGATAGGGTACTTACAACCTATCTTATATCGATGATATTATTTGGACTTGCCTGGAGAGTTTTCCCAAATATCTGAACTGGCAGGGCAGCAGTACAAAAGAAAACTGTGTTTTCAATGGTTTCAACTGAAAACTGATTTATGATGAAATGTGAATTTCATGCCACTTAAAAGTTGAAAGGGACAAAGCAGATGCAGCATGGCTAGAGTTAAAGAGGCTGAAGTACAAAATTATGGATGGGATTTTGTTTAATCACCAGGGTCTTTAGAATCAGAAATTCTCAAAGGGTACTTTCATTCCCCCAACTCACCACTGGCTTGAGGATGGATTTAGAGAGATGGTAGTATGGTGGAAAGAACCTCAGATAAAGTGCAGGATATCCAATTCTCCCTGAAAGCTACCCTAGCAGAGGGTAAAGAGAAAGGATGTAAGGGGGATAGGGAAAGGCTGGAGAGAGAGGATAGTGCTATTTGGTTCCCTGGTTGTCTGGTGACATTCACACACCTATTTTCCAAAGCTGCCTTCTTTGTCCTAAGTCATCATCTTATCAAGCATTGTATTATCTCATTTGAATAACTTAGAGTTCTTTGAAATATGCCGATGGAGTTGCATATATAAATCATCCCAAACTTACACGTAATATCTTAAGGAACAACAATTAAACCATATTTAATAGCCTCTTTGATCTAGTGCAGTTTAAGGTAGGTAGTAGGTGCTTGATAAGTCACTTGTTAATCTTGTTTTGGGTTGCACTGGTGTATTGCTTTTGTGTACTAACACTGTGGCAGGCTTAGAGGTAACAAATTGCCTATTTATTAGCGTTACTAAGACAGGCTGTTAAGATTTGAAAGTGACAAAGAGGGCCTCAAGATTAGTATCCCTAAAGATGTCTTAGGGGACCTGGGATCGCTCAGTCTTGAGTCCACAGAACTGGAATGAGAGCTGGTCTAATTGACAGTAGTTAAAGGGAAATATGAATCGTGGTCTCTCTGCTACATGAGGGTGTCTCAAGGCTAGATAAGCATGTCGATGTCAATGGCTTACGGAGGTGATTAAAACTATATTCAAATTATGTATTCCCAGCCATATTCTCTCTATGATAGTAGGTTTCTAACATTAATAGGGTTGCCTTGGATGTCAATCTAGATTCTAAACAAAAAGAATACCAAAATCTATCCAGAAAAATGAATGTGGAGAGTCCTGCTACTTTCAAAGGGAAAGACATTCCCTTGTACAGAATCCTATTATTGACACGAACGCAGAATCTGGTGGAATTCAAATAATATTTTGCAGCTCCTGATGCTTTTCTACCTTGCCTAAGAATTGTTTCCTAAGACACAATTACTCCTGTGCTAATTTTAGATACTGAGCGATTAAAAATGCTTTGTTTTTCCATTTAGTGTCACTGCAGCAAAATGACTCATGACAGCCCAGGAAGCATTTAAAGCACTGTATTAAACAAATGACAGTTCATTTTCAATGCCATACTATCCACGAGCACTTCACCTTGTATTTCGCATTTGCAGAAAAGCTGGTCCTCCACCGGACAGTGTAAAGTCGCACTTCAGACGTTTTTTGGTTCTTAGGGACAGAGTTGTCTGCCCAGCTGACCCTCACAGCATCGTGGGTAAGAGCCACAGCCTGTACACCTACTGGTGGGAGCATGGGGGTGGAGACATCTGGGACAGAGGTGGGGAAATCATCAAGCAAAGGATAATAATCAACTGGGTCAGTGGGGTCTGGGTTAAAAAAACCCGCCAAATGAAACAAACAAATAAATACATAAAGAAAAGTTAAAAAAATAAACATCAGTGGCAACACATCACAATGAGTTAAATGCATGGCAATAATGATGAAAGGGAACATGAGAAGAACAGAAAAAAATACAATTAATTCAATCGGAAAACTCATTAGAAACAGTGTTGCTACATTATAGAAATAACTATTTGTTATGATTTACTCATTGCTTTAGAGTGGTTTTATCAAGCTGTCACTTGAATATGCCTTTGCAAAGACTATTTCTTCCTAGAATGTTGCACATTGCTTCTTAAAAGAGCTAGCATAGAATCGATCCGTCTCGTCACTATATAGATAACAAGATTAAAAGGGGTGTCTGGTTGATTCACTCCTGCAAAGAAAATAAATGCTTAACTAATATCTTTGGTTTCATGTTTGCTTTTCTCCTTCTCTAACCTAATTTGTTTTCTCTAATGCTTTCAATATTAGTTTATATCTGCATAAATACGGTTTAGGCAAAACAAACAAATGGTAAAGACCAAAGGACTTGAGATCTGCCGCATTCTGTGTAAGCTGATGTTGCACAAAGCCAGTTGACCAAGTCCAAGCGCTTCAACCACATATGTGAAAATGAGGTTTCAGGTAGTACTTGGTATGGCAGGTTTCTTAGAAAAATTGTAGAAGTATCCACTTTCCCCACATTCTCACAGAGTAATTGGCTACATTTTTAGTCTTTTAAGGCATTCTGAAATTATACATTCTTTGTTCTAAAATTTCAAGTCTGGTGGAAAGAGTTTATTCTACTGGATGGAGAGACAGAAGGATCTACCTACAGACTGGGGTGTCTCACATGCTTTGATGCATCACACAATCAGAATCCGTACAAGGATGTGAGTTTTCACAAAATCTCTAGGAAAAACTTTATGCTGGGATATCAGAGGTACTTATTTTGAGGCTACAGTCAGAGTTCCATTTTGAGCCCTACATTTTATATTTAAAATTTATATTTAAAAAAAAATTACTTTTACATCATGTGTTAGATACTCTCACCAGCCAAAAAATGACATAAGCTCTCTGGCTGGGCCTGTGATGATAGTTGGGGAGGGGAAACCTGCTAGATGTGGAGTATCTGAAGCCGTGTACACACATTTATATTTCTAAACAGCCTGGCTCCAAGCGCAGCAGCTGCTGGCTGGTTTTGATGATTGCTTCACTTTGTCCACTGCATTTCAAATGCCTATCCCCTACTCATCACTCTGTTTTCCAATGAATTATTTATTAGTTTACTGGGCCGTGGTCTTTGGAGCAAAATACAAAACCCCAAAACAAAAACAGAACAAAAGGAAACGGGGCGGGGGTAGGAGGAAGAAAAATGTGTGTTTAAAATTTAATGACAGAGCCAAGCTTTCCCTATTTCCTTTGATGTGACTTTTTATTAAGGTTCCTTTATACCCAAATGGATTTATGAAATGATGAAGGGGTTGCTGAAGATGCTGTAGCCTCCAGGAAGGTCCCTATCACCATCAGGTGGCTACTGAGCTGCCTCACTTTGCTCAGCTGCCTTTCTTTCTTTTTTTTTTTAATTTAAATATTTATTTATTTACGCATACAAGAGCTGAGGTGCAGGTCAGAGATGAGGGGGGTGAGAGGATTCACCAGAGACAGAGTGGGGAGCAGAACAGGCTGATGTACTGAAATGCACTGCTGAGGGGAGCAGCGGGCGAGCCACTAGGGAGGCCCCTCTCAGCTGACTTTCTAAGATGGTTCTACAAATAGAAGCACAGCTCAAAATTAGACTCTTCTTTGGACCTACCTAGATTAATGAGTTTCTTGCTTCTTTGCTTAATCCAGTTTTGTTGGTATACCTGTACCACCTCTACAGCCTCTCACAGGTGTAAAGTTTTGAAAAGCAGTTATTCTGCTTCGAGAAATGGTGATAGTCCATTCAACTATTTCTGGATTCTAGAAAGATTTTCATGACTCATTGAGTTTCTTGGAGCCTCAGTTCCAGAATACATCCCTCAAATTCTAAGTCATGATGTCTTTGGGTATTTGCCTATGGACTTATGTCATGTCTACCCTTGGCCAAGTTTTTCTTGCCTATTTTAGGGAACATTTTATTTTTTCCAGGCATGGTTTGTCCTTCCGTTTGCTACCTCCTTTGGAGCTGTGCTAATACAGCAGCCACTAGTTCCATAGACAATTTAAAGTTAATTAAATAAAATGAAAAATGCTGCTTCTGTTATATTGGCCAATTTCAAGTTCTCAATGGCCACAGAGGCTTAGTGCCAGCCCCACTGGAGATAGGGATGCAGAGCATTTCCAACAAACCAGAATTTCCTAGTGGACAGCACGGTTCTCAGTGCAAATATTTTACATCTATTGCTAATTAGCTCTTTCTCCCAGCCAGAAACAGTTTGAATAGTTGAATTTAAAATGTTTTGTTGCTGAACAACTAATTTTCAGGGTTTTTTTTCCCTTTTTCTTCTCCTGGGTACCTTATGTTATTGATTTTCAGTGATTATATTCAAAAAGGTAAATACATGCATATATGCATACAAAGTATAGCCTCAAAACCTTTGCTAAAAAGCGAAGCCTATTCAATTCCTACTAGATGCTTTGGTAAGAGCCCCTGAATTTTCAGTTCAACAAGCTTTTAAAAGTATAACACAATTTTACATCTGGATTGTACGTCAATTAGACATTGACCACACAGATGAAAAGAAACAAATTTAAATCACACATCTCAGTATTCCCCTGCCCTCTTCCCTGACCCAGGATCAAAACGCCATGTTCTTGCAACAGTGAGAAAATAAAAGACTTTACAGCAAAAGTAAAACTACTAAGCTGCCCATTTGACCTGGGAAAACTTGCAGCAGCTCCATACTGATAGTCTCAGGTTGAGATGAGGCTCCAGAGCACAGCAACACACATAAACACGTGCACGTAGGGAGCACCATGGCCTGGCAACTACTGCAGCCTGCTGCACTGGTTGCCTGACTTGGTATTTACTTTACACGGGCCTCTACCATGATAGCTCACGGGAGTACTTCACAGACACTCCAAGACAGAGAATGTCTTCTTTGTGACACTTTGACACATTTATTGATAGAGCTTCTCCTTCAATTTTATTTATTTGTCCTTTGTTTTCCATATGTTTGTCATAACGTGTACACATACTATAAAAAAATAAAACCATGTCTGCCATAACTAGGGAAAGTGTACACTTTTCCTTTGGAGAGGCCTTCACTCATTCATTCCTCTCCCACCTCTTACTGGTTATTCTTCAATGTGCAGATTCCTCACATTATTTCTAATTTTTGATGTAATTTCATTTCCTAGCGTCATTAGGGTTAGTGATGTCTGGAAAGACACTGTCTTGTGGAGAGCTGGTGTTTTAAACACCACCCAGGGAAGGCCCATGCTTAGAATTAAAATGGCTACAAACAACAAGGGGAAGAGGTTGCGGCTGCCTCAGTGGTTCTTTCTAAACAACTTACTTTCAATTTCTCTGAACTCCACTATTTATGCTACTGTTTTCTGCTTAAAATTGATTTTTTCCTGGTCCCTTAAGAGGCTATTGTTACTACTCTTTAGCTTTGTTAAAAATATGGGAGTTTGGGCCTCCCTGGTAGCGCAGCGGTTGAGCGCTGGGTTGCGAAGCTGCCCGCAGCCTCTGCGGTGCCGGTTCGATCCCCGGCTGCTCCCCGGCCACCAGAGGGGGGTCCCACAGGGCACGCAGACCTCTCCTGCCGCCCGCTGCTCCCCTCAGCAGTGTCCTTGGGTCCTTCTGCCTGCTCTGCTCCCCGCTCTGGCTCTGGTGAATTCTCTCACCCTCCCGCGCTTCTGACTGTACCCAGTGCTTGTATAAATAAATAAATAAATCTAAAAAAATACATTAAAAAAATATATTGGAGTTTTAAAAGACTGGCTATGGTATAATTTGTGTGACCTAATCAGCTGCTCAGTGTCTTTTATCATCGGCAAGAAAGAGGCAACTGAAAATGGAAATGAGAGAAGCACTGGGACAGCAAAGTGGCCCACAGCTCTCAACATATCCAGGTACTGGACAACAAGAGTAAGGGAAGTGAAAATCCCAGACATGCATCTCCCATGTTATCTCATTGCTTTTGTCCTGGACTTCCATTTGCCCTTTTGTTCTAAATTTAGGGATAACACCTTTCATAGAGAATATTCTCTAAGCTTGTACTGCTTATTTATCCTTTTTGGGAGTCATGAATTCTTTTGATAATACAATGAAAATGATATATACTCGCTATAGATCAATGAGTTTATTGGCATGTACCCCAAATTTTGCATATCCCTTCAGACAGGAGACTTCGGAGTGACAACTTTTCTTTACAAGAAAATCTGTTCAAAATCAATAAAGGGATAGTATGCTCTGGTTGTCACATAACAACCATGGATTTACTTAACAAATGAACTGTATACTCTCAAAATAAACTATGAATGGCATATGGGTTTGGAGAACTCATTGCACCATGTTCACACAGAATCCCACTGTTAAGTTCATGTTCATATAGTGCTACCTGTCAGCATCCAGTAATTCTCCATGGTCTTTGGTGGGAACAACAACATCCTGCTTTTAGATCCTTCATTCTCATGAAGGTCATATTAGCTGATATGTTAAAGGAGGGCTGTGGATTGCAGCAGGTTTTGAAAGGGGGCAGGATCAGAGCATCCATTAGTGAGCTGTCCTGATTTCAGACATCAGGCTATTCACAGTGGTGATCTTACTTTCTAGTGACTCTGACCAGCCTTGTCAGAGGTGTTACTTATTCTATTTTTGAGTAAATAAACTTGCTTACAATAAGTCTCCATAAATGGCTTGGAACTGACTTACTCATCATTCCCTAAATTCTTTGAACCCCTTTTCTCTCATGTGTGGTCTTTACAGCTGCCTAGACTTGGTCAACCCCTTGAAGCAGTCAGACATATTTTTAAGTCCAAAGGCCCTGGGCACAGTTGGAGTGAGCTGGAGGTCCAGTTTAGGAAGAAGTCTCCTGCATGACTCAGTCCATCCAAACCAGCCCCAGGAGTTCAGTTCATCCTTGTTATATTAGCCTGAAGGACCCTCTGCAGAGAAGCAAGTGCCCATTTGGGTATTCAGCAGCCCTTGTGCAGAAAACCTTTATCCTACCGATATTGCACTGGCTAATAAGATAGGATGATCAGGGTATGAAGAGTGGAAAGAGGGTATTAAAATATGAAGCTACTGAAAGAGAGAGATGAGAGATCCATATTCTCTAAGTTCATCTACCAATTAAGATCGAATTCCTCTCACTTTGGGTTTTGAAAACCAAAAATCAATCAACTGATCAATTGTGTATGTACATGCCGTGTGCACACATAGCTCAGTATATGATTACATGCATTATCTTTATTTAATTTGTGTTTTGTTTTGCCCTAGATTTTTTTTTTTTTACCATAACTCAAGCACTGACTACCTTGTCACAGAGGATTAACTGTTTCAGCTTACCTGTTATAGATCTGGTGGTGGCACTCTCATATAGAGGAACTCCTTCTCCTGCATTGTTAAAAGCTTTTAGGGAGATTACATAATGGGAACTTGACTCTGGAGAAAAACAGAAAGAATATGAACATGCTATTTACTTAATGTGTTAAAATACTCAGGGTAAACATTTTTTTTGAAATCAAATTTAACATAATCTATTAAGTAAATTGTTCTTTAAAAACAAGCATGCTTGGTTCTGGGAAGAAGGTGGTAAGATAGTTTTTTGATATTCCTGAATATCCACATAAAAAGAGAATGAATGACTAGCAAGAATACCCAAAACATTTGGACATTTACAACAAAAGAAGACGATGAGCAGACTCTTATGCCCAGTACAGGTGGATGTGGACTAGTCATCAATAACCTTGGTGCCTACATGTTATCAGCATCTGTGTAAGTAAATCCATAGGGAAGCAGTGAATTTGGAAACAGCATAATTCTACAATAACCTTAGGTAATTCTTATATGCCCTGGCGGACCAATTTGACAACAGTGAATATAAATATTCAAAACTAGCATGCAAAGTCTCTTTCCTGGACAGCCTTATATTGGGGACAAACTACTAAGAAAACATTCAAAATTTGAGCAAGACAGAAACAATAGAGAACAATTTAAGAGAAAGTCCAGATAAAAATAGGAGAACAGTCATAAAAACTTAAGAATATAAGTAAGCATATAAGTTGATTAAAAGGTAACCTATTTGATAGGAGGTAACTTCACATATTATATAATTTAAAAGGATTTAACATCCAAGATATATATAAAAACTCATTCAATATAACAACAACAACAACAAAAAGCCAAACAACCCAATTAATTAGTGTCAGTGGATATGAACCAACATCTCATCAAGGAGACCCAGAAGGTCAATATGTACAAATACATGGAAAAAATGTTCACTGTTGCTTTTAATAAAGGAAATGAAGGTCAAAACGACAATGAGGTAGCATCTCACATTTGTGAGAATGACACACATCAAAAAGACCCCTGACATTGTGTTGCAGAGGTTTTGAGAAAGAAGAAACCTACTCTGTTAGTGGGAATGTAAACTGGTATACCTGTTTTGGAATTTGGTCTCTAGGTTTACCTTAAAAAACTAAAAATGCAAATACCATATGACCCAGCAATTCTACTTTTGGTATTTATCAGAAGAATATAAAACCATCAACTCAAAAAATGATATGCTTCAGAATATTGATAGCGGGACTATTTACAACAGTTACGGCATGAAAACAACCTAAGGGCTACAGAGAGAGTATTGGATTAAGAAGATGTGGTATATGCACACAATGGAATACTACTCAGCCATTAGGAAAGAGGAAATGTTGCCTTTTAAAGTAAAAGGAAAGGTACAAGAGGGCATTATTCATAGTAAAGCAGGTCTGAATGACACAAGCAAATACTGGATATATGCATGGTGGACAATTAGACAAAACAAACATTTATGAAAACCTCACACCATCAGTCAGTAACTGGACCTTCTCCGTGTACCTCTCCCCAGCAGGTTACAATGAATTGCATCCTTTTGTTTGGATTTGTGGTGATGGGTAACCATACCCAAAACCAATGAGAGAGGTTCTGAATTGGTCAGTAATTTTATTTTATTTTATTGAACCTTTTGCCTGGTACATGAACTGAAAGAATACATGACTTATATGGGGAAAGTTAGATTATTATCAGACTTTTTGATGACCAATATTTTATGCTAGAAGAAACTGGAGTAATTTATTTGAGACTTTTAAGGTACGAAAATGTGATTCCAGGATTTTTAGAGCCAACAAAAGCGAACTTTAAGTAATAAAGAGCATATCTAAACTGTTACCAGCTTGCCAGCAACCAGGGCATATTGTTATATTGTTTCCCTCACCATGAGAACTACAAGAAAATGAGCTTTAAAATTCAAAATGACCAGGGGAGATATCAACCTAATTCCTAAGTGCTGAGCAAATAAAATACACTAAAACTAAGTGAGGGTTAGAAGGGAGAGATTTTACTTTGTGATGTCTACATGTTCTTATAGATGTATGAAATCATAAGACAAAAATTAAGAGAGGATAGTGATAGAATAGGCAAAAATAAATGTTTCAATAATTATTATTAACCATAGTATTATTCTGAAACTAATACAATATAGCAAAATGCAAGTGAATAAACATGAGAAGTTTAAATTCTTTCATCCCATATGTTTTGAGGGCCAGAATTTTGGTGTGGATGAAAGGACACCCAAGTAAAATAGAAGTAGTTAAACATCTTGTGAAAAATGAGCTTAAATTCAAAAGGTGCTTAATCTCTGTTCTAGTTCTGTCAATAATATCTAGAAACAATGATCCAACAACAGCAAGCATCCCTAGCCCAAACAGGGATTTTGAACAAATATTTCACTTTGCAAGAAACAGGGCCTCAGTAAAGATTGTGGTCTGAGGCAGGAATCAACAATTGAATGTGAAACATCTTGACACAAGGTACCAGTGAAGACTAATAGGATCAAATCCAATGGATTCAGGAAGCAACCTAAAGAGATTTCTACAGACCAAAGATGAGAACAATGTGACTTTCAACAAAAATAAGAGTTTTAATGCATTGCAACCCAACAAATATGAATGCATGAATTCATAAATATATTTTAAGGAAAAGGATAGTAAAAGTTGGTCACTTCTGATGTTGACAGAGAACCAAATTACTATTTTGAAGACTGGGTAAAGTATCAAATATGTATCACTTTTCTCTCAAATCAGCTTTATCACTGTGTAACCAACAGTGTATGTGGGACAGCATCTCCTTATAATATTGTTCCAACTAACTGATAAAAACCAAATGATAGAATTCAGATATTACTGTTTTTCAGTCACAGTGAACAAATAGTTTGGGGCATTAAGAATGCAAGGCTGCTAAGATAAAAATAGAGACATGGAGACCTTATCTACCTCCTGATGGAAGAACATAATTCCTTCTACAGTCTCACCAGAGGGATTGAACCTATTTAGTCTGATCAAACTTAAGGAGCCAGATGCCAATGGGCAGGAGATAGAGCAAGGGAGCATTTCAACCCCAAGTGATGATAATTCATTAAGCTTGACATGAACTGTATCTCAGTTCTATTTCACAATGAAAAAAAAAAACATTTGAAAATGAGTGACTATCTATGACAGTGTTCTTTGAAGTGATTAGATGGATTTTTTTATGTGACCTAAATATTAGTGTTAAAGGCACTGACATTTCAAATCACAATGACAAAAGAGGCACAAGAAGGATAAAATGAAATTGTATGTAACATAATCACAGGGCTTCTTTTTTAGTGAATTGCTTCCCCTACATGAGGGCGTGTTTAAGTATATGTAAAATTATATTGACATGTTAGTTATTAATAAGAAAATAATTGATCAACTTTTAAATGCTCTTAGAGATTTACAAATATTATGTACCAGATGGACCCCTGTTGTCAGGTTATAATTGTAATTCTTTAATTAGTAGAGCAACTAATTAAAGACTGTATAAAATTAAGCAGTAAAGCATGTGATAGAACTTATGAATGCTACTTAAACATAGAAGATTGAAGAAGGAGTAAGGAACTGGGTTATAAAAGGCTTTCTCATCTGGTATGGACTTGGAACCAGGTTGTCAAGTATGGGTAGGATTTAGAAGTAGGGTGTTAGGAGTTAGAAAACATGTCAATAGAAAATATGGGAAATGTTGAAAATACAGGTAGGCAGCTCAGCAAAATTTTTTTTTTCTAGGAAAAATATGCTATAATTTCTGGAGGAGAGAGTATGTTCAGTAACTACAAAACAAACATTTACATTAGATTCAAGCCATATAACATTTCTTTTTTGTGGGTCAAGTTGCTTTTGGTTTTCTCATATATACATACACACATACCTGTATGTATTTACATTATGTATTTGCATTTATCTATGTATGTATTTATCACAGAAGAGAGAGAAAGATCAGGGATTCTAAATTCACATGAACCCAGACCCACAGCCACTAGTCTACAAGCTGATTCCTACACACATAAGTATACACAAATATACATATGTTCATGGATACATGGATAATGAATTTCTGAGTCTAAATGTCAAGCATAAGAGCAACAACTGATTAGAAGCTACATTATGTGTATAAGGAGGGTGAATATAAAAAATAAAGCAGGTGCTCATTCATGCAAGGCAATTGAGTATGGTTGTTTTATGTTCCCCTCTCCAGTTCAGATGGGGGTTCAGTCAAGAATGTCCTACTTGATCGAGAGCTCTTGACTTTTCTGCTCAAGGTTAACAGCTGAAGCTTACACGTTGTCAACAAAGTCCACAGGACATGGAATTTATGCCTTTGTCTCTCTGTCCCCACCTGCCAGTCCTCTAGTTTACACCCCCTTAGACAGCACACTCTGTAAATGCCCCCACCACATCTTTGCTCTATGGGCTTTAAATCTTTTGCAGTGCATACCGTTTCTCACTGAAAACATAAGAAAGAAGAAGAAAATTACCTTGACTGGTTCATCTCATTTTGTTGTTTGGAATTTTCATCTCAGTCTGAATTATACAAAATGTGCACCTCACTTAGCTGCTCTTTGGCTCCCAAGCAGTATTCACCATTTCTGAATCACTCCCACCCAGTAAAAGCAAGGTAACTGTCATTTCAATGCTGATTGTTGCTAATATTGACAGTCATCGATTAGCTAGTCAGCTGAGTGATTTTCTCTTCTACTTGAGTCCAGAATTTTGTAATTTACTGGCTTTTGGTGAATGAATTACACCAGTTGTTATATCCCTCAGATCCCAATGATATTGCGACACCTTAGGGGAGGCCAACTTCAAAGTTGAATAAAAAGTAGCAATGGCTTAGCTCTCTATTCAACAATGCCCATTCTGTGATGGAGTTGTAATTGGTTAAAGAATACCATAAAGAAGAAGGGCAGCATTGGAGAACTTTTGGCCCAGTATTTTCCTGCTAGCAATTTGAGTATATTGCTTTAATCCCCTTTTGCATTGCAGTGAAGGCATCTCCTCTGGGTACAAAGATGCTGACAGAGTGATGAGGAACAAGGAAGAAGGAAGGTTTTGTCCCATACATAAGAAGAGTGTCATTTTCTATCTCACCACTAGGGGGCAATGTGGAGCTATTTTCCTGCACATGCTCAGAGCTCTTAAACTTTAAAACCAGTAAATCACAAAAGAATTGCCTAGAATTGCTCCCTCTATAGAAGCATCAAATGAGTTAAGCACATTTAATATTACCATAATGAATTCCAAGTGAATTAATCATTAATTATGGTCAGACCCCATTGTTCAGGAACACACTTAATGACAATTATGACAGTAATTTTTTTTTTGGATTTGCTGAAATGTTGCAGACATATAGTGTGAAAATTTATCAATTGTCTCTGAAAATAAAGTATAGCAGTATTTTCTTATTTGAATTCACTGTGACAGAATCATGTTGAATTAACTTGCATTTTGGTGGTTGTCCATGAGAAGTATTTTTAATTCTGTATTTTCTGAGTGATCCCATAGATTTCAAATTATTGATCAGACTTTCATCATTTGGCCAACCTTTCTTATAAAATACATGAGATTGAGATAAAGGAGACTGAAGAAATACTAACTCTCTGAGCACCCAAAACAGATGGCTCCTGGCTTTCTCTGTGGCTAAGAATAAAGGAATAAATGCACACGGGGTTGTAAAGACAAGAAATGGGTAAAAGGAAGAATTTTTGGTTTTCCGTCAGAGATTTGGCAGGTGCAAGACCCATAAGAGCTTTTGTTGAGGCTTGCCTGAATGCAGTGAGATGAATGTGACTCTCTGGGGCTGAGGGACTGAACCAAGAGACCTGCAGGGGCTGGACCAAGATGCTGTACTTGGTGACAAAAGCCAGTGAGAAGAACATAATTATTTTTAATTAATATTTTGTGTGAATTAAATGCCAGTGGCATGTGCCAGATTGACAGCCCGTAGTCCTTTATTCATTACACATTATGTACTTCACTCAGTGGCCCCTTCCATGCCAAGTGCTTGTCGGGGTGCAGTGTTCGTGTCCCTGCATCCTCTGCCCTATTAGCCCTGCCAACAAGTCAATTAGAGAAAATTAGAGTGGTTTCTGTTTTCCTACTGCAGATGCCTGTTCCTCGCAGTGAACCAGGGCTACCACATGCACAGAGTCCAGGCCACTGGATTGCTGTCAGATGGTAAATGGTACTGGACACCTTTGACCCCACTGGACCTGAACCGGTTAATTAAGTATAATGGGTAGACAGCAAATACAGCCAATTGCATTGATTTCTTAAAAGGATGAGCAATTCATATTTCAGAAAGATGGAATTTCTACAATGCATTCAATATCCAATTCTACTTTATTTATATACATACACATACTTCCTGGCAAATTTAATTAGGTGATGTAACTAGCACCCTTATGATGTTACTTTTTTTTTTTTTCTTTTCTAGGAGCACTGTCCAACAAATGGACAGATTATAACACGACTTGCTCATTAAGCAGCATTGCATAACAGACTCAGCTAGTTTGTGTAAGGAAGTATTTGAGTCTAAAGAAGAAGAATTAAGGTAAAATTCAACCTACCAATGTCTAGCACCAGAGAGAAACTGGGTAAAAATAAGACTTTTAAAGGAAAAAATCCAGTGCTAGGCAGATAGAAGGTACTTAACAAGTACTTGTTGAATTAATGAATATATGAGACATAAAAGGCTATATGACTTAGTGAAGGTCAAATAGCCAGCCCCTTGTCAATCTGAATGTAGACCTCACATTTCTTGACGCCTAATTGCACATGCTGATACTGTCAGGTGGGGATGGATGTCCTGAGCCAACTACATATAGGCTTTGTGGATGCCACCCCCATTCCATCAAGACACTAGGAACTACAAATCCCAGGATCCCCAAAGGGAAGTTGTGTGGACCTAAGGGCAGAGTTAAGCAGCCATTTTCTCTGTTTGTAAATAAAACCCAGCCATGTTAGTGATAATGTTACAAAGTACTTGGCTCCTGCTCTTGGCCAGGCAGGTTTGGTCTCGGTGGGTCATTTGGGATCCCAGGTCAGCAGAATGGGTAGGACACATTTAAGAATTTATCTCTCTCTTTTCTCCCTGATTTGTGCATTTCCTCATTCCCCTACCCTTGTAAATAAACCATTGTTAACCTTTTGTGTGTGCCTGCAGTGTAAGTCCCTTTTAAGCACGCAGGTGAGGACCCACAGTCAGGCAACCCATTATAGAGTGGGGTTGCCCTGTGACAATACCTGTAGTTCATGAAAAGTGGTTCCAAAGAGATTGTACAACATATCCCCTCTCATTTGCATATTTGCATCCAATTCTTCATCCGTTCATGTGTTCACTTACTCATCAATTATCACTGATCATCTTTTGCATGCAAAGATGGTTATAAATTCTCTAGGATATGTAAATATTGCAAAAACTAATTCTTGTTGGTCTTGATGAGTCTTTTACTGAAGAAGCTGTGTTGGAAATTTAGTTTTATTGTTAAAGTGTTCTGGAAGCAGAGAGGTTTTGTGGAGAGGACAGAAGATTTACTTAATCTTTTGCTAAGCAAAGGTTGAGGGGGAGAGTGGGCTACACAACAGCTGCCAGAGGCTGTTGCTTTCTGCACGCTGGGTTCAGCACTTGAAGACAATGACAATTTTTCTTCCTCCTGCTTTTCTTCTCTTCTCTCCTCCTCCTCCTCTTCCTAGTAGTAAAATTTTGTGATGACTAATTAGGCCCTTTGTTAATTTAATCCTTATCTTAGTTCAGTGTTTTGCATGCAGTAAGTACACAATAAATATTTGTTGACTAGAAGAATGATCATTTCCCTTTTTTAGGTAAGTGGGGGATTCTAATTCTGAAGTTCAGCTTCATGGCCTCTGGACAACTTGCCTTTTACTGAGTAAGAGATGGTGAGTTGAACATTTTGAATTAACTCAAACTGTTTTTAGAGAAATTAATGCCTCAGAACATAGTAGTTTAGGAAACATGGAGCGATTGCAATGACTCTACATCAGAGGCCATTGAAATTGACCAGGCAAAGATCACAGGACCAGAAGGAATGAAGATGTAAAGATGGGTGTGAGTAACACAGGTGTAGACAGATTTGGAGGGAAAAATAGGGAAAGGGAAAAGTCAAAGATGACTCCTAGATTTGGAATCTGATAATGTGATGAACTTATTGTTGGGACTAGGAAGTCAAGAAGGAAAGGATTCTGCTTCTGTCATGTTTGCTAGGGAGTCCAAGGGGAACTACAGACAGAACTGACTGGCTGCTCTGGGTTCTGGCTCTGGGGTCAAGATGTATATCCCTAACCTGAGGAATGGTGGACTCTAAGCCTTGAGAAAGCAGTGCCTCTCCTCCAGACACTCTTCCAAATAATGTTTTGTCTGTTTTTTTCCCATTGATTTAACCACATGATTTGGTGTTACTTGGGTTCAGATTGGAGATGAACTAAGAGACACTGGCCCTTCCTTGGGGAATGCCACCAAATTTATGCAGTGTCTTCCATGACATTTAGGAAAAGCAAACTCTCTTGTAGTCTGTGCTTTAGGCAATTTTTAATCAATTATTCTGATAATGTTACAAAGTAGGCAGGGCAAGTGTGGCCATTCCTATTTTAGAAATGGAGAGCCTGAGGTCCCACTGCAATCATTCAACCAGGGGACACAGGGGGAGCTGAGGGGCTGACAGTGTGACCGGGTTTGCCACTCCCTAGTGCCTGGACTCCATGGGCCGTGGTTTTCTCTAGCCCATTCTGAAGAGCAGCCTTTGGTCTCCAAATAGGACTTGCTCTGTCAGTGAGGTGTGCCTTGGCAGAGAGCCCTCAGAGTCGGAGAAATGACTGAGTAAATGCTTAGATTATGAAGAGCTACAAGCAGCTTACAAATGGAGCACTTAATGAAATGATTTCTCAGCAAAGCTTTGCATCAGGAAATTACCAGAGACAGTCTAACCAAACACACAGGGCTTCCTCTTTTTCCTCATGTCTCAAAGAAAAACTAAACCAAATAAAAGACAAGATGGAAACACTGTATAACCCATCACCCAAGGACCCAATTAATAAGAAACACAAATGCTATTCACTTAATCCAGACAAACAAATAATTGCTTTGGTTTGAAACATCAGTCAGTCAAACTGACTTCATAACATTGGAAAAAAAAAAAAAAAAGATGTGTTTTGGTTAGAAACTAAAGCAGAAATATCTTCTTTTTCCCTTTTACAAATACCTGCCATCCCTTCCTTGGTTTTTACTTCCTGTCTTTTTTTCCTTTATTCCCCCAGCTCATTCTGCTCCTATTCTTTTGGGTTTCTGGGAGAGGGAAGGGGACAAAGAAGTATAAGAGAACAGAAAACAGAACGTGTGAAGAGAAAGAACGGTAAGGCTGTGGACATGCGCTCGGAGGTTAGTGTGGGTACAGAATTTCTAGAATTGGTACCACAGATGCATCCTTGTCCTGCTTCATCACACTTCTCTCCACAGCAAGCCTATAAAGCGGGCACAGTGACTGTCCCCATTTCAGAGGTGACACACTGCAGCTGGGTGACAGTCGAGAGCTCATTAAGGAACTGCACTGACGCTCAGAGCCAGGTCTGTCCTACTCACAAGCCCACCCACAGGTCACCGCAGGAGAAGACAAAGACAGCAGGGACAAAAGGCCCTATGGCTTGCCCTCTCTTTGGAGTAGAAAAATAGAAATAAAGACACAAGACTAATAACTTGAGTATTTCACCAAGCCTCATTTTAAGCAGTCTAAATGGAAGTTTTTTATTTTTTTTAGTAATGTATACCAGCAGCATCATATAAATTTCCCCCCAAATCATGGTGGACTAGCATGTCAGGTGACATTTTATAGTTTGATTCTGCTTTTCACTAAATAAGTGTCTGAACTTTGTATGTGTACGTGTGTGTATCAAACGAGTCTACAATCTGTCAGTATCTGTATTCACTAAGGTCTCTATCCTCACCTGGGCAATTTCTTTGTTATGTCAACACTGACTTCTAATTGTTCTTCGAATGTACACTTTTCATTTTGCCAAATAGGTTATCCTCAGGTAGCCTGCAGCCTGCGTGCATGTGTGTATGTATTTACTTATAATCATAATTGTCAACTAAGTGCTGCCAAGTCTGCTTTTTCCATCACCTTTAGACTGAGATCCAGATGGGTCTAGAAAGCAGCTTTATCCTGTAGCACTATCTGTGATGATGCACATGGCCCATATCCACACCATCTAATATGGCGGCCCCCTGGCTACACTGAGCTGTTGAGTAGACACTGTGAAAAGCGTGACTGATGGTGATTGTTTTCCTTTTACTTAATTTTAATTAATTTAAGCTTACATTTGGACAATGGCTTCCATGTTGGACAGCACACTTACACAGAAGCTCTGTTTACCTTTCTCTCCTTTAGTGTTGCCATAGTTACTAAGGCCTTGTGGACAATGCTGAGGGCAGATGGATTAGATTCAATGTGAAGGTTACTGCTGCTGATTTTCTCTTGAAATGTGAAATAACCCATTAGGTATACATGCTATGATTTTATGGCCTGTGACAACGTTTAAGTTATTAGGTTTCATATACATGTCACACTTGAAGATAACAAAAATAAAACGTTTGCGTTTTGATTCAATTTCCTATATACATCTTAATTAATTTATATCTATGTTGCAGTAAGGTCACCTCAACTGATGAAACTTTTGAGTATGCATGATTTTCAATTCTGTGCTCTAAAACTAGGACTTGTTGCCAATTTGAATTTACTCTTGACTCAGGAAAGCATCTTTGTTAATAATGGAAAAGGACATCAAATTAATGATAATTCTAAGGTGATTCTAAAATTGAACTCATTTTAACCTCATGTTTTAATAAAACATGAAAAATTTAAGTTGGAATAATTAGGTAAGAATAAAGACTTAGTAAAAATAACTACCAATAATAAATGATACAAGGAGTATAGTAGGCCATTTCATCGCAAACAACTATGACTTCTGACTTAAATGCTTAAGAAAATCAACCAGTTACCTGGATTGTTTGGGATCAATGGGTAGGAGAGAGAGAGAAAAATAGATCCAACTAAATGGATTTAAAATGGGCTGAGTCAAGGGCCTCCCCTGGTGGGGCAGAGGTTGAGCGCTGGGCTGAAGGGCTGCCCGCAGCCTCTGCAGCACCGGTTTGTTCCCTGGCCACCAGCGAGGGTCCCACAAAAAAAAAAAAAAAAATGGGCTGAGTCACGATTTAACCAAATGTCATCATTAATAGTAATATTCAGTAGGTGGATGGAAAAAATAAAAGAAAGAAAAATGCTGTCAATATCAGCAAGCCAGTTAAATAAGAAAATAGACATTTTGGTCTCATAAAATATATTGAATTATAAAATTAGTAGTATATATTTGGATTTTAATAGACACTTTTGTATATAACTGCTTTAAATTGACCTACACTATACTATCACCACATGCTCGGATCATTCTGCTGAAAGGCTGAAAACAAAGGGAATGGTAAATAGCAACCTATTCAGTTGTGGGAAGACAAATGAAGAATAAGTCTCCCCAAGGTGTTCAGAAAAGGCCTTCCTAAGACCTATGGTGTATGAATTATTCAGAGCTAAGGTCAATCAAGGCCCTACAGACTCACAAGGAACTTCTACCATTCCATTAACTACCTAGAAGTATGAAAATTTGGATTACCACACGAATTAGTGTTTTTACCGGAATCCTAACTCAACGGCAGGTTATGACACCTAGTTACAAAGACTTTGGGAAATATATAATAAGAGTCACCTTCTCTTCCTCATGTGAGTCTCACTCCTCTGTCCTTAAAGCCCCAGGCCCATAACCCATTCCTGAATGCATTCTCCCTCCCTCCCTCCCCCCTCTATAAATATATATATAAAAATATCTATATATCTCTCTATATATAAATATATATCTATATATATAAATATATCTCTCTATATAAATATATCTCTCTATATAAATATCTCTATATATAAATATCTCTCTATATAAATATTTATATATAAATATAAATATATATATTATCTCCCTCATTTTGCCTGTCTTTGGAGTCCAACTCTATGTAGATTTCCCCATTTACAAATTTCATTTGCTCTTTTCTTCTACTAATCTGTATATGTATATATAATATATACATGTGTGTATAGATATATAGATATTATATTTAAAATTACTAGCTACTACATCAATATTCAATACATGCATGCTATTTGCTTTGTTATTATGACCCATATGAACATCACCTCTTATAAATACCCATTATAGATTTAGATAAAGTGTTGTTCACTATTTTTAGGGTCCACTGTTTCTTTTTGATACATTTTCTGTCCCTTAAAATCCTGCAAGAACCATCACCCTGGCATAGCTATGACAAACACATTTTTTCATCACCTTTCTTATGCTTATACAATAGCCTTAGAATGGCCATCACCCAACTCCTTACAGATTATAGAAGAAAATGCAATCATGCCACAGCTAGTCACTCTCTCTCCTTCTGACACTGCAACCCCACTTACATTGAAATCTGTGGACTGGGATTTTACTTCTGACCTGGCCCTGGGATATAATTTATGACTGAAGACATGTCTTCAGTGTTTATTCCTGGATGTTATGCATACATATATTAAGGAAGAAAAAAACATAAACTGCAAACAGAAAGATAATCCTGACATTTCTGTATTTTTGATATTGGTTCATAATTTGTTCATTTTATTTCTAAGATTTGACCTTGAGCCACTATTGTTTGTTTTATTAAATCAAAACCACTAATAAAAATGTACTATCAGTGAAAGAATTCAAACTCATAGGCAGTCTTTTCCAGCAAAGATTTTCACATGAAGCTTTAAATATCCTAAGGAAACAACTGAAAAAGGGAAGAATGCACTTGTTTCTCTACATTTTCCTGTTGATTAAGCATTATAGATTGTACTTTACTTTCAAAGAAAGATTTTTTTGTTTTGTTTTTGTTCATGCAAGCAACATTTTCTACCATGGAATTACTATAGGATCATTTGAATTAAAATCAAATTAATAAAGTAGAGAAATATAATTAGATATATTTAAATAATAGTATTTTCAAAGATGAATTAAACATTTTTTTTAAAGATCTATTCACTTATTTATACACTGGGTACAGTCAGAAGCGCGGGAAGGTGAGAGAATTCACCAGAGTCAGAGCAGGGAACAGAACAGACAGACTGACGAAATACACTGCGGAGGGGAGCAGTGGGCGGCAGGAGAGGTCTGCGTGCCATGTGAGACCCTCACCTGGCAGCCAGGGATTGAACTGGTGCTGCAGAGGCTGCAGACAGCCTCACAACCCAGCGCTCAACCACTGCGCCACCGGGATGGCCCTGAATTAAACATTTTTCCAGTGATAAATATTAACAAGTGATGTCTTATCCAGAATTCAAGATAGTTAATATGGTATGAACTGTATTTGTCACAAATATATATATTAATTAGGATACAGAACAAGCTGCTATAATAGAGAAACACCAAGTGCAGCAGCTTCAATGAAACGGAAGAGACAGTTTAGAAGTGAGCAGTCCAGTGTGGCTCATTGGCTTTGCCATCCTCTGTGTCTTTCAGCTCTGGTTCTAACTGCTGGTCATCTCCTAGCTGGTAAGAAAAGGGGCTTATAGGTTATTTGTGCTCATGTATTCTGAGAGGAGGAAGGCTCAAGAATGGCACTGACACCTTTAGTTATCTGCATGGACTAGAACATAGTCATAGACATCCACAACTTTTGTGTGTAACTGGCCTTAGATGGGTAATGTGTGCCTTGCTAAAATCAGGCAGGTGTATATATTACTAAAGTCATACCTTTTTCAGGAATCAGAAGAGACAACCCATGGAAAGTTCTCTCCACAAGGGAAAGAGATGTGTACCAGGATGTATGAGAACAGAGATGATGGCTTGTGTGTGCCCTCTCCTTTTGTGTATACATCACCCATGAGAGGTGAGCATCTGTATTCATCTGTAGACAGGGGCCATTTTTCTTTATTTTTTTATACCCCCAGTGCCTATTCTAGTTTCTGGAAAATGATAAACACTTAAATTTCTTGAATTAAAAAAAAATGACTGGCCAAATGTAGGAATTTCAAGGTTAAAAAAATTGATACTCAAAAAGATTAAATATCTTTACCAAGGTCATGCAGCTTATAGCTGGTAAAGTCAGGATTCAACCAGGATCAATTTGGAGCTTTTCTCCTGAGTGATTTTCCTGCAAGAAAGTTCCTGTGATAAAACAAGCCATCTGCTTGAGAGAAGCTCTTCCTCCGTAAACTGGAATATAAAATCTGTAATGACGACAGCTTTGTCAGCAAAGGATTTGTTGTATTTCTTTTGTGGAATGTGAAAGAGACTCATGTTGGTCTCATAAATTTCCTGAGCAATCACCCACTGTTCTCTCAGCCTTTTTGATATCACAGAAGTCTGTGCTTGACTGATTCTCAAATGAATAATTCGAACAAGAAGGCTCATTTCCAATGTGCTGCATTTTCCCTTATGATTATAAATAGTAGGGTTAGCACCTGATTAATGGATGTTTTAACAAATGCTCAATACTACAACACTTACATATTCCTGGTCTCATCCTTTACCTATCAGCTATAACGATTTTTGAACAGATCCCTTCAAAAACCATTAAATCTGGTAATGGACTAACTGAGCTCCCACCCATGGGTTCAAGTATTAATGCCCACTCAGCAAATGAAGAGTTTGATGTTTTTCTTTACCCTTGAAGATAGAATTCAGAGAAACTTTGCTGAATATTCAGCATAGGACAAAATTTCCATCAATATGAGAATCACCATGGTGAGGGAGGGTGTGTGTGTGTATGTGTGTCCAGAGACTATACCTGACCCTTATAAATTTCAAAGTTATGAAATAACATGTGTGGGAAACCAAGCTGGTAAATGAGAAATATGGAAAAATACAGTTGTAAGTATATTTTTATGCATATATGAACAGGAGGGAGGAGACAATTGGAAGAAATACAAAAAAAAAAAAAACCTTCAAAATCACTACCTCCATTTCTTTTTACTTTATGTGGAAATATTCATGAAGGGTGGGATTTTCATGTGGATACAGAGGGAGAAACCTTAGTGTCTGTGATGGTGAATTTAAGGTGTCAGTGGGCACTCAGGTTAAATAAGCATCCAGGCATATTTGTGAGGGTATTTCTGGATGAGCTTAGCATTGATTTGAGGACTGAGTAAAGCAGACTGCCCTCTCCAATGTGGTGGGCATCAACCAATCCACTGCAGACCACAAAGACGAAAAAAGAACTTAGTTTAAAAATTTTTCCTCATTGCTTAAACTGGACTGTTTCTTCTCATCTTCCTCTGTCCTCAAACTAGGATTTATGCCATTAGTTTCTGTCATTCTCAGGCTTTTGAACTTGAAGTGAACAATATCATTTGCTCTTCTGAGTTTCCATTTTGCTATACACAGCATATTTATACATGTATGTATATAGGTATATATGTATGTATATGTGTATCTCCTATTAGTTTTGCTTCTCTCAGAAAAATCGTGAAATAAGGTCATAATTCTTTACTTCTTCCTCAACAAGAAAATGCATGAACTGGAGGAAGTGGTGGAGGGTAAAAGTGATAGGGTGTGGCCACTGAAATTTAGATGGTGCGTGAGTAAAGCATATGCACATGTCCAGGTGTGAAGCTGTACTCCCAAAATGGCATGGAAATCAATTAAATTTGATTAAATCCATAAACATCTGCTGAGTCAATGTCTTGGTAGATTAAAGTTTACATTTCCTACTCAATGTTGTAGTTATGTTTCCATGAGAAAACAGGGATGGTTTCTCTTCAATTATGAAAGAAGTTGAAGGAAAAAATATATAAAATATATTAAGATTCTAGATGCTTTATTTTTAAATTTTCCTAATAACCTCAAGAAATCTGTATTTTTATTTCTCATTTGGCAGTGTGAAAAATGAGGCCTAAGGCACTCTATTATTTGTCAGTGGTCTCCCACAAAATAAGAAGACAATGATTCTAAATTAAGTCTTTGAGTCAAAGACCAGTGTTCTTTCCATTCAGCCATAATTGACAATATTATTTCCTATCTTTGGACTTTGATATATGTTGATTGAACTGCTAATTTATAGTATTAAGCTCCAAACACTAATGCTCTAATAACTTTGTCTAATTAGCTGAAAAGACTTTTCCAAGTAATTTTATCTTGCTGTTATTATCATGTTAATGATCTTGGACACCTGACTATGATTTTGCACATCTTATATGCACCTCACTGATAACCACCACCAAAACTAGTCTGCTTACACTCAATGAAGCAGTTAAATCATTGGAGACTCAGGTGTGGAGCAACTTGTTTTTAGAGAAAACAAATTGTTCTAGTTACAAGTTATACAAATCAGCATTGCTCAATTAAATATACTACTTAAATAGATACACTATATTGATATTTATAAACCAGTACATTCTCTCTATCTTATGGGCAACTGTATAACTGACATGGTAGAATTTAGTTAAGGAGAAAGAGAAACATATATGACTGTAGACAAAGAAGGATAAAGAGGCATAATGTGTGTGTGAGAGAGAGAGACTGCAAGGCTGAGAGACAGAGGAAAATGATAAGTTGAGAATAAAGTAGATTCTTAAACTTCTGTAGTTTTAGTGAAAAACAGAAAACTTGCTTAAGATCCTTTCGGATCCTAAAAGCTATGGAGAAACGACTTTGCTTCAGAAAATGGCTCTAGAAACTTCAGATGGCTTAGCTTCCTTTGCCAGATTTTTTCAAAGTTGTCTTTGACTTTCACAAAGTAGCTGGTGGAATGTACAGCCTGATGCAGTGCAGTACAGTGATTAAGGGAAGTTTTTAAGTCAGAAAGTTTGAGCCCTGGTCTCTGTCACCCACCTGCTAAGAGATTGGGTACAAATCATTGAAGCCTTGTTAAACCAGGTGTAACTTTAATTCTTGTGTTAATCTGATAGTAAGATGGCCATCAGGGCCTCCCCGGTGGCGCAGCGGTTGAGTGCTGGGTTGCGAAGCTGCCCGCGGCCTCTGCGGCACCGGTTCGATCCCCGGCTGCTCCCAGGCCACCGGAGGAGGATCCCACATGGTGCGCAGACCTCTCCTGCCACCCGCTGCTCCCCTCAGCAGTGTACTTCGGTCCTTCTGCCTGCTCTGCTCCCCACTCTGGCTCTGGTGAATTCTCTCACCCTCCTGCGCTTCTGACTGTACCCAGTGCATGTATGAACAGAACAAACAAATAAAATAAATAATAAATAAATAAAAAAACATGCCTCTATTAAAAAAAAAAAAAAAAAAAGATGGCCATCAATCAGCTCACCTTCCTTTTAGGATTATGTTAAAGATCAAGTAAGACAGAGCATTTTAAATGCACAGAGTTTTTATGAATAAACTATAATGGATGGTGCAAACCTTCCATTATTCCATTATCTGTAGCACATATATTAAGCGAGTATCTCAGATTAGTATAACATAGCAGCACGTCAATAATTCCTGCTTGTTTCATTGAACACAAATAATATCAGTGGGGGTTTTCCTTGTGTTTTCTCCTCAAGGTCTAATAATAAAACAGGTCAAAGGAAATATAAATTTAGTCACCACCTGAAAAAGTTGTTTATAATGATGGTCTAGTCCAGAAGAGAAAAAATTCTTAAACCAGATTTTGTTTCCTGAAGATACATGATACTTGCTTCAAAAATAACTCCATCCTCCAAGCACACTGACAGGATCTGTTTTCTCCTCCCACGCCTGTTCTTGCGAAGGCCAGGAGTGCTTGTTATGCTCATTTGACAGATTGAGGAAACCAGGACACAAAGTCTTCATAACTTGACCAACAACAGAAAAATTACTGCCATGTGTTGTGCTGGCATTTGGGAACTTCAGAATACTTCCCCCACCGCTCAGACAAGTAAAAACACCGAGAGAGAAAATGGGCACCTTCACCCATCATTAACAAAGACGGAAACTCTTACTGCACATGGTAATATATGTGTCCTTGCTTTTCTTTGGTTTTTGTATGTCAATAAATACACTTCCCGTGGTTGTGGTCAAAATAGCAACCTGTGAAGTCTTTGCACAGGTTCAAATAATAAAAGATGATGTGGCAATAATATAGGAGACTTAAAAATTAGTAGTGAGAATTGAATTATTAGTCACGATTGTGAGATACAGGCTAATAAACAATAGGTTAGGAGGAGGGTCAAGAATAAGAACAAAATCTTTCCTTTTCTGCTCCAGTCTTACAACCCTTCCACAATTATGGCTTTGTCCAGGAATTTCATAATGTTCTCTGATTTCTGCTCAGACTAACAAATGGAAGTCTGGGAATTAGATTATCACAAAGAAAAAGCATTTATGTTTATTCACTTTTATTCTTGAGGTTATAATTCCTAGTTCTCTTTTTTGTTTTTAAGGAAAATTTCAATTTCTTTGCTGTAAATGTGGTTTGCTCTTAGGGAAAGGAAAAAATACAAAGCCATTGTGTGGTATTCATTGTATTCCATTCAAATTTCTTTTCTGTCTTGCTGAAAAATAAAGCTTTGCCACATTGCAGAAAAGGTAGATAGGGATGAATGTGGGTTGGCATTCAGTTTCTAATTTGCTTCTAGACATTCATGTAAGAGGGGTGGTTAACCTGAAGAACCTAACTCCTTCCCATAATCCAGGCAATATTTCCTCGACTAAAGGTTAGAGCTGTCTTAATCATTTAATTTCACTACCAGGAATCTTCTCATGTGGTCACTGTCTGTCACTCTTATGCTTTCTTTTGCCAACAACCTTAAGTTTTGTGTTGAGTTCTTTCTTATTTATTTTTTAATATTGATCGACCTGCTTTTAGAAAGGAGATGGTACCTGGTTCAGAAAATTAAAAAAAATGATTCAGAAGAAGATTAGGAGAAAAACAATTAAGAGTGACCTTTACATCATTGCTTAGGGCTGCTGTAGCAATTTATATAAAGTTGGTAGCTTCAGTTTGGAAACTCATCAACGCTTAGTCTGAATGCTAGATTCCCCAATCCAAGATGTGAAGGGAGGGGCACACTCCCTGGAGGCACTGGGGAGCTCTTCCTCAAACCTTTTCCAGTTTCTAGGGGAAACTGCCACCTTCCTCCTGGCTGCAGGACTCTAATTCCTGCCTCTGCTTTTATGTGACCTTCTCCTCTTCTCTCAGCAGCTCTTAGAAGGAGCAAACCCTTGGTGTTAGGGCCCTCCCAATATCCTGGGAAAATCTTACCTAATCCTTAATTATTTACCAAATAAGCTCATATCAACAAGTTCTGGGGGTCAGAAGGTGAGCCTATCTTTTGGGGATTCCCCATTCAAATCACTATACCTTATAAAGAGGCATATCCAAGAAATCAATAATTTCTAAAATGTCATTGCTCTGCTAATTGTTATAAAGGCTATGTTGACATTCACTTAAATGCTTGTAGGAAAAAAAAAATTATCCCTTGGCTCATAACACCATGCCTTCTCAGAAACATTCTAGGCTACCAGCAAAAATATTTAATCTCTGCTAATGAAGGAAGTGACTTACACATGACTTTTAAGGGGATGAAAATCTGACTTATTATAGTTCTGCTTCTTATAGGAATTAAAATACAATGGAACAGTAGAAATACACTTGCCGTGTTTTCTTTTAATGATTTATAACACTGTCTATTATTTCTGAACTATGTGAACCTTTTTTTTTTGCCTCTTATTCTAATGAGAGAGTAAAATGCTTAGTTTAGAAAACACCATTCCTATTGAATTAGTAGTACTTGATATAACAAAATATTTCCTAGAATTGTTAAAATGTTTCTCTAAGATTTGGGCTAACCAATAGCCTCTGTCAAATGACTATGATAATTAAATAAAATGTGAAATTAAATTACATATTGGATATTTCACTGAATTACTTGTTTAACTGATTAATGTGTCAGGGTAGACATTGATAGAAATAGATTTTATTCAACTGCTACCCTTAATTTGCTAATTTACCTGTACTAGTCTTATGACTAGTATATGTCTTATTCTCTGCATTCTTACAATGGAATACTAATCACTAAAACACCCACATGCACCCATACACACCCATACAAAGTGCCTCAAAAAATGAGAACATTAGATAAGATGTACTATTCTTTCTTTTGGGGTTTAATTTCTCCCCTTTTGAATGTGGGCTGAACTTAATGGCCTGTTTTATTGAGTAGATTAAAGCCAGAGTGATATATGACTTAGGTTACTAGGTCACAAAAAGGAAGTGGGTCAATTCTTGGTTGTCTTCTCTTTTTCCTCTCCTCCAGTCCCCTCTCCCTCCCCAGCTATCCTCTCCTCTCCCCTCTCTTCATTAACTCTGGGAGAAGATAACAAACCTGGATAAAGTAGACTACCTAATGGAATGATTTGCCACTTTTAAGGTGGACTTTCACAAATTCTTAACTACATATTAATTAACTAAATTTTAACTATCCCATATCCTGCTCTCCACCTACTATCACTTTCATAACTAAATGCTCAGGCACAGAGGTAAGACAGAGCATGAGCTATATACCAGCAGAGCCCTTGGATACAGGAAGAGAGGCAGAGTATAAAGTCCCACTGGCAGGATAAGCATGAGTCCTACTCAAACGTCTTTTGAGTCAGAACCCTTCAAAGTAATTTAGAGTATCAGAAGTTAGATTCTCGATGCCTTTATAAGAATATCAGGAACAAAGTATTTAGAGAGAATGACTAAAGTGTAAGGCACAACTGCCTGGTGCTGGTGAGAATTAATTAAGTAATAATGGGTTCATCACTTTGCTCTATTTGTGGTTCAGTTTTTAGAACAGACATGCTGAACACAGAAAAGACACTTGTCAAGAATTATGTTATGCTGGTAGTGACATAGTGTCTGTCTCCTATAACTAACTAATAAATTAGGAGGCCAAGTCTAATATTCAAAAACTATAACAATGAATTTTAGGCTCTCTTTCAACCTTTGAGTTTGTCTTTCCATGATTTCATTGAATACAGAACATTGTTTTCTCATAATAATGGAAATATAATGATGAAAAGAAAGGCTAGGTGGTGGGTAAGCCTGAACAACTAGCTAAATGATTTATACACAAATCCACAGCATTTAGAATTCAATTTGTCCTTAACAAAATGACCTTTAAATACATAGCATGGGCCCTTAGGGTTATTTTGGAAAAGGAAAAATCCAAGAATATTATGAGTTCTGACTTTGTCTCTTTCCAAACTAACAGTTCACCACTGCACCTGCCGTAAATGAACTCACATTCACGGTAAAATTGGTTTGTTCACTAGACCTTAAACCTCCTTTGCTTTCCCTTACCTTTGCAGTGTTGTACATGCAACATGTCTTCTCCCATGAGAACAAATCCTACCTACCTTTTATAACAAAATTTTCAAGTCAGTATTTTTATCAAAACTCTTCCAATTACCTCATATTACGGGAACTTGCAACCTACCAGTGCAATTACTGCTCTTGGGGAAATCTTTAACCTCAATTGTTCTTTTCAAGAAATATTTTTGTACTTATATAATAAGACTCTGGGAGCTCGGCTATATGAGAGACTACAACCTACTTTCCTCAGTATCCACCCACTATCCTCAACATTATGTTCCATGCTTAGCAATTACTTAATAAACATATATAATAAATTTGGCAAAGAATGAAGACCTATTTGGTCTTCTGACACATTATCTTTTGTAAGAGTTTTTTTTTTTTTTGTTAATTATGCAATAGCTTGCCTCTGGAAAGTTCACCCATACAGTGTTTTGACTAATGTTAATTAATTGGTCAGAAACATTTAAAATTAAACACAGCTGAGATATGTTGCATTATCTTATATTAAATTAATTTACATTTGCAAAATAAAAGCATTGAAACCTACTAAGGTGAATTCCAAAGCGAATATGAAGTGCTAAGTTAACAAGAAGTACTATTGATTCATTAGGGCTCATATTCCATCCACAACATTTAGAATGTAGACACTGGGCCAACAGTGTTGAGAGGGAGAAATGATTTACAGCAAAGACAAGAGGCATATACAATCAGATACAAGATAAGTTATTGATTCTCTTATGTTCCTACAGAAACTCCATTTGAGTGCTCACTTATTAAAACTTTCAAGTTAAAATTGTATTATAAAGTTACTAATATTAATGTAACAATAAGCAGGGATTCCCTGTGTAAATAATAACATGATAACAACAAGATACATTGACTTTCTTATAAAATGGCTTAAACGACATACAACGTATGAATTTTTAATGGTTATTCTGATCTTCCAGACTGAAACACAGTTGGAGGTTGTGTTCCCTAGCACTTCATTGTATATAAATGCTTTGAATAAGACAGTTGAGGATAAAGAAGAGGGTAAATCTACCTTCCTGTTTTTTTCTTTATCATTAAATGACTTATTTCAAAAGGTTTTTTTGTGTCCAAGCTTTTCAAATTTCAGATCGAAAATCATTCTCCATAATTCGTCCTACATTTTGCTTCAAGAAAATACAAAGCAGAATTTTGTTAACCAACACCTATAATGTACTTCATTCCAAAATAATAAAATGTTCTCTACATGGTGCTTATTCATTTTTTATTCATGTATGTCAACTATTCTAGGGGCTGCTAAAGTGCATTGATTTTTCTGATTTAAAATGTTTGCATGTCATAAGCTCAAAACTTCTATATTCCATGCATGAAAGGATTTTTTTTTTTGATAGGGAGGTGATGCTGAGGTTAACATTATAATTTACATTGTATTCACTGAACTCAGAATGCACTCTGGGAGTTATAAAGGTTCATTTCTCCACAGGCTAAGAGACTTATTTCTAAGAGCACTCAAGTTAAATTATTCTCCAAAAATACAGTATGACAGTTAGGATTCTTTCTTGATGAATTTTGTGACAGAAATCAGGAAACAGGTATAATGTGGTTTGGCATCTTGTATTCTTGAAAGGCTCAAAGTTTTGGCATACTGAAATAATAAAATACTTAATTGTTTACTAAAGGACTTCTATTTCTGATCAAAATCAATTAGTGGAAAAATTGAAAACAGAAATATGTAAGAAAAAACAGTTTTCAGGTACTGGATCTCACATAGATCAGGTCAGAGATTTCTGAGAGAAGAGAAACAACGTGAACCCACGAGTTCTCCATCTTGTTGCCTGGAGAAAGCTTGTAATCTGCAGCAGAAAAAGTGGCAACCCAGAAGGAGTTTGATGATCTCTGTGAATTGAGGATACAGAGTCGGAAGTCTGAGGTGACCAAAGCAGCGGGAGTTTGTGGCAAGGTTTGGAGGTGTGGGTGGAGGAGTACCAGAATGAAGAAAAATATACAGAAAGAGAGTTCCAGAGGTCTAATGAGGGCCTCTTGAACTTCCACATGAGTATGAATCAGTGCATGTAGAAAATGTAGACATTTCCCAGGGCTGAGAAAAGAATCATCCAATAGCAGCAACAACAACAACAACAACAAAAACAACTTTGGGGCTCATGCAGGGTCAAGAATAAGTGGATTTCCACAGTGAGATGGACAATCACTTATCTCAAGGGAATATAGGTAGAGTACTCAGAAGGCAATGCTTTAGAAAGCACACAAATCTCCAGCATCCCATGAGTTAAAAATATAGAAAGTTTAAAAAAGTACACAAAATTTAGCAAACATGCTAAAGAGCAGGGAAATACAATTTACAATGAGGAGAACAAGTAATAAATAGAAATAAACCCCTAAGTGACACAGATGAAAGAATTTGTAGACAAGAACATTGAGTTATTGAAAGTATCATTCCATACACTCAAGAGGGTAAGAGGAGGAGAGATTGAGCATGTTAACAGCAATGTGGAACAATGTGGAATGTATAGGAAAGACCCCAAACAAATTTCTGAAGATGAAATGTTCTATATGCATTATGAAAAACACACTGGATGGGATTAAGAGAAGATTAGCCACTGCAGGGGGCGAAAATAGTTGTCTAAAAGACATAGTAATAGAAGTTATCCAAAATGTAGCACTCAGAAAAAATTGTGTGTGTGTGTGTGTGTGTGTGTGTGTGTGTATGAGCTGTGGCACATCCTGAAGCACAATGACATAGTGTAATCAGAGCACACAGGTGAAAAGGCATGAAAATGGGGGAAAGACAAATGAAGGGATAATGCACAAAATGTTTACAATTTGATGAAACCTTTAAGCATACTGATGTACAAATAAGTGGATTTCCAACAAAACCCAAACAGAAGAAATATAAAGAAAACTGCACAAAGATATCATAATAAAATTGTGCAAAATCAATGGCAAGGAAAAACATCTCCAAAGGAAACAGAGAAAAAAAAAAAAAAAACTACACGCAGAGGTACAAAGATAAGAGTGATAGCAATATTTCTTGTTGCAAACAGTGAAATATACTAAATAGTGGCATAATATCATTAAAAATATTGAGAAAAACAAATCTGTTGACTTAGAATTCCATCTCCAGTGCAAATTTATTTAAAAATCAAAGGCAAAATGAAAATCATTAATCACCAAAATAACTCCATTACAAAAATATTAAGGAAGACTTTCAGGAAGAAAGAAACATAATACCAGTTGAATAATACCAGCGCAGAAAATGTGTAGTTAGACACAAAAAATCTTTTTTTTTATTTCTTAACCATTAATGCATATTAGTTATTCAAAGAAAAAATAATAACAATGTATTGTCAATTGGTATACTATTTTATTAAAGTCAACAGTGGTAAGTTAAAAAGACACATTATATAAGACCTGGGGATGAAATGTACAACAGGATGACTATAGCCAGCTCTCCTTTGTGCAATATTTGAAAATTTTAAGATACTAGATGCTAAAAGTTCTCATCATAAGGGGAAAAAGTTTCTCTTTTTTTTGGTAACTGAGTTGACAGTTATTAAATATATTTATTGGGGCAATCATTCACAATATGTCATTATGCTGAATACCTTAAACCTTCACAGGTTTGTTAATTATTGTTAATGTTAATTATTTAAGAAAACTGGAAAAAGTAAATCTCTGAAAAAAGTAAAGTTAAAAAATAATAAAAAAAGATACACATCATAAATTCTCACTTGACCACTAAGGAAGCAAAATAACTATAGCTAATGAGCCTAGAAAGGATGTAAGTGATTAAAAATACTTGAATTAATCCCAAGGTGGGGGGAAACAAAGAAAAAAGGCACAAAGAACAATTGGGGCCAGAGATGCCATAGATAAAACACAAATAGGATGGTAGATATAAATTCAATCATGTCAATATTCACATTATATGTAAATGGCCTAAATAGCTTAACTAAAAGTCAGAGATTTTGAGGTCGGAAAAAAAGAACAATATTGCCTAATGTTGTGCTGTCTGCAGGAAACCCACTTCAAATATGAAGTCACAAAAGTTTAAAAGTAAAATAATGGAAAACTATATGTTATGCAACATACAAAAAATAGTCTGGGGTGTTAATATTAAAATCAGACACAAAGTAGATTTCAGAGCAACAGCTATTACCACTGATAAAATAGGGTACTTCATAAATGATATAGTAAGTGGCAATTCATCAAGTGTCTAGGACAATTGTAAATAATTATGTGCCTGGTACTAGAACATCAGATTACATGGAGGTGGAAACTAAAGGAGAAACACTAATCTGCAAGTATAATTGTTTAATAAACCAGATGCCCAGGCATCTGTTTTTTTCTATTTTCCCTTCAAATAATCCTTAACCCAGCTCATGGGATAACAGTTCTCAGACCACCATGATTAAAATCTGAGACTCATACTAGGAGCTGTGATTTGTGTTTGATCAGAACTTTTGGGTCCAATCTCACTAGATTATTCTGTTACTGAATTAAAGGGATTTAATTATTTGAGAACACATTGTTTTTCCTACTGGAAGTGAACCTTCACTTTAGTACTTCAGTACTAAAGTGAATTTGGCCCTGGACCTCTTTCTCCATTCTCAAGAGCCAGGTCTTTGCTATTTATTGAAATATTTATCTGAGTGTGTTAATGCAACATTTAACTTTTTTTCATTAAAAAATTAGCCTTGACTTTTCTTGTTTACTTTAGTTCTCTTGCTGTCTCCCTTCATTTATAAAATGGGGATGATACCTGACACTAATATAATGGAGAGGATGAAGGAATAGATTGGTATTTGAAAAATACTTGGAAAAAATACACTTGAGTAGCTGTCTGTAAACACTAACTGACATGGGCAATTTAGGAGAAACCTGAATTTTTCTGACCCCAATGAAACATTTTCTAGAAAAAAAAAAAACATAGAAGATGGAGGAAAAGTTTTTGATTGTATACTTGAATTTAATGTTGGTAGAATGAATGACCAACATAATCCTTTACCAATTTGATTTTAAAAATGACAACTTAGGTTATAAAATGCAAGATGAAATGTGAAAAGGCTTTGAAAAACAGAAAGAAGAGAGGAAATTTGGAGATTTCAAATGAAATATGTATTTTTTTCACTCCAATGAGATCTATTTTCCTGTAGTTCTATAATAGTATTCATCTTTTGTAATAGATTCTTCCAAACAGCTTTAGAAAATTCACCAGGTGTAAGACAATGCATCTGCTTTGGACCTCTGGGAGTAGAAAGTGAGAAAAGAGTTACAAATAGAATGGTATGTATTATTAATGAATCACCCTGAGGCTGTCCTTCAAGACTGCTTGGAAATGCCTATAGGTTTAGAAGACACTAACCTCAAAAAAAAATTATAGAAGAAAAAATCCATTCTTCGTGATATATTCTGAGTAATGATCTCATGGAATGACCTTTTCTCTTTCCCCTCTCACTGTCTGGGCATCCTGCGCTCATGTTGCTTGAATCTCACTCTCCCACTCAGGAGTTTCTAATCAGCATTCTATTACGGTGGAAATCAGTTTACATTCCTGTCTGTCACGCTGAATCAAATGTCACTGTGTTGTTTAGATTTTGGACTCATATTAATATCAGTAAATAAATATGTTTGATATAATTCTGTCCATTTAGTGAGTTGTCTGAGTTTGAAAAGCTGAAATTCTCAACTCTTTTTAAAGTTACATTTGATATAATTCATGTTTAGGTGAAGAACACAAACCAGAACACTACCAACTAGGTTTAGAAACCTACAAAATTCAAATCCTATGGAACTACATTATTAATATTCATTAAATAGGTGAGATACAAAAATGATAATACAATAAATACCTTATTTAAATGAACATACTATTTTTAAATTTATAGATTTGCAAGTTGCTTTACTTTTATTACTTTTATTGACTCTCATAGAAAGCTTATAAGATAGCATATTATCCTGCTTTGTAGAGGAGAAAACCAAGTCTTAGGCGACTCACAGTGGAGATAAAAGGCTACTACGTCACATGATATCAGTGATGTAATCCCTCACTTGATACCACTGGATTCTCAACAATTTGCATCAGAAATGGAATACCCATTTTCTTAATCTTTTTTTCCACTTAGCAATACAAAGTAAAATATTTCCTATCAGTTTTTATAAAAGGGGTTTTGATACAATTTAGAAATAGGTAATCAATTTTCCCCAAACACTAAATATTTTGATTAAAGCAAAACTTCAATATTTTCCAATTATCACAATGCAATGTGTGATATTTATATTTCTTACAAGGACCAACTTCTTCATCTCTATTAAGTCTTATCAATATCTTTTAACTCACTGACACCAAAAATAGGGATAAAAGATACATTTTTAAAAAGACATACTTATGCATGTATATGTATATATATGCATTTATATATGTATACATATGCATGTATATACACACACACACACATGCTTTGTTTTATTTAATCTACTGAACATTAAATAGGTATATTATTTTTTCATAGAATCTTTATTATAATGTATTTAAAATGAAAATTTCTAAGCTTTAGAAACACAAAGTTGTCTAGACATTATATATAATAGACAAAATGAAATAATTTTTTAAAAAGATTTATTTATTTATACAAGATCTGGGTATAGGCCAGAAGTACGGGAGGGTGAGAGGATCCACCAGAGACAGAGCGGGGAACAGAATAGGCAGACGGACGAAATACACTGCTGAGGGGAGCAGCAGATGAGACAGGAGAGGTCTGCTAGCCATGTGGGCATCTCTGCAGCTGGCGGGGATCGAACTGGCACTGCAGTGGCTGTGGACAGCTTCACAGCGCTGCATTCAACCGCCTGCGCCACCAGGGAGGCCCCAAAATGAAATAATATGTTTTAAGGACTGTATGATAGTTAAAGAATTAAAGAATGCTACAATCCATTTAAACATAGAGTCAGCCATAACTTCAATATCACAGTTATATTTATGGTTATATGTAAACAAACACATATATACACATGCATACATATGTGTGTATATATAGTATGCATGTGTAAATATGTGTGTGTGTGTGTATGTATGTGTGTGTGTGTATGTATGAAGACCCAATTACACACTACCTATAAATGATAGGCAGACCTTATGTATAAAGGTATAGGTTGGGAGTAATGGATGGAAAAAAACAAACCATGGAAAATCATCCTGACGAGCAAGAATTTTATTAGGGATAAAGACACATTTATAATGCTGAATGTGGTGATTTACCAATTTTAAATGAGTGTTTAGCTTAATGAGTGTTTGAAATAAAAAAAAAAGAGAGAGAAAAGAATTAAAGGGAGACATAGATGGTTCCATTTTCTAAAGGGTGACAGACATTCAAGTTTAGTCATCCACAGATCTGTTAGAAATTTAGTGAAAACAGATCATCTGAAAAAAATATTATCAAGGACCTTGATCCTGGGGATCTATATCATATATAGACATCCAACCTAGCATTAGGGATCTTGAGCTAAAAGGGGTAAGATATTAAAAGATTACCTATAAATAGTAGTACAAATATTAGTTAATGAAGTTCTATGCCTGCACTAAGCAAACTGTGTTTGATTTTGCTTTAAATTAAGCAATATCAGATATTGTTCCAAATGGTCTTGAATTTCTCATCCTGAAGCTGCCTGATGTCTATATAGTGAATTATTATGAATAAATGGAATGCTATTTAGAAGTTCTGGTCTGTCATCAAAGAGAAAAGGGAGTTTGTAGGTCAATTATAAGCCAAATGGCTTTTTCATAGCCTAAAATATAACCATGATACTTGAAGTTATGGCTGCCTCTATGTTTAAATGGATTATAACATTCTTTAATTCATTCTTAACTGTCATACCATCCTTAAAACATATAATTCATTTTGTCTATTATATATAATATCTAGACAACTTTGTGTTCCTGAAGATTAGAAATTTATTTTAAATACATAATATATTAAATACATTAGAATATGAAAACGAATATACCTACCTTAATGTTTAATAGATTAAATAAAACATTAAGTTGGTGGATTCCTGGCAAAGTTTAAAGGTGAGCTTGAAGGAATTATTTATCTTTATAAAAGATAGAACTTATGTCGAACTTATACTCTGACTAAACAGAGGAGACACTTGTTGAAAAAATACCTTTTATTTCCACAGCCATGAAGATACTTGAACAATAGCAATAAAACACTAATAAGTTTATTTCATATTTTAAGTCATGATATGAGACATAACTGAAAGAGTACTAGCTGGTAGAATGTAAACACATATATACCTTAAACATGTCTGTGTGTGTGCATGAGAGACAGAAATTTCTCTTTGCAGATAAGTTTTAAAGTGCAAGCTCATGATAATCTATTGATATCATTTTACTTTTATCAGTTTTCCCAGATCTTTAAAACATACCATACAAAAGTAAATTTCTATTTTTCTTTTTGGAGATTTCTGTTTGGATAGATTTGCTATTGTTAATCTCCCAATCATGTTAACTTGCTAGACTTAGCAACTCCAGGAGAGGAGAGGACAGTGTCTTTGTAATGAAGAGAAGCATTATCAAAAAGACATAGTGGAACAAAGCAGTTTTCTTTCATGACTTCATTCTGAGTTTGCACCACATCCTCACTGTGGGAGAGCCACAGGAGTTTCTCCCTCTGGTGCATGACATCAAGATGAAGTGTCAGAAATTGTGTGTACTGAATAATGGATAATGAGAATCCCCTGACATAGGTTTGATGGCCATAAAATATGAGTTGTGTGATGGCCTAAACATTCAAACATGGGGACTGACTGAGAAAATATTATTTCCAAATGCCAAGCTAACTAAAATTGTGGAGAATTTAAGTAGGTGCCTCTCTTATTAGTGTTGGAAGCAATTACAGACAGAATGGGTCAGTGCAATTTTTCTCCTATGCTGGGAAAATCTTTTCTTGCTATTGCATTGTAGCTATTCAAATTCAAATCAGGACCCTCATCACACATGTTGTGTTTGTGAGAGGCACTGAGAATCAGTAGCACCTCTCCCCCCGCCTATCAAAATGTGTTTCCCATGAAGAGATCAGTGCACTTCATTGGAAATAACATGGTGTTAAATCAACAGGTAGAATCAAATTTTTATTTGCTTTCTGAGAATTGTTTGAATTATTGCCAGCTTATATAATCAAATATATTCCTTTTATTTCTCTCTGATGTAATATTGCATGGAAAATCAGACAACGAATAAGAACACTGCTCTCTCAATAATTAGCTCTCTCAATAATGAACAAATACTCAATGAATTCAGCAATACTGTGATTATTGTGTTCCATAAAATCAGATTAAGTAAAATAGGAGAACTCAGATTGGGAAGGGAGAAGGAATATACATAAAGAGGAGTCTGATAATTCTAAGTTATTGGTTTGATTGAAAATTCTTTTCTTGTTTTATAGTCATATTGATATAGTCACAAAGCTTTATCTATGAATGTTGAGGGAATAGAAGGTAATGTGACAAGATAATTGGCAGAAGTATAAAGAAAAATTGACATGATATTCTTATGGAAAAAGCAGATGACAAAATGTATTGACTCTCTTTTTATAATAATTATTAAAACAAATAACCCAATCAAAAAAAAATGGGCAGAATTGCTAACCAGATGCAGCTAACCAGAAAACATACAAACACCCAACAGGCACATAAAAAAGTGCTCATCATTACTTATCAGAGGGCAATGCAAATCAAAACCACAATGAGATACCACCTGACTGCTATGAGATTGGCCCAGAAACAAAAGTCAGTGAGGGTGTGGAGAAAAAGGAACACTTGTACACTGTTGGTAGGAATGCAGACTGAGCCAAACCTTATGGAACACAGTATGGAGGTTTCTTAAACTATTAAAAATACGCATATTTTATAAGCCACCAGTTTGATTCCCAGGTTTTTAAACCAAAGAATGCAAACACATTAATTTGAAGGGATATACACATTCCTATGTTCACTGCAACAGTATTAACCATAGCCAAGCTATTGAAACAATCTAATTTCCTTGGACAGAAGAGTGGGTTAGAGAAATGGAACACTACTCAGCTGTAAAACAGATGAACTCTTGACATATGTGACAACATGGATGGAACTGGAGTGGGTACTCTTCAGTGAAAAAAGTCAGAAAGCTAAAGCCAAATATTGGATGGCTCCACATATGTGGAATATAAAGAAACAAAACAAAGGTCAGACAAAATCAAAGCAATAATAAATCCTAGCTATCTGACTGGAATTGCAAATGCATGAAGTGGAACTGGGAAACACAGGAGAGAGGGCACAATGAGCTCTTGTGGAAGACAGTGGGTGTCTTGGTGGGGAGTGTGGCACGCTGACATGCACCTGAGCTGTGATCCTGTACCTCTGTATATCACATGCAGTATTATAAACCAGTACCTCAATTAAAAATACATGAGAATAAATTTTAAAATTATAAGAGAGGGTAATTATTACAAGTGGAAGTTTTCATTGAGCAATGGAAAAAGAGAAATGATCCAAGGCACCTTTTGTATCCTTAAGCCACATAAGAAAAGGCACATACCAGGGTGTCCACCACTGCACATTTTTCTAGATATAACTCTCCAAATTCAAAATCCAGAGAGGAAAAATATGTGTAAATATATATGATTATGTATGTATGACAGATTAAAAAAAGAGAGCACTATTTTAAGAATATATGCTTCCAACTGAAACAAAACTTCAAAAATACTTTTTTTTGTATCTATTGATATGATCATATGTGTTTTTATCCTGCCTTTAGTCGAACTGATTTGCAAACACTGGACCATCTTTGCATCCCTGGAATAAATCCTACTTGGTCCTGATGTGTGATCATTTTGATGTACTGTTGAATTCGGTTTACTAAGATTTTTTAAGGATCTATTTTCATCTGAACTATTGGTCTATAGTTTTTTCTCTTTGAGACACACTTATTTTGAATCTGGTATCAGGACAATTTTTTTGGAAGCGTTTGAAAGAAAATAATTTAAAATAAAGCATTCCAAGGCATTCTCTTATTAATAGAATAAAATCACAGCTACTCACCTAACCTCTCAATGGAATAGTAGCGCTGCTTACTGTCCACGCGCACTGTCTCTGCATAAGGGCTCCCAACGCCGTAACCAATTATGTAACCTCGGACCACAATATTTGGGTTCAAGGGAGGAGTCCAGCTCATGATGATGCAGTTGGTCTGGGGCCTCACATGAAGGGAACTTGGCTGGTCAGGGACTTGAGACTCTAGAAATCAAAGAGAGGCGTCATCAGCATATCTTAGGGTAGAATATGTAGCACAGGAAAGCTTCCCATTAAATAAGGCTTCACATTATATTCCATGCATTTTGATATGGTGCATCATTTATCCAAATTCTTCCTTGTTTCAGCTGTTTCAGCACGTGATATATTGTCCATATTTGATTTAAATTTCACAGAATATTGTTTTTTAAAAAAGGATATATTTATGCCTATAAAAACTGGGGTACAGGTCAGAGGTGTGGGGAGTGTGTGTGAGAGGTTTCACCAGAGACAGAGCAGGGAACAGAACAGATGGTTTGACTGAAATACACTGCTGAGGGGAGCAGCAGGAGAGATAAGAGAGGTCTGCAGTGCTACATGGGTCAGCTCCCTGGTGGGGGATCTAACTTGTGCTGCAGTGGCTGCAGAGAGCTTCACAAGGGGTGCTTAACCCCTTGTGCCACCAGGGAGGCCCATCACAGAATATCTTAAGCACAACAGGTCACTGAACTCCTCCATAGGTACTAAAACATAGGTACTGTCTTTAATCTGCTAGTGTCTTCCTTGGGCTAATTTTTTTATACAACTTCTCATTAGGAATCACTAATATAAGGTAAAATCAAGGCAGACATATGAATAGAAAAAGCAATGAACTGTCAACAATTGTCTTGCCCAAGGATTCTTTTTTTTTTAAGATTTATTTATTTATTTATACAAGAACCGGGGTACAGGCCAGATGCACAAGAGGGTGAGAGGTCTCACCAGACACAGAGTGGGGAGCAGAACAGGCAGCAGAACAGGCAGAAGACACTGCTGAGGGGAGCAGGGGCGGGACAGGAGAGGTCTGCCTCGCCATGTGGGTCCTCGCCGGCCGGCCGGTATTGAACTGGCACTGCACCCGTGCTGCAGAGGCTGCAGACAGCTTCACAGCATGGTGCTCAACCGCCTGTGCCACCAGGGTAGTCCCCCAAGGATTCTTTTCTCAGATATAACTAGTAATAATAGCAACAACAGTAAGAGACTGCAGTATTCCTTTATTAAGAAATTATCAGAAGGAAGAGTTTAGGGCCATGGTTTTCTCAGCATAATTAGGGTAATACTAGACCCATGATTTACTGTATCTGCAAAAACTCCATTTTTAACAGAGAGAGTGGCCTGGATTAAAGCCACACAGGTTTTGGAGTGTTCGAATTTGTGTAATATTAAACTGTCACTTACTAGCTGTGTGTCCTTATAAAATTATTTATCTTCTCTTAATTGTATCTAATTAAACTGGCATTCCAAATATTGATTGACTTAAACATGGAGCTCTGGAAATAAGAGTTTGTGTTCATACTACTTCTCACTAGCTGAGACCTTAAGATCTTATCATTCTAGCCTCAGTTTCCTGATGTGCAGGATGAGGATAAGGACACAATAATGAACTCATATAGGACTAAGCAGATTTAAAGAGAGAATGCACAAAACACTTGCGTTGTTTATAGCACGTAAGTTTCCAACTGATTATAGCTGTTAGGGAGAATGTATACACCATCTTCACATACATTTTCTTTTAAAGATGTTTGTTGAAAGTTAGTAACATGGTGATACATTATTATTCACCATTATGATCCCATCCCCAAAGAAAAATGTTGTGGACACTGATCATTCAATTAATAAATATTTATAGCATCTAACTATGTTTGGGGTATGGGCAATATTCCTATGATGATTAGGACACTGGAGAAAATGAATATGGCAACATAAAACCTGCATTCTTGGAGTTTAGAGTTTCATAGGAAAGACAGACATGCAAAAAGGCATAAAGGCAGTTACGGTATATGATGATAAATATTTTGGTAGGTCAATATAGGCAAAAGTAGCCCATTTTTGAAAATTAAGGGTGTGTTCTGGGAATAAATCCAAGAAAGAACACACTCATCTAACCTTTCATAGTCCATTAAGTGCTTAGCACTGTTCCTGCCAATTAATAAGTATTCAAAAATACTAGAGATTTGAAACTTATTCAAAAATTTTGTGTTCATTATTTTTTTCCTAACTGAGTATCTCAAAAGGAAATCCATGTTAAATTATGCAAGAAAATTTGATGACTAAAGTTAGTATTGCAATACATTTTTCCCCTGGTTGTACTGCCACAGGTGATGCAATCTCCACCATCAATTCTATCTACATGCTTGACATATACACATACACGTAAAGATCTGTAAGGAGTTGCCATACATTTTCAAAAGAAGCTATATTCTGGGGACTCCCCTGGTGGTACAAGCAGTTGAGAGCCACTCTGTGAAGCTGTCCACAGCCTCTGCAGCACCGGTTCGTTACCAGCCAGTGGGTAGGCGATGGTCCCACATAGAGCAGCAGACCTCTCCTGTCTCGCCGGCTTCTCCCCTCAGCAGTGTGTTTCGTCAGTCTACCTGTTCTGTTCCCTGCTCTGTCTCTGGTGAATCCTCTCACCCTCCCACACATCTGGCCTGTACCCCGGTTCTTGGCTAAATAAATGTTTTTTTAAAAAGAAGCTACATTCTAAAGCTAGTACATCAACAGCATTTTCTAAAGATGCTTTTATTCCTCAAGATGCCCACTTATGGGCAAAATGGGACATGCTATTATTTGCCTGCTCTGAAAACCTATAATATACAAAGACCCATAAAATTATCTCAAAATATGGCTATGAACTATAACAACAGAAATAAAGTACTTGTAAAGGATTTCCTACTGGCATCAGTAAGTAAAAGTAATAAAGAAGATGAAAGACAGATGTATACTTTCCAACCTCATTGCCATGGAGGCTCTTACATCCTTGAAATGGAAGAGGATCTACAATGAATTCAGTTCAACAAGTTTGAAGCTTTTACAATAATTATTGAAAGAACAAGATAATCTACCTGATCGATTTAGAAAATGAACTAAATACTATTTGGATTTTCTGCATGTATGACTTTTAAAAACAATCTGAAAGTATAATGATTTGGGTGACAATGTTTAACATCTTGTAGAATAAAATGAAAACTCTTTAAAATATTTTCAGAATGAAAAAGAGAAAGGTTTTGAGAACAATAACTATTTCTCCATCTTTTCATGTAACAATGTGGTAGCTCCCCTACATATTAGTTACTACCCATATAATGACATTCATCTGGGCTTTAAGGCAACAGTAGCAAGGGTGGCACAAATCAACTCTGATGAAGATGGACTGTTAGTACCATAGATGCATCTCTATTCCTCACTGCATAAAAGTAATTTTAATCCTAGATCCAAATCTCAAAATATTTTTTTAATATTGTAAAGAACAAAGATCTTAATACTTAAGGATACATACTGCCTCCTATATAATATCTAATGGGTTTTTACTACTCAATTACTATCACAGGCCCAAAAGGAAGGGTGCCTATCAAGGTAGGATTATACTTAAGACACTCATAATATATGACTTCGTCATAAAGATAACTATGTTGAAGAGTCTTTCTAATCTGGAATAGTGCATTTGTGTCAATGCACTTGCTTCTTAATATAAAGACAGAAATGACAGTTTTCATTTAGATTGAGTGAGTTTTCTGTAACATGGATGGTCTTGTGGATTATGAAAGTGCTTACTACTGGAATGAACTATTAAACCCCAATTTAGAAAATTTTCTGTAGAAGGAAGTGATATGGTACTCTTTGTTTGCAGGCTAAAACTGAAAACCACTGTTCAGAAATACATGAAGATTTAACAAGTACCTCTAGGACACTGATTGCATATATAAAGCACAGGGAAGTATTAAGGTAATTGTTAAGATAATTTGAAACCCAAGAACACATTTTGCCTGAAATATCCAAATTAATGAGGCCTAAAATTTCAACTGGAGTCTGAATTATCAAGATAACTAGGTCAACTGCCATTCTTGATTATACTATGGAATTATGGTTCATATCTTGGTTTAATTTGGTTCCAAAGAACATTATTATTCTTTGAGTGATGATTACAGATTTCTGCTAATGAGTAATGTCCATATACAGCACAGACTAAGAGATGCAACAGATTAATTCCTGGGATATTTTAACAATTATTCTGAATCTTTTATGTGCCACTGGGGCATTGGGGATAAAATACCAAGGACAAAACACCAAGAAATAGTAATAAACAAACTAGGAAACCATGAGGTCTTGGCAAGTGCTGTGCTGATGAGATACTAACAGATTCGCCAATGAAAGCATCCCTGGTAGAGTCTAAGAGGAATGAAAACAGAGCCAGTGAAGCAAGGCTCAGGCTGGAAAGCTTTAGAGACCAAGGAAATAACTAATGCAAAGCCCTAGAGCAAGAATGAGTGTTGTATTTGAAGAAACAAAAGGTGTTCATTGTACTTAGAGCAAAGGTGAGAAGGAATATGAAGATGAAAAGGGAGTCACCCAGTAGGAATGAAAAATGGTAGAGTTGGGATGGAGCATGGCATTTCCAGAAAAAAAAAAGTAAAAATAGAATTACTGTATGATCTAACAATTCCACATTAGGGCATAATTCCCAGATTAAAGTATAGAAAAGAGACACACACAGATCATGTTACTGCTGTGCTCAAAATCCCCTCAAGTCTTCCCATACCACATTGGAAGGTGAGTTCTTCATAATGACTTAAAAGGTTAAGTATAATCTACCCTGCTCCCCTCTGAGCTCTGTCTTCTTTTCCTGCCATATTCCCCTTTGTTCACCTCACCCAGGGAAGCATTCCATGCTGGGTACTTGGCTGTTCCCTGAACTCACCCAGCATGTGGCCCAGGCATTTGCATTAGCTGTACCCTCTGCCTAGGAAGTCCCCTACAGAAATGCCTTCCTCCCCTATCTCCTTCAGTTTTTTGTTATTTAATTTTCATTTTTAGCCTTCCTTCCCTGGCTACCATATCTAAATTTGGAAACCTTTCCTAATCTATAATCTCCTTTTTCCCCCCATAGCCACTTACTGTGCTGCCTTTTTAAAGTGATTGTTTTATCATCATTATTATTTTTGTTTCATCTTCTTCTATAAATTGTCTATAATTTCAATACCTAGAACAGCTCTCAGCCTAAAAAGCTCAAAATTATGAGAACAAAGTTTTCATTTCCTATATGGTTGAATAAAGTGTTATTATGTATAACTGTCATTAAATAGAAAATTGCTACACTTGTATATAATATAGTCTATAGATATGAATTTTAAGAAAAAAATGGGGCAGCAATGAAAAAAAACAAGATGAAAACACAGTACTATCCGTGGCCAGCAGGCTAGGTCTCTGCTGGCTCCAGTTAATGAAAGTATGGCTGTGTATTAGGCCTGCTGTGGGTGGTATTGCCAAGTATTGCCAGGCAATTGCTACTTCTAACAAATACTCCCATAGCTATTCTCTATTCAGTGTGCTGCATTTTATGGGTCATTTTGTTAGACTTTTGTTCCAGTCCTTAATAGACTATACTTCTTTACAAAGAATTACATAAGGCGATTGCAAGACCCATTCTCTCTTTCTAGACAGGTCTGATACATATTAATGTGTTACTTTCTCTTGGAAGTGTGTATACTTCCCAACGGACATCATCTTACTTAATCTACTGAATGCTATAAACTCGAAGTTATTTGCTTGTTTACTGAAGTTGTTCTATTCACCACTGAAATCCACCTTGCATTATTTTTTTTACAATTCTACCATTATCTCAGTATTAACTTAAAAAAATACATGCAGCAAAATTCACACAGACATGTAGATTTCGATGGGTTTTGACAAGCACATAGAACCACGTGTTCACCACTCCTGTTATGGTTTAGGAAGCGTCATGGCCTTGAAAATCTCTCAAAGTTTTCCCCTTTGTAGGCATCTCTTCTGCCTTCCCTCAGTATTAATTCAAATAACAAATTTTAAAATTTCATTTCTCTGTGAATATGTGCTCTTAATGTTATTTTCAGCATTAACTTTTTGTTATTGCTCCTCATAATAAGGGATAAACTTTATACAGACATATCAGGAAAAAGAATCATATCAACATTTAAAGTATATTTTATATTTTAACATTTCAGATAGTTTGTGCTCAAGCTGTTCTATAAATTCTACATTATTTATCTCAAATTTACTTATAAAGATTTACAAATATGACATTTTACCTTTAAGGTAAGTTTTTACCTTTAAGATAGGTTTTCCTTTCATTTTAATTGCTTTATGACAATGAATCATAGTACTCCATTGTTTTACTTTATTTTTAGCTACTTGGGTGTCTTTAGCATACATTTTACTCTATTTATGCTCCTGAAATTGAAGATAGTTACAGACAGAAACAGAGACTGGGGAGTAAGGAACAGTGAAAAATGTGATCAAAAGCACAACGTCCCAGTTATGAGTCAGTCCTGAGGATGTGAGGAACAGCGTGGGACAGCAATGAACAGCACTGAGTTTTATATTTGGAAAACTGCTGAGAAGTAGATCTTGAACATGCTCACCACACATACACAAATAGAGTTAATAGGTCGAGGTGACGGATGTGTTAACCTTATCATGGTAATCATGTTGTATACCTTGCATATCTTAAATTTATATGATATAGCAATAGTTTGTTAATTATATCTCAATATTTTAAGGGGAAAAAGGGGGAAAAGGTAGAACTATAAAAAAGAAAGGATGTAGAAATTCCAAGTGAGCGGTACTCTAAAAAGGGGGTTTTGACAAACTCAACCCTTTAATACCAAAACAGTGAAATCTAATTCTGAAAATGCATCTACTAGGTCAGTGTCCCTTTAACTGGCAGTTCTGGAGTGGTGGTGAGGGGGTGTTCTGTGTCCTCCTGTTCAAGATAGAGTACTGGAAAGGAGTTGTCCACCTGATAGGGATTCACACATGCTCCCCCGAAGAGCGTGCTGCACTTCTGCCATCCCACAGTCCCCTGGGACTATTGCTGGTTTCAATGAACAGATAAGGTCTGGCAGGTCCACAAGAATCCTTTTAACTAGTACCCCCCCACCCCCACCAACTCAAATAGAGGGAGGGAGGGTTAGTTCCAATTAGTCCTGAAATCTGGAGGAGTGACAGGAGCCAGGAGTGCATAATGAAAAGAGGCCCCACCCCACCTGGACAGAAACATCCTTAAAAGCCCTCCTGCCTCACTGTCTGGCACTCCCGCTTTCTGCACCCCACTGCTTGCATGTGCTGATGTGCTGTCCTTTCATTTCCTAACAAATTTCATCACTGATTTTATTTTGCTACTTCATGAAACTCTTTACTTGAAAGACACCAAGGACCCTCGGGTATTGTGGTCTTCGATACACTCAGCCCCAACAAGTAACCTGATGTCTTCCTGAAGAGACAGTTGATAGACCCTGCATCCCAGAGTCTTTGAACCTATACACACTGGTCATGGTTCACACCGATGGTAACTCAGTGAGAAAAAAAGAAGGGGGACAGTAAAATATTTCTTAGGGGAGAGTGGCTTCATGCTTTGCCCCAAGCTTAACAAAAAATCGATTCTTTTCTTCTACGGTTCTTTATTGGTTGCAGAAACCACAGAATCCCAGCTCCAGATTTCCAATAAGGTGAAAGATAGGGCAAAACCAAGTCCCTACCTGGTGCAATGGAGAAACATGACTTCTAGCGCTGTGTTCATGTCACAAAGCACCAGAAAGTCATATTCCTGTCTAGGGAAGATGTGGGTATATTACACTGAACACAGGAATAAAACAATATGAGGTCCAATTTTATTGACAAACTTGTAATAGTGAGAAAATCTAAGTTTGACAGAGGTGAAACTCTCCATGAGGCATTTTTAAAAGCAGCTAGGGAATCAGATCTGGGAGAGTGACCTCTCAGTTTAGATTTCAGGGGCCCCAACTTCAAATATCATAAAACCTCACTAGAATTGTCTGTGTCATAATGCATTTTATCAGCTCCTCAATACTGAATAATCTGCAGATTTTTGGTCATTCAAAAGGTAACCTTAATCTGATGGGGCCTGGGTGCCGGCATTATTTTACTTTATTTCTCAATACACCAAAGAATTTCTCTGTACTCTGCATTCTGTTATGTTGATCTACGTTTCAATTTCTATACCAGGCAGTACTATATTGATTTCAAATCAGGCTTTATAGTAAATGTTAATGTTTATTCTACTTTCTAAAAATTCTTGGAATTTTTTTACATTTATCCTTCTGTGATGAAGTTTTTTTCTGACTGGAATTGTTTTAAATTGACCTTTAATTTGTAAAGAACTAACATTTATATGATAGCAAGGTTTTGCATCCTGGAACAGATACATTTTATATATTTGAGTTATTTCATATATTTTAATGAAATGTTAATTTGTTCAGTTCTTTACAGTCTATTAAATTTAATCCTAGATATTGTTCCTTAGGTTGAATATGTGAATGCATTTCTTATATTTTTAATGTTTAATTATTGCAAAAATATGAAAAAGTTATTTTTGCATACACACAATTACATTTTCTTCATAGTTCTAGTAGGTTTTTAATAAAATTTCTTGGAATTTTTCAAATACACAAATCACAACATGTATGTAAAAACAATATTGCATTCCTTCTGTAAAACAATGCTTTTGGTGGGGATACCAAACCTCTAAAACCCTGCTGAATAACAGATATTGTAGTGGGAAACTCCTCTGGTTTATTTGATTCTTAAGGACAATGTGTTTAGTATTTTATGACTTAGCATAATGTTTGCTCTTACTTTCTTACAAAACAATATTTTAGAGCTTCCTTATATTCCCCTATTAGCATAATAAAATAATGTTTATTTAAAGAAATGCCTTCTTGCATCTACTGACATAATTACATGACGACAATCCTTTGACATATCAGAATTAGATGGTGGGCTTTTAAATGTACTGAATGTAGTCATCCTTTTATGTCAGGAGGGCATATGTTTATTTTCTTAGTAAGGGTTTATCATCATGAACAAGAAGTAGCTTGACAATAAGTCCAATGGTATTGACATTTCATATTATTGTCAAAGTTTGAGATTTGATTTATCAAAACCATGCAAAACAACATTTGTTGAGTGTTTACTATATACCTAAAACATACTGGGTGCATTTTATTGCCATTATCATAGTTAAGTCTCACAAAGATCTGCTGAGGTGGATACTATTGCCATACCTTATTTATAGTGAGAAAAATCAGGTGTTAGGAAAGTTCAGTAATTTGCCCCAAGATTACACAGTGAGTGGAGAAGAATTCAAACACTGTCATTAAGACTTAAGAACTCATAATTTATCCATTTCATTAATACTTAGAAAAAGTCAAGCAAATCATAAGGAGATCAAGTATTTCATGAGCTTATTTAAAAATTTGCTATAGCCAAAGACTTGAAAATTCTTTGAAAACGAATTCAATTCTAAATATTTTATACCATCCTCTGAGATTCTGAACAATCACTTGCCCCAAAATTGAATCAGATCCTAAATTGCTTTCAAAAATGAGTCTTGGCTTTGCCTGCAACATTCCTTACGTGTAAGATGAATTCCACTTGAATAAGGGGACAGACTCTTCAATTTCATGATGGATTGGCTGCTGCATCACTGGCTCATCTCATTCCGAAAGTCTATTTGTCAATTAGCAATACAGAATATCATGAATGGCTCCAATTGAAAGCTCGGGTGAAAGAAATCCTTTTTCATGACATTCCACCTACCCCCTTCTGTGCATAAAATACTAATATCAAGTTAAATCACTGGAGGACCATATTTATGAGCTCACTGCTATAAACGCAACACCTTACCCTCAAATTGGTATCTCTCACCAATTACTTGGATGCACTTTAATGGCATGCCACTGGTTTTTAAGAGAGATGCTTTAAAAAGCCTGTGAACATCACAGTGGTCTTTATTATTTCCAGGTCACAAAATGCAGGAAAAAGAGGAACTAGTTAAATGATATGAAAAAAAATACCTAGAAATTCTAAACAAATATTAAGGCTGTTAAAATTAGAGTACAAAAAGGTCAATCTTTTCAACACATCAAAGTAGGAAAAGAGAATTAATATAGACTGGGAGGTTAAATGAATGTAACAACTGAATGCATTTATTTATGTGGTCCTAGATGGAATTTCCAGTTTGTGTGATTGATCTATGAAGAAAAATGTGGGAGTCCATCAACGAAAGTTGAATAATCAGGATATTAGACAAATCATCTGAAAAAATGAAAAGGAAACTGGAAAAAAGTTTGAAGTGCTGTATATATGTTCTCATTTCAGTTATATATAGAAATGTCTCCATTTTATATATATATATATAACTTGTGCATATATGTATGTTTTGTGTACATATAAAGACAGAAATTAAAGAAAATTAGGGTGTTCATAGTCATCATCTGATCATCTTTGCGTGATAAGACCCGTGTGGTTTTGTTGTCTATAATTTCTACCTACAACAGTACCCATTTACTGCTTCTGTAATGTACAAAATCTAATCATATGTTATGGTGGGTTTGTAAATATGTCAGTAAAGATCTGTCGATATGAGCTTAAATAGCACAATGTATGCAATGGATGTAACAAGCTGTATGTCTAAAATAACATTAGTATAATGATTTAACATAATTATACAACTGAAGTTTTTGATCATTATGTAGTGACCCTTCTTGTCTACACGTTTCTGGCCATTAGATACTTCCCTCTAGCTCCTTCCTCCTTACCTTTCCTCCCCCTTTCTCTTTTCAACTTCCTCTTTTTTTCCTTTCTTCAACTTCTTTCAACTAATCAAAATCTTATTTTTGTTATTTCTCTTTCTCTTGCCAAGAAATAGTCCACATTTCAACTCTACTGTTTGAATGAATACAATTTCAATATGCAATGTTCCTCTTGCTGCGTGTCCTTATCATCTTAGATTTCACCATTATGTAGAAAATAAGATTTAATGTATTTCTTCTCAAAGCCATGTTACAACATATAGTGCAGTTTCCAAAACACAGGACTTTCTTTGTGGTTCACTTCTCAAATGATATGAATTTGCAGTAATCCCATTTTACCATTACCTGATCAGGCTAATAGGACTAATTATCTATTTCTTGGGAGCAGGAAATTAGTCTGCTCCTAGCTTCAGTTTTTGCTACACCACTGTTGCATTTTCAAGAATCTCTGCATTGCTGGTTTTTGCTAGCCAAGCTCTTCCATTTTTAGGTGAGAGTTTTAATTTTAAATTATATCATTATTGACTGTGTATAGCAGTTTCTACCTGTTCCCTTTAAAAATAAAATAAAATAAAAAGCAGCCCAAACAAATCCCCAAGCACAATTTCTTGGAGGATACCTTGCTGAGCTTCATTACAAATTCACTCATATCTTTATGCAAGACATTTACATAAGAACTTTAGGGAATTCTAATGATCTTGTTTTTTTTTTTTTTAAGCTGAAATTTTGAGTTGCAAAATAAATATTTTAACACTTCCCAGCTGTTTGTAATAGCAAACAAGCTTTCAGGGAACCCTGAGCAAACAGTGAGGTTTGGCTCTATAATTACTTTAACAAAACATCCTAATTAAAAGGGCAATCCAGAAGGAATTGTAGTATTCTTCCAAGTTACTGTTGATCAACACAGGACTTAAGCCAAGCAGAGAAGTCAAGGCAAGCTACAAAAGTCACAGGAGAGTAAGTTGCTTTCAGCTGTCTGCATAGCCTCTGTGCAGTGACCTGCACCCTTGAGGTGCAACAGAAGACTTGAAGGCAAGGGGGTAAGTTAGGTACTGGGTTCACCTAGGGTGGGCAAACACCTCAGTTCCCTTTCATTAAAGATGTCTTAGACTACAGCAAAGAATGCCTCCCATTTGACATGGTTTTCAAAATGATTGCTTCCTCCTTATCCATAATTTAATGGAAATCAAAGCAATTCTGTATGGAAATTCTGATTTTGGAGTATTTAGGACTCAAAGCTTTCCAACATTAGCCAAGAAAGCTTCAGAAGAAGTCATTTATATCTTATTTTATGATTTAAACATTTACATGAATAAGTTAAAATGAGATGAATATTTAAAGCAAATCTCCTTAGCTTAAATACAGATACATACACACGCGCACACACACTATGAATATATGAACACTCTGCACACATCAGGCAAAATATTCTTTTGATGTTACTAATCGCCACATATGAGCTTGTCTAATTGTCCAAATATTAAATCTTACAAGGGTTACATTTTTTAATGCTTGAGGGATGCCGTCAAGAGAAGACAAACAGACGGAAGGAAGAGGAACTGAAGTCACTTTAGGGGAGTGTCTAAGTGAAAGTGGGTCAATAAACTGAGAACATGGAAGCAAAAATGCCTGGTCCTATTAATTTCTGACAGCAAGTAAAGCACTGCTTCTCAGAGTAAGGGAAGTCGATCTGTATCCCGCTCATATAGTTAAATGCCCTGAAATGGCTACTACTTTCCATTATGATTAAAGGTGAACAATCCCACAAACTCTAACAGCATTATGTGTAAAAGTATCAATTCCACTAGCTTTTATTTATATAATTTTTGTTTACCTTTCTTTCAAGTTGCTCATGCACTCATTATGGTGAAGGACAAGTATTGTCTAAGCAATTACAATGTAAATGGGGAAGCAGAAAAGCAGCAATATCTGAATGTGTTAAAATACTTGACTTATGGTACAGGAGTAACACCTGAATGAGTCAGGGGGCGTTTGAAATGAGGGTGGCAGAAACAATTTTCCTAAAAGTGTTCTTTTTGAAGAATATCTATTATGCTGTCCCATGCACTCCGCCCTGTCATCTTGGTTTTCAAATAACTTTCCATGAGATTTTGGGTTCAAGCACTATTTGTTTTCATGAAGTCTTTTCGGTCAAGGCACCGTTTTTTGTTTTGCCTCCTCAATCAACAGAGCCGTTCCCATCTCTTTCACATCATTACTTCCCATGACCAAGCACACTATCGTTGCCTATTGTATTTTATAATAACTGTATCACTACTCGAATAAGAAAAAAGATATAGAGGAGGGACATGATTGAGCCAAGAGCATAAAACAATTCAAATAAATCCCATTAAGCAGCATTTACTAAGACTCTGCTCATAGCACAGCATAGCATAGAAACTCTTGATGAAAACAGATGTAGGAATCTGATTATTTTTTGATCTCATGGCTACAGAAAGCATGCAATTAAAAATGGAAGCTTTGTGCCATTCAAGGAGCTGTGATTAAACATTTGATTCCACTTAGATTGTGACTCAGAGTGAGGAGAAAGAGTACATAAGTCAAATGGAGAGCCTCATTCATCTTGGGTGTTTTATAGGACCTTCTGCTCCTCTGCTTCATTTATTTTCACTTTTCCAGTAAGAGATATAGCCCCTTAAGTTTGGGTAAATGATATGACCTCATTTCTTAGAATCTTTGGCCTGGATTCACTGTCTTTTACTGTGACTGGTTTCAGTTCTAGAGGCTGGGGGAGACTTTGCTCCTATAACCTGTACTGTATATTAACTTACTAAATCTGGACTTGAGTTTCAGCTCATGATTACTAGAATACTGACTTTATTAAATTGGTTAAATTTGCTTTTCTTAAGTTATTGTTCTTCAAAAGCAAGCCTACTTAGCTATCCTCTATAAAGGCAGATGTGGAGATCAAACATGAGTACATCAAATTTAAAAGTTAAAAGTTATTTTTCAAGTCAAAGAAAAGGTAAAATATTTGTTTAGCTTATTCTAACCATCCTTTCATTCTAAAGAGAGATCACATCTTTAGGACTTTACCTCCAATGATACTGGCCTCCTTCATACTTGAACCAAGAACTGGGTTTCAAGCTCAGATGTCTGTTACTGCCATTGCTTACATTGGCAGGCTTTTGTATGACCTATTCGCAGGCCTGCTTCCCTCATTTCTCCAAGGCCTGTGGAATCTTCTCAGTCCCCTAATTAAAGCAGTGCTCCCTAGTCATTCACTTTCCTTCTATGCTTTTTCTTCAGAGCATTTATCATGGTCCATTTCTATCTCAATAAATGCATGCTTCTTGAGGAGACCTCATTCATTACCTCTAGTACCTAAAATAATGTCTAGCCTACAAGAACACATGTTGAACAAATGAACAGATGAATTAATATTCCCTAACCTATTAGTGAAGGGTGTACATTTTGCAAAGCACAATTTTGTATAAATCTACAACTTCTTTATTTATTTAACCAAAGGCAAGGTAAATAACATCTTCTAAGCTTCTAGTTACTGTTCTGTAAAGTCCAGTATTCCCTCCAGGCTTGTACCAACTGTATTGGCCCATCTTTATATCTAAGAATTTTTTCTGCTTTAAATCAGAACAATCTCTTCAAATGCAAATATAACTGTCACTAATTTTAAAAATCCTTTAAACAACTTGCTTAGGATAAAGCCAGTTATTACTTTAACGACAGTCTTAAGAAAAAGTTTAGGGTCTCCCCAGTGGCGCAGCGGTTGAGCGTTGGGTTGCGAAGCTGCCCGCAGCCTCTGCAATGCCGGTTCAATCCCCGGCCCCTGGGCGGGGGTCCCACATGGCGCGCAGACCTCTCCTGCCGCCCGCTGCTCCCCTCAGCAGTGTACTTCATCAGTCTGCCTGTTCTGCTCCCTGCTCTGACTCTGGTGAATTCTCTCACCCTCCCGCGCTTCTGACTGTACCCAGTGCTTATATAAATAAATAAATAAATCTTTAAAAAAAAAAAAAAAGAAAAAAGGAAAAAGTTTAAAATCTTATTTGGTCTTGCCAGATTTAGAACCTGCCTATCTTACAAGCCTCACCACATACCATCGCTTCTTTTCAGCCTTGGTGGTCTTTATGTTTAGGTCTCTCACAACATCATGGTCTATCTTGACTTCAAACCTGCATGTACCTTGCCTCCTCTCTTCTCCTCATTCAGTTTCTAATGTATGCTTTCACATAGCTAATTCCTATTCCTCCTTTATGTCTTCTGTAAATCTCTGCTTATGTCTGTCTGTCTGTCTGTATATATCATCCATCTCTCTCTCCATTCATCCTATGTTGAACCACAGAATATTACCACTATTCAGCCAGGTTTGAAATATAAAATGGCAGAACATTTGTCTTCCTGTATTATACTCTTAGCTCCACAAAGAAAAGATCATGTCTTTCTTATTTTTATACTCTCCGAGTTAAGCACAGCGCCTGAAGCATAGTGAGTTTTCTATCAGTATTCTTAGAATTAATATTTTGTCACATGGCAGTGATTATCATTATGATGGAAAAAGCATTTATGAGTTTTCTACTGACAAATGTGTGACAATAATAAAATCACGAGAGGCCATAAATTATTTAGGAAGAAAAGAAAGGGAAGATTGAAGAGGAGGGAAACAAGAAGGGATTCCACGAAGAAGAGGAAGGGAAGATTTGAGAAACGGCAATGCAAGATAAAATGTTTCGAGAATAAAATAAGGAGGCGGGAAGGGATACCAAATTTTTAACTTAAAGTGACAATCATCTTCTGTCATCACACTTTCAATACATATTTTACTCCTCTCTACGCTTTTTCTGATACTAGTTTGATCACTTAAATTTAAGTTTACTGATCATAATGTTTTCTTTTTCATGTATCTCTTAGTTTCATGAATATCTACCACTGTCATTTGTAACTCTACTTCTATAGGGTGTATCTCTGTTTTATTATTTAGACCCTTTTTTTTTTTTTACTCTTATTAGCCATTTTTCCAGAATTTATTTTCTTACTTAGTTGTAATGTTTTTATTTCAAGAACTATTTTCCATCTGGTAATTTTGAAGATTTTGCTTATATTTATTGACATGTGATCTTTATATTAATCTCAGTATCCCATCCACAGATGTCTGAAGACAAATGTCATTTAAGCAAATAAGGAAGACTGTCCTTTATATCAATATAAAAATGAAATGTCAAATATTAATGACTATATCACAAGCACGTTAAACATATTTCTGTCTTGCAGAAGCATCATGAAAGGGCAAGAGAAGCTACATAAAGTACTTCCATTCTTCTATAAAGTAATTCTATAGAAATCAGAGAAATTTCTATGAAAAAAATGTTAAAGGTCAATTACTTAAGATAAAGGAAAAAAAAATCAAATATCCTAGAAAGAAATTGTTATGAGTCACCATTAATACATAATTTTATATTCCTATGGCATTTAATCAGGGTTTCGTTTGTTTTGTTTTTGTGTCTGGAAATACAGGAGGAAACATACACTTAATTTTTGAGTGGATCAAGTTTTTTAAGAGACCCTTTGAAGTTGCAATAATAAAGAAGGTAAAATTCACTGTGATGGCACTGGGGAAAGATCTTACCATCTAGATCATTCTCCGGGGTCTCTGCTGTGTACCAGTTGGAAGGTGGTCCAGTGCCGTTGACCGTCATGGCTGACACTTGAAAACTGTACTGACTTCCTTTCTCCAGTCCTGTGAAAGAATTTTCCAAAGGAAAAAATGTTACTTAATAACTTATATGCCCAACTGGGTTTCAAAGGTTTTAGAAAAAAAATAAGAATAGTAGGGATGCTTTACACTGTCATTGATGTGATAATTATTGTTACTTTGGCCAAAAGGGAAGACATAGTACAGGAACAATTAAAATTATTTCATATATTCTCATGCATTTTTCCAATTTATAAAAATACAGCCCTGAAAATAGCCTCATGGCAAATGCAGAATATAAAATAGGAACAAGAAAATAATCAAAAATAGTAAGGATGATTTTTCCTCACAGTCCAGAAGAGGCTTGCCTATAAATCAAGAACAGTCAATCTAAAAATTTATGTCTCCATCATTCACTCAAGGTCAGTGATTATGCTTTCTTTGGACCAAGAAAGAAGAATCCAAAGTCACTGCACTTCAGCAGCAAATATGAGGATCTTTGCCTCTTGAAGCCAACAGAAAACATACTTTCTTTTGCATTGTTTTAACACTAGGGCATGAAGAAGGTATACTTCTGTGGTAACCAGGACATATAATATTGTGTACAGTTATGACTATAGAGCTTACTTTAGAATACTGGTAAACCAGAGAAGCCCTATGGAGTACCATTGCAATATGCACAAATTATTATGTAAATATCTTCCCTTTTAGCTAAATCTCAAGGTAGCTCATTAACACTACAAATTATTGGAAGCAAATGACACTTGCCAAAAGACTATATGAATTTTTTGAGTTATTGAGAATGCAGCTTAAATGGACAAGCTCTTAAAACCTGAAGGAGTTGAGCTGAACAACCCAGTAAGAGTAAAAAATATCCTTTTTTCTATTAATCTGAAATGGACAAATATTTGGTGCCAAGGAAAATTCATTAAGAAAATAAACAGGGCATCCCCGGTGGCACAGCGGTTGAGTGCTGGGTTGTGAAGCTGCCCGCAGCCTCCACGGCACCGGTTCGATCCCCTGTTGCTCCCTGGCCACCGGAGGAGGGTCCCGCATGGCGCACAGACCTCTCCTGCCGCCCACTGCTCCCCTCAGCAGTGTACTTCAGTCCTTCTGCCTGCTCTGCTCCCCACTCTGGCTCTGGTAAATTCTCTCACCCTCCCGTGCTTCTGACTATACCCAGTGTTTGTATGAATAAATAAATAAATCTTTAAAAAAAAAAGAAAATAAACAATTGGAGAAATGATGCTTCTATCATGTACAAGGTTATGTAACTGTAGATATTTGCATAGGAAAATGGCAAATATTGGGGCTATTAATCATAACTTATCACTGAAAGGAAATAATGTTTTAAGTGATGGCTAAAATGGATTTGTTAATATCAAAGAGCAATTATCTTTAATAGATGGTATTATTAGAAAGATAATTTGATAAACTCATCCACACAATGGTATCCATAACACAAAATGCTGTGTTCTTAGGAAGCTTCCAATTTTATAAAATAGACTGAAAGCTATTTGAAGACAGAACGAGAATGATGTCATTGCTATTGCTATTTTTGATTTATTGTTATTTTTATGATATCCACATATCCCATACATCCCACAGTAGTTTCTCACACATACAAAGGAACACTCACAAAACAACTCTTGAAAGATCCACTAAAGTAGTGCTTAACACAGAGGAAATATCAAGTTAAAATACAATATCCAACATCAGCAAGGCAGTGAATGGACACGTTTGAATACAGGACCTTTTGTCATACCTCAAGTAGGCTTGTGTTCATTTTGGATAAGATGAAATTTCATAGGCACTGTTGATTATTGAATAAAATTGTAATCAGGATTATAGAGCTCTTCCAGGAAATTAAAAAAAATAAAGAAAGAAACCAATAGGGAGAGAACCACGGAAAGAAATACTTAAATACTCATTGCAGCTCATGGCTTTCATAGTGGTTTTAAATGAAATAGTTCCAGTTCATCAAGAATATACCCTTGCATTAAGTAGAAACATAACTTCATTTTTCTTGATAAGGATGGATAATTTTTTCAATAGTATCTCCAACAACTGATTGAAATGCCCTCTCTGATGGTCAACTTTGTCCCAAGTTACTCAATCAAACACTAATATAGCTGTGCTGTGAAGGCATTTTGTAATTGTGACTAAAGTCCATATTTAATTTCAAGTAGAGATATTATTCTAGATAATATGGATGGGCCACATATAATCAGGTGAAATGATACAAAAGCAGAGCTGAGTCTTCCCTGAAGAAGACACTTGTGGAAAGCAACTTAACTGGATAGTTCTAGTCTTCTTTTCCTGATGGCCTGTTCTGTGGATTTTGGAATTGCCATTGCAGTCACTGACAATCAAGTAAGTCAATTCCTTGCAATTAATCTTTGCATGTATCTCTGCTAGTTCTGTTTTTCTGTTTAAACCCTGACTGACACACAATAGTATTACATGCAATATTTTGACAAATAAATGGACACCTTTTTGGATGTTCTATTCATCTTTCAATCAAGTGACTTTTTGTGTGTAGAATCCATCAACTTTAATAGCAGTTACTTAACACTTCTTACTATAAAACAGATACGAAAATTCCTCCTTAATTTTGCCAAATTTTTATTTAGATATTGTGAGTTCATGATCTGTCAGTATCATTCATTCAGTTTTGAGTCAAACAAAAATCTAACAACTTGAAATTAACATTAGAAATTAGTTTAGTGACAATCTTTAAGTGTTTCTCCAGTGGGGTCTTCCCTGACCAACCTAGGTGACTCATCAGAATATTCCTTCAACCTGAAAAATATGGGCACTACATCACCCACTCTGTCACTTCCATAGTGAAGTTTTAACATCTTATGTAGTTTAGTGCCTTAGAACATTCTGAAAAGACTGCCAACTTTTCTTAAAGTAGCACACTTTTTTTTAAAAAGATTTATTTATGCATACAATAACTGGGGTGCAGGCCCAAGGTGCAAGGTGGGTAAGAGGATTCACCAGAGACAGAGTGGGGAGCAGATTGACTGAAATACACTGCTGAGGGGAGCAGCAGGCGAGCCAGGAGAGGTCTGCTATGCCATGTGGGTAGCTCCCTGGCCGGGGCTTGAACTTGTGCTTGCAATGGCTACGGTTAGCTTCACAGGTTGTGTCTTAACCCCTTGTATCACCAGGGAGGCCCAAAGTAGCACATTTTAAATTAAATACTTTTTATCTTTCATTTTATTCTAGAATATAGCTATGGAATCTCTCACTAGGAACACCTAGAAATTCTAGATTAACTATAAAAACTTTTAAAATAGATACGAAATCCCAATATTAAAATATTTTAATTAATAAAATGGCCTATCTAGCGCTATTCAGCAGTACATCTAACACAATTGTCCCAGTAAAAGCGCCTTAATGGAGTGAATCTATTCCAACAGAAATACTTTGCAGGGAATTCTTAGGTAGATTGCCCTGAACCTGTGTTACCAAAGTATTATCTACACATGAATTCTAATTTTACACAGTGGGGTAGAAAATTTAAATTTCCCTTTCAAAATATCTATCCAAATGTCAGGATTTTAAATTGGGTGCCTTCTATCCCAAACTTTTATCAACATAATCAAACCTGTGAACAGCTCCTGGTTGTTCAGATAAGTGTATGATGCAGGGATAAGCAGAACCAGACAATTTGGTTTTTCAGTGAGGCAGCCTGGATAGTACACTCAAAATTCTAGGGCCTCCCTGGTGGCGCAAGGGGTTAAGCATGGCGCTATGAAGCTATCCGCAGACTCTGCAGCACGAGTTCCATCCCCGGCCGGCCAGGGAGCTACCCACATGGTGCAGCAGATCTCTCCTGTCTCGCCCACTGCTCCCCTCAGCAGTGTATTTTGGTCAGTCTGCCTGTTTTGCTCCCCACTCTGTCTTTGGTGAGTCCTCTCACCCACACATCTCTGGCCTGTACCCCAGCTCTTGTATGCATAAATACATAAATCTTTAAAATTCTAGGCTGCAGATGTTTTTGCTTGTCTTTTGTGAGGGGTACAGGATTGGGCAAGTTTTAGAAGTACTGAGAGCTCTCTCAATCTTAATTTCCCATATAAAGTAATTAGGTAATAATACCTGCTTTTCCATCTTATAGTGCTCTTTTGATAAACAAATGACAAAAACTGCTTGCACGAAAATATATCAAAGCTCATTTATTAGTCTGTCTATTGATTTCCCTTTTAATTAAGAACAATTTTCTGAATTTTAATATTATGAGATGTATTATAAATTCATTACTGCATTAATATAATAAAGTAAAATAGCACTACTTAATTTTTTACTTTATTCCCCTAGGCCAAGTGTGTGTGCATTTTCAAGCTGATTTTAAGTAGAACCTTATTCTAAAGGAAATAGTGTTATAGCAGTTGTTTTCTTACCTGGAAAAAAACTTTTAGTGTTGAAAGCAGAATGCTTCTGTTGCTATCCCTTGTTGTGCAAGCAGGCGCGGGGCATTTTCACTATGGATTCAGGCAGAAGGATAAAGGATAGTCCTGGAGCCCTCAGTGGATTGTACAGGCTTTCATGCTCTCTCAAGGAACCAGGTACACAGGCACACCAGGCAGGCTGGCCATGTAAGGAGGCAGGCATGGGCCTGATGGGGGTGCTGGGAGGCAGGCAGGCAAGCTAGGTAGCCCCCCAGACCCCCATGAATCTTTTTTTTTTTTTTAAAGATTTATTTTATTTATTTATACAAGCACTGGGTACAGTCAGAAGCACGGGAGGGTGAGAGAATTCACCAGAGCCAGAGCGGGGAGCAGAGCAGGCAGAAGGACCGAAGTACACTGCTGAGGGGAGCAGCGGGCGGCAGGAGAGGTCTGCGCGCCATGTGGGACCCTCCTCCGGTGGCCGGGGAGCAGCCGGGGATCGAACTGGCACCGCAGAGGCAGCGGGCAGCTTCGCAACCCAGCGTTCAACCGCTGCGCCACCGGGGAGGCCCCCCCCCCCCCCCCCCATGAATCTTTAAGCTCTTTCTCTGGGCTCTTGCTGGAGTTTTCTCGTGTATCGCCTCTCCGTGGTCACACACCTATTCTCCAGGTAGGGTAGTCATCCTTATATCCCCTCCCTCCTAGGCACAGGTGTACACATTTGCACATGCGCACATACCCACGCTCAGGTGTCCATAATCAGGGACAAGTGCACCACATCCATGAGCCTTCTATGTTAGGGAGATCAAGGCCGCAGGTGATAACCACAGAGGCCAAAGACATAAAAAGCCCAATCAACTTATTTTACCTTACACCCTAGTTTAAGTGACTTTAGGCTCTGTAATTCTTCTGCTTTATTTCTAATTGCTTAGCTCCTAATGTCAGAGATGTTACATTATTCAAACAGTATAATTTCCCATTACTTCCCTAATGTTAACTTTGTGATAAAATTGCTGTGCCATCATTTCAATATTTCAGTTGATAAAATACCAATGCATGGTTAGCATTATGTTTATTCTCCATTGGCCATGAAACAAGAAAATTCTTAAATTCAATTCCAAACAAGGTTCCCTGAAGAGCACTCAGAATTAAAAACATCACTTTCAAATTTAGTCAACATGGGTTCCACAATAAAACCGATAGCTAGTATTTGAAATCCTTGTTATAACTTTGAATTACTTTGTTATTGCAGATGTCTCATTATTCTAGTTAAAAAAAAATACACACAAAAACACCTGTCTATCAGAGGACTGCACCTGAATACTTACATCACCCAAATTCAGCATTCTGGCATTTTCAATTTCCTAAAAGTCAAATCAATACAACCATGTATCTCATAGGCATTGGAAACATAGGGTGAAATCTTGTCCATCTTAAAATGCTGCAGATTCATATAGAAAATCAGTTACTTCTTGTAGTGTAAGGTAAAAAGTATCAGGTTTTTCTGCCCTCCCGCCAGCAGGATAGATGATGGATCCTTGCGGTGCTGAATGCATGCCTGATGGCGGGCACCTGGAGTAGGGTGTGGGCATGGGTAGATGAGATTCACCTGGGCTGAGAGTGGGCTTTTAAGGGCGATGTCACGGGGATGCCAGCAGAACCCGAGAACGAACAGAAGCCGAGAGAGAAGTAGAGAGGGCCAGAGAACCCAGATAGGGTGAAGATTTGCTGGGCGTTGGGAGGCCTGCCAGCCTCCTGGTCCCCCAGCACCCCTGCCTGCCTTGTACCTGGTAATCCCAATAAAAGACCTGCAAAACCACTGAGGACCCTGACTCCTCCTTTACCCGGTCTGCTGGATCTGAAAACCTGCACTGTGGTCTTCCTGCCCCTACAGTACCCAGTAAAATCCCAATAAAAGTCTGTGAAAGCCACTGAGGGCTCCAGGACTCTCTCCTTTTAGCCAGGCTGCTGGATAAGAAAACCTGCACTGTGCCCATTCCTGCCCCCTTACACTTCTGCTTACTACCAAGTGTGTAAATTACTAAATCTATTCTGGGGACAAAATCCCAGGCAATCTAAGTGTGTATACAGTTCTTCCTGATTCTTTGATTGAAGGCATTCCCACAATATTTAGAATGCTGTTAACAGGTATTGTTGATGCTGAGTCATAAAGCAGGGAAGAGGAAGGCAGAGACTTTGCAAAACTTGCTTTAGTATTTTATGAGTATGAAGCTATTCTCTGGCTGGTTCTATTTCTTTTGTTCAAATTTAAATTGAATTCAGTGTGCCTTTTTTCAGTAAATATTATAACAGTTACAATATAACTGCTGAGATTATGTTTGCATTCACAAATTCATTTTATAACTTGAAATGAAAAAGGAACAGTGTGAGTGAAAACTTCAAATTTGGAGGCCACCTTGGTGGTGGGTGTGGTGGGGTAACACACATCTGAAGAGGTGTAACCCTGTATCTTTGAATCATGAAGCATTACATAAGCCAATGTTATGTCAATAAAAAAATAATGAAAAATATTGGAAAAAGTCATATTTGGAGTTGTGTCTGACAAATCTATAAAGATGGGAATGGACATTTATGAGCTATTTTAATAACAATTAATTGATCCCATTTCTTTGCTTTTGGCTAGAATAATATAAACCAGAGTAGTGATGATTTATCCCATGTTGATTAGAAGTTTTAATTGTTAAGATTCTAGATCGATAAAATATCACAGATTTTAGATGGATACAATATATGACAGTTATTTATTTTTGAATAAAATTTATTGTAGGATAATTCAAAATGATTGTCCTTGAGAGGAAAAGTATTGAAAATAGTCTGTGGATGTTATGGAAATTTCTCAGAGAAATCAGGTGGCACTCATAGAGGTGGAGAGTAAGATTTGATTGTCATGCCAGCGGGCTCAGTGGGATCACTCCCGAAAGACTGTGCCCTAAATTGCAGGGATGGTAAGGCTTTTTACAGTTTGTATGAGGAAACTTGTCACCCCATCCATCATACCACAAGCATTCTTTATTGTTTGGGATGGGTGTCAAGGTAGCTGTGCTACTACTGTGGATACGCAATACACCCAGCAACTTCTCCACTCCAGCAAGCAGCAGAATCTAAGCAGTAAACTCCCCCAAGCAGCAGACTTGGGAAACTTTTTGCTTCATAGGGAGTTAAATAATGTCTCTCCCAAACTTACGTATACTTGAAATATCAGAATGTGACCTTCCTTAGAAATAGGGTATTAATAGATATAATTTGTTCAGGATCTCAAAGTAAAACCATTGTGGGGTTTAGTAGGTCTACATCCAATGAACTGTGCACTTATAAGAAGTGAGGACACAGAGACACAGAGGAAGATGATGGAAAGATGCAGGTAGGGATCAGAAGAGCACCGCCTCTAAAAGCCAGGGAAAGTCAGGGACTACCAGCAACCACCATGAGGATTACCAATAACCACCAGAGGGTATTAGGAACCAGACATAGGGTTGAGTCTAGCTCAGAGCCTGTAGAAGGAACTGTACTAACCCTGATTTTAGATATCTGGACTTCTGCAACATACATTTTATTGTTTTATACCACCATATTTATGGTATTTGCATGGAAGCTCTCGGACTAATTAGGATGAGTGTGCTAGTGAAAAAGCTAATACTGGCTGCTCTGTATGGCTACTTGAAAACAAGGTCTTACCTTCTGAGAGAGAAAATTCTAAAAATTTGTATATTTAAGGAGGTATCTTCTTAGCTTAATACTAGTGAGTTGAATGCTTTAAGTACTATTTGGAGAAAAAAACATAAATACTAAATAATTCCCACCAGAAGTGGGAATGTGCAATGTGACTACTATTCTTTACTTATTTTCCAGACCAGTCTCCTCTTAGCTGCTTAATGGGCAGAAAATTGTTAGTGATTGACATTAGTCTTGATATTTTATGTCATTTTTTCACTTAACACATACAATTAAAGATACAAATTTTTATTGTTACAAAAGTAACAGTCATTATTAACATTTTGGTATTTATAAATGTTTTCTTATATGAATTATTTTTTGGTTTATAAATAACTGAATTATTTACTTAATGTGCTTTAAATATTTAACATGGAATTTAACATTTTTACATTACAATATTTTAATATCTATTTTATAGTATCCTACCATATTATAATCTGAATTTTCTAGGTAATTGTCTATAGTAGTGTCTTTTTTATTATTTGCTATTAAAGTAACAATTAACACATTTATAGATTAAAAACTGCAAAACATATGGCTGTAAAATTGGAATAAATCTGAGTGACTGGAACTCTGAAGTATACCTTTATGAAAACATAAATGTACATATATGCAACCATGCATATACACATCCATATATAGACACATAGTTATATAAAACACATATATACATACTGTTCTCCAGAAAAATTATGTAATTTTTTGGTCTTAGAAGCATTATAAGAGAGTTTATATTTTTCTCAATGCTTTCCAGAACAGGGTAGCATCACTCATTTTTTTCCTCTATTACTTTAGTCAAAGGAAAATGATAACTCATTTTTGTTTTAATATACATTTCCCAACTAACGAGATTGAACATTTTATCATGCTTAGTGGCCATTTATATTTCTGTGAATTAAACATCTAATCCATAGTTTTTCCATTAGAACACTCATCCTTTAATTAATTAATCTATAAAAAGAAGTTTGTATTTTTAATCTTTCATTTAAGAAGACAAAGCAGTGATTAAAAAAAGTTTCAGGGCTTCAAATGTCTATATTAAAACACAAGAACTGAATTAAATTATCCTTAAGAGTCTCTTTTTCTAGTCCATTACTAAGTCTTAGGAATTACATTAACCATTTTTCAGCAAAATTTTCAATTTTGGTGATTTCTTTCAAAGTACAATACATGTTGTACTAAATATCCCAATGAACACTTCAACTTAAACTATTTTTATCTTCTTTCCATTATTTCATCAGAAAAAAGACAGAATGCTGGCTTTTGATAAACCTTTAAAATTATATAGTAGAGAGCCATGATTTCCACTTAGTTTCAACAATACTTGCCTAAGAGATTTGGTCCTGATGTAAAGAAAGTAATCTTATTTTTGGTAATCTACCTTGGGAGAAAAGAAAAAAAAAACTAAGGCAAAAAAACAGACTGAATCAACTATTAGACAGCAGTCTGAGAGAGCAGGTTAACGTGTATGTGTGTGTGTGTGTTCTGTAATGCTATAATATATATATTTAAAAATTATATCAGTATGTTAATGTAATATAAATGTTTACAAAATAATTATGAATTTAATATTATATAAAATATTATAAAATATGTGTGTTATGATTTTTAAATAGAAATTTACTGAGTACTTCTACAGAGAAAGAAAAAAATAAGGTGCTACTTTTTTCATTTGTAATGATAGTTTATCCATGAGTTATATGTTATAAATTTTCGTTTACATTACTATACCAGACCTAGTTTAAGTGGTAGTCCAGATTTGCTCTACTTTACCCACTAAATCAGGTCATGAGCTACTACTACCTGCTTCCTTCCCAAATTCCTGATAACGGTTCATGCTCTTCTTTTGGGGTAGAAAGTATGGAGTACTCCTGCTACCCCACATCAAACCAACATCATAATATGTGATGACTGACAACAAGAAAATCCCTGCTTGCATACTTATGGGAAGTTCTGGCTTCCCAGGCCACTGTATAGAGATACAGAATAATAACAATTTACTGATGGGCTTTGACAAATGAAAGAAGAGAGAAACTACTCATACTTCTTGTCCAGTCATCCACTGTAAGACACATATGGCCTTTCAGCAGACACTGCAAGAGGCAAACCAAGCTCTGTTCTATATACATGATCAGTTCAATAATACTCCACCATTATTTGATTTCTCTGATTCATTTCCTTCCTTCCTCACTGTGGTTTTCAGGGGCTTACACCCCCGAAGACATCACTTTGAATTCTTGCCTGGGCACTATTTCCCAAGAATGTGGACTAACTTGAATTAAATGTTCCTATAGTTAAAGAAATATGCAATTATTCTTTTATTAAATTAAAAAAAAATCTCCACTGCCTGGAAACTGGATCCAGATTTCACAGAAAATTTTTCCTACTATGAGTTCTACCA